>NC_133461.1:41059200-41368300 GCF_048565385.1 Saimiri boliviensis | reverse complement strand
TCCTTGGAATGGCTAAAATTTAAAGAAATTATAATACCAAGAGTTGGTGAGTATACAGAATAATGAACTCACATAAGTTGTTAGTGGAAATGGTGAAATAGTACAGTCACGCTGGGAAGCGGTTTGGAAGTTTCTTACGAAGTTATAAACACAAAACATACAATTGAGCATTTACTGAAGAAAAATAATTATGTTCATAGAAGATTTGTACATGAATGTTTATGGAAGCTTCACTCATAAAAGGCAAAAACCTAAAGAACCCAAATGACCATTAATAGAATAAAGAAACAAGGTACAGCCATATAATGAAATACTATTCAACATAAAAAAAAATGAGCACTCATACACAACAACTTGAAAGCAACTAAAAACATTATGCTGTAAAATAAGCCAGACACAGAGGCCAAACATTGTTATGATTTCACTTACATGAGTTACCTAAATTAGTCAAATATATATAGAGACACACAGAACAGTGGTTAACAGGGGAAAGAGGGAAAGGAGAATGAGGAGGTATTACTGAATGGGTACAGTTTCAGTTTGTAATGACAAGATAAAGTTCTAGAAATGGATGGTAGAGATGTTTGCACAGCACTGTGAATGTACTTAATGCCACTGAACTGTACACTTAAAAATGGTTATGATGGTACATTTTGTGTTAGGAGTATTTTACTGCCCCCCATCCAAACCATTAGGCAGAGGGAAAAAAGACAGTAAAAGAGCATATACTGTGTGGCCTTTATGTGGTGTAAAACTAAACTATAATAATAGAAACTATATTAATGGTTGCCTAGGATGGGGGAAAGAGAATGTAAAAGGTCTAAAGGCAACTATTTGGAATAACATAAATGCTGTATATCATGAATAGGAAATCTTGTATATCTTACATCTGTCAAAACTCATTGAAATATACACTTAAAATTGGTTCATATTTATTGTATGCAAATTGCACTTTGACATATTTACAAATAAGCAGATTGATAAACAAGCAAGTATGCTTGATAAAAAAAAGGCAACAGAGTAGAAAATAACAGACTATTCTTTCTAGAAAAAAGGTTATGTTTTATAATACAAAGAAGGCTGTGACTAGGGGGAAATATATAGTGAAAGGAACATTTTTAAGATAAAGAGAAATAAGTATATTTAACTATTTCAAACCAGATTGAAAATTCAAAGGGAAAATAACCTAAAAACTGGGAAATGTTTTGTTGCTAGTGCTTGATGTGTATGAGATCCTATTCTCTACATTCCCACTTCAATCCAACAGTCTTGCAAATAAAAAACAAAAAACCAAAGAAGGCTAGGCACAGTGGCTCACGTCTGTAATCCCAGCACTTTGGGAGGCCGAGGTGGGCGTGAGGGACTATGTTAACTTCTCTTCCTGGGTCCACAAGGGGCATGGTTTCAAAGGCAAGAACTTCCCAGCGCCATGCCTCCATCCCACCTCCCCATCCGGGAACCTCGAGTTCTTTGTCTAACTTTCCCGAGCAGGCTAGGTAAAATTCCATGTGAGCTTCCTTTGTTCAGAAAGCCCACCAAGAGCCCTGGAAGGAGTGGCTCTGTTGTGGGCCCAAGCAACCAATCTGGGACCAGAGTCAAAGAGCAATCACTCCAGAGGAAGTTTAAAAAAAAAAAAAACTCCTCTCATTGGAAAAGAACATGAATGAGGTGGGAATAACTTCAGAGTTAAATCCCCACTACCTCTTACCTGTGCAGACTCCTTCTCCGGATGCCCTCCAATGTGGGAGCTGTCTTTCCCTCTCTACCTGTGCAGATTTCCCTCTCTGGGATCCCCTCCCACAATAGCATGGAAGCTCGTTCTACTTCTTTCTCTCTGTCTGCCCAATAAATTGTTCTCTGCAAAACTCTTTGGGTCCTTTCTCAGCTGTGTTCTTTGAAGTACAAAAGGAAAAATAGAGAAATTTAAATTTACCTTTTCTTTTATTGATGGTGCTTTTGGTATTGTATATAAGAAACTACTGTTAAATCAAAGGTCATGATTTGACCTCATATTTTCTTCTAAGAATTTCATGGTTTTAGGTCTTATATGTAGAACTTTGGTCCATTTTGAGTTCATTTTTGTATATGGTGAGACATAGTGTTCCAACTTTATTCTTTTGCATGTGAAAATTCATTTGTTTTATCACCATGTATCTAAGAGACTGTTCTTTTCCCATTAAATGGTCTTGACATTCTTGTCAAAAATTGATTGACCAGAGGTGTACAAGTTAATTTCTGAACTCTCAGTTCTATTTCATTGACCTGTATGTCTGTCCTTACGCCATTAACGGACTGTTTTAATTAGTATAGCTTTGTAGTAAGTACTGAAATCAAGAAGTACAAGACCTCCAACTTTGTTTTTCCTTTTGAAGATTGTTTTAGCTATTTGGAGTCCCTTGCATTGCCATATGAATTTTAGAATCAGTTTTTCCATTTCTGCAAAAAAGGCAGTTGGCATTTTGATAGGATTGTGTTGAATTTATCAATATCACCTTAACAATATTCAGTCTTCCAGTCTGTAAACATGGAATGTCTTTTGATATTTAGGTATTAATTTCTTTTAGCAGTAATGTATAGTTTTCAGTGTACAAGTTTTTTATCTTTTTAGTTAAATTGATTTCTAAGTATTTTATTCTTTTCGATGCTTTTGTAAATGAGGTGGTTTTCTTAATATACTTTCAGATTGTTTATTGCTGGTGTAGAGGAACGCAAATGGCTATTGTGTGTTGATCTTGTACTCTGAAACTTTGCTGAATTTGTCTATTAGCTGTAATAGTTTTATTTATTTATTTACTGAGGATTCTCCAGTCTTTCCTCTATACAGTAGTCTCCCCTTATCAGGGAATATGTTCCAAGACTTTCAGTGGATGTCTGAAACTGCCGATAGTACCAAATCCTATATATATATTTTTCCTATAAATACATACCTATGATAAAGTTTAATTTGTGAGGCACAGTAAGAGATTAACTACAATAACTGATAATTAAATAGATCAATAAGAGCAATATGCCAACATCACTACTCTTGCTCTGTGGAGCCATTATTTACTAAAGTAAGAGTTACTTAACCAAAAGCGCTGTCATACCCGAATCTGATAACTGAGAGGGATACTATGTGACTAATGCCTATACAATGTGAGTATGCTGGCCAAAGGATGATTCATGACCCAGGCAGGACTGAGTTGGACTGCAGGAGATTTCATTGTTTCCCTTTGTTGCCTAAGTGCTCTGCCTGGAATTTCTAGTACATTGATGAGTGGAGTAGAAGCAGGCATCTGTCTTTTTCCTGATCTAAATGGGAAAGCTCTTAGTTTTTCGTCAGTTGCGTAACATGTTAGCTGTGCATTTTTCATAAGTGCCCTTTACCATGTTAAGGAACTTTCATTCTTTTCTTAGCTTGAGTGTTTTTGTCATGAAAGGGTTTTAAATTTTGTCAAAAGCTTTTCTGCATCAATTGATATGGTCATATTTTTCCTTTTTTTTTTCCTGCAACATGTTGTATTACATTGATAATTTTCTTGTGGTGAATCATCCTTGTATTCCTGAAACAAATACCAATTGATTATGCTATAAAATCATTTAATATGCTTTTGGATTTGGTCTGCTGGCATTTTGTTGGGGATTTTTGAATCTGTATTCATAAAGGATACTGTCTATAGTTTTCTTTTCTCATAATGTCTTTATCTGGCTTTGGCATCAGGTAATGCTGGCCTCATAACATGAATTAGAAAGTATTTCCTCCCCTTATGTTTTTTGGAAGAGTTCAATATGGATTGCTGTTAATTCTTTAAGCGTTTGGTAGAATTAATCAGTGAAGCCATCTGGTCCCAAAGGTTTTGATTATTAATTCAATCATTTTACTTGGCATAGATCCATTAAGATTTTCTGTTTGTTCTTGAATCAGTTTCGGTAATTTTTTTTTTAAAGAAGTTTGTCCATTTTGTCTAAGTTATCTAATGTGTTGATGTACAGTTGTTCATAGTATTCTCTTACAATACTTTTTATTTCTGCACGGTTGATACTGTCTCCACTTTTGTTTACATTATCTCTTCTTCGTAAGTCTAGCTAAACATTCGTCAACTTTGTTGATATTTTCAAAGAACCAAGTTTTGTTTTTATATATTGTATTTTTTAGTTCTCTGTCTTATATTGTAATCTTTTTTTCTTCCTTTTGCTAGCTTTTTATTTAGTTTGCTCTTGATTTCTGATTCCTTAAGGTATGAAGTTAAGTTACTGATTTGAGAGCTCTTTTTAAATTTAATGTAGGAATTTATAGCTATAAATTTTTCTCTGAGCACTGCTTTTGCTGTATCCCATAGTTTTGGTATGTTGTGTTTTTGTTTTTATTCATTTCAAGATACTTTCTAATTTTCCTTGTGATTTCTTCTTTGAACGTGAATTTCCACGTTTTTGCATTTTTTTGTTTTTCCTTTTGTTCTTGATTTTGAATTCTATTCTATTATGGTGGAAAAGGTACTTTGTATGTTTTGAGTCTTTTAAAATATATTGTGACTTGTTTTGTGACCTAATATATGGTTTATCCTGGAGAATGTTCCATGTGCATTTGGGAATAATATGTATTTAGCTGTTACTTGGTGGAGTGTTCTGTATATATATGTCTTTTAGGTCTAGTTGGTTATAGTGTTGTTCAAGTCCTTTCTGATTTTTTTTGTCTAGATAGTCTATCTGTTATTGAAAATGTGTTATTGAATTCTCTGTTATTGTAGAACTGTTTATCTTCAGCTATCTCCCTCCCCTCTCCCCTTCTTTCCCCCTCTTCTGACCTCCCCTCCCCCCTCCCCTCATTGTCCTCCCTACCCTCTCTTTGTCCTCCCCTTCCTTCCCCTTGTCCTTCCCTCCCCTTGTCCTTCCTTCCTCTTGTCCTTCCCTTCCCTCCCCTTATCCTTCCCTTCCTTTCCCTTGCCCTTCCCTTCTCCTCCTCCTACTCCTCCTCCTCCTCCTCCTCCTCCTCCTCCTCCTCCCCCCCTTCTCCTCCTCTTTCTCCTTCTTCTCTTTGCCTTCTCCTTGTCTTTCCCTTGTCCTTCCTTCCTTTCTTTCTTTTTTCTTTCTGTATTTTTTAAGGGCAGTGCCTGGCTTTGTTGCCCAGGCTAGTCTTGAACCCCTGGGCAAAAGCTCTCCTCCTTCCTCAGCCTCTCACAGTGTTGAGATTATAGGTTTTCTTATTTCACATATTTTGATATGTAATATTTTACTGTCATCTATTTAAATTTTTTCTTTAATTTCAATTTTTGACCCTTTTTATTTAAGTGCTTATTTCTTAATTTGTAAACAAATTGGGGATCTTCTGTGTGTATTTGATAGCTATCTGAACTGAATTGTGAACAGAATGTGTTTTGTATGATTTTACTAGTTTGAAAAAGTCTTAGAACTTGCTTTACTAGCCTAGCATATGATCATTCTTTGAATATGTTCATATATGTTTAAAAGAATTCATGTTTTTGCTTGTTGAGGGCCTTGTTTTTTTTTATATTCATTAAGTCATCTTGATTAATTGTTTCCAAATCTTTTGTTTACTTAGTGATTTTTTTAACTTGTGAATTTCTGAGAGAGATTTTTTAGTTTCCCATGTGATTTGAGACTTGTATATTTCTCTTAGTTTTATGAATTTTGCCTTGTGTGTTCGACTCTATTTGTTTTGTACAATTATAATTTGCATTTTTTTTCGTTGTTGTTAAATGAACCTCTGGTTACCCTGGAGATTTATAGGATGCATTCTTGACTAATCACAGTCATTGAATATTGAATTCGCACTTTTAGCTTTTCTAAACAGTACAAGAACTTTCGAATACGTGAACTACATTTTCTTTTCTTGGTATAAATTTTGTTATGTTACATGTTATAATTCTGTGTGTTTACATGTATATTTAAATTTCAACTCAACATAATATCACTGCTCTTTGTAACATTTTAAAATAATTTTAAGCTTACAGAAAAGTTGTAAGAATATCACAGGGTAGGGGAATAGGAAATGACTGCTAATGTGTAGAAAGCTTTAGCAGAATGAAAATGTTTAAAATTAGATTATGGTGATGGTTACAGAATTCTGTAAAATGTACTAAAAGCCATTTAACTGGATGCTCTAAATGAGTGAACTTTATGATATGGAAAAGATATCTCAATAAAGCTGTTTTTAAAAAAAGTAGTGCAGAGGGTTCTCTTCCCTCCCCCTAGCTTTCTCTAATGTTAACATCTTGAATAATCATGGTAAAATTATAAAAAATTTACCTTTGTACAGTATCATTAATTATCACAGGGTTTATTCATATTTCACTAGTTTTTTTTTTTAATACGTTCTTTTCTGTTCTAGTATTCTGTTTTGCATTCAGTTTTCATGTTTCTTTAGTCTCCTCCTGATTGTGGCAATTCCTTAGTCTTTTCTTGCCCTCCCAGTCTTTTGAAGAGTACTATTCAGATGTTTAGTAGTATTTCCTTCAATTTGTTTTTTTCTCATGATTATATTGCTTTCTGATATGTTTTGTCTGGGGTGCATGAGGTTGATGTGTTGGTAGGCTTATCACTGATGGTTTTAACTTTTGTCACTTGGCTAGGGAATAGTATGTTAGTTTTCTCCCCTGAAAAGTTGTTATTTTTTATTAATATGTGTAATTAATGAATATCCTGGGGGAGATCCATTGAGACTACTCAGATACACTGTTTTGTTCTGAAACTTTTACCCACCACTATAAGCATCCATCCAAGAAACTTGGCTGCAGCTATTACAGTGATATTCTAATGGTTACTTCATACTTCTTTTATTTGTTTTTAATTTATTAATTGGAATTTATATTTAAGGATGAGCTCTCTCTTTTGCCCTATTTATTTCTTTTTAACAAATATCAGACTCATGGCCATTTATTTTCATTGTCTTTTTTTCTGTTTAGGCAGGATCTTGCTCTGTTGCCCAAGCTGAAGTAATGATGTTATTATGGCTCAATGCACCCTCAACCTCCTGGGCCCAAGCAATTCTCCCATCTTAGCTTCCCAAGTAGCTGAGACTACGGGCATGCACCATCATGCTCAACTATTTTTTTTTTCTTTTTTAGATGTGGGGTTTCATCATGTTGCCCAGGCTGGTCTTGAACTCCTGGGCTCACACCATCTACCAGCGTGAGTCACTGTGCCAAGCCCCATTCATTTTATTCCACTCCAGATCTCACAGAAACAAAAATGAAATAATATGTTACATTAAAAAAAGAAACAACCTTTTATTTTGAAGTGATTGTAGATTTACCTACAGTTGTTAGAAATAATACAGAGAAAGCCCATGTACCTTTTGCCCAGGTTTTACCAGTGGTAGTGTTTTGATTACAGTGCAATATCACAGGAAATTGACATTGCTAGAATCCATCAATTGTGTACAGATCTCACCAGTTTTTCATGTATTCATTTGTGTATGTCTTTAGATCTATACGATTTTTTCATGTGTAGATTTGTGTACCATTGCCATAGTCAAGATACAAAACAGTTTTTTTTTTTACAAAGATTATTCATGCTGTCTTTTTATAGACACAGATACTTTCTTTCCTATACGCCTTCTCTAGTCTCTAGCAACCACTAATCTGCTGTCTATATTTTGTCATTTCAGGAAAGCTATGTAAGTGGAATCATACAGTATGTAACATTTTGTGACTGGCTTTTTTTTTTTTTTTAAACTCAGCATAATTCTCTTTAGGTCCATTCATGTTGTTGCGTGTATCAATAATCTGTTCCTTTTTACTGTTGACTGATATTCCATGATATAGATATATAACAGTTTGTTTAATCATTAACCTATTGAAGAACATTTGCATTGTTTCCAGTGTTATAAATGAGGCTGCTATGAACATTCATATGTAGGTTTTTGTGTGAACATCATGTTTTAATTTCTTTGGGATATTGGTACTAATGTTTAATTTCATAAGAAACTACTGAACTTATTTTGCAACATTGTACATTCCCACCAGCAATGCAAGAGGTCTTCCTGCATTCTTGCTAACATTTGTGATAATTAATTTCTATTCTGGCTATTCTGGTAGGTGCTTAGTGATATCCCATCTTGATTTTAATTTGCTTTTCTCTAATGGGCATTGATGTTGGACATTGTTTCATGTGCTTATTTCCATCTGTATTTTCTTGAATGAAATGTCTGTTCATCCCTTTTGCCCATTTCCTACTGGAATGTTTTTGTAACTTGAATTTTGAGAGTTCTTTATATGTTCTAGATAAAAATCCTTTATTGAATATGTACTTTGCAAATACTTATATCTAACCTGTAGCTTGCCTTTCATACCCCTTTACTGAGTTTTTCCTAAAATAAAAGTTTCTAATTTAACCAGATCCAGTTAATCAGTTTTTTCCTGTTTAATCCCATGATCCATTTTGAGTTAACTTTTGAATAACATGTGAGGTTGAGGTTCTTTTTTTTTTTTCTTTTTTCTTTTTGATGTACAGTTATTCCAGCACCATTTGTTGAAATCTTTTTTGCACTTTTGTCAGAAATTGGCGTATTCATATGGATCTCTTTCTGCGTTCTTTTTTCTATTCCATTGATCTATGTGTCTATTTTTCTGCCAACTGCCTT
The DNA here is from genome assembly GCF_048565385.1 of Saimiri boliviensis. Taxonomy (NCBI): domain Eukaryota; kingdom Metazoa; phylum Chordata; class Mammalia; order Primates; family Cebidae; genus Saimiri; species Saimiri boliviensis. The sequence goes on along the minus strand of NC_133461.1, from coordinate 41,359,719 downwards.
GGTTACTATAGCAATATAGCAAGCCTTAATACTAAGTAGAAAGACTTTTCTTACTTTATTCTTCTTTTTCAAAATTATTTTAGCTCTCCTAGTCCTGTGCTTTTCCATAATAATTTTGGGGTAAGCTTGTTAATATCTACAAAAAATTATGCTGTTATATTAATAGGTGTTACATTAAACTATAGATCAAATTTGGGAAGAATTGCTGCCTTTGCTGTGTTGGGTCTTCTCTTATATGAACATGGTATATCCAATTATTTAGGTCTTTGATTTCTTACAATAGCTTTTGTAATTTTCAGGATACAGATACTGTACATATTTTCTTAAACTTAAAATATTTAATTTTCTTTGGAGCAATTGTAAAAGATACCATATTTTAAATTTTGCTCTTCACATTTTGTTGATAGTGTATAGAAATATGATTGAATTTTGTCTGTTGATCTTGATTTCTGCAACCTTGCTGAAGTCACTTATTAATTCTAGGATTTTTCTGTTTATTCTTTGGGATTCTTTTATGTAGACTATCATGTCATTTGCATATAGGGACAGTTTTATAACTTCCTTTCCAATGGGTTTTTCTATTATTTCTTTTTCTAAACTTCTGGTCCTAACTAGGATTTCCAGTGCTATATGAATAAGAATAATGAGAGAGAACATCCTCGCTCTGTTCTTGATTTTAGGTGGAAGGCATTCAGCCTATCACCATTATTCCTAGTTTTATAAGATTTTTATTATGATTGCATGCTGAGTCTTGTTAAATGCTTTTTCTGTGTCAATTGATATGATCACGTGATTTTTCTTCTTTAGCCTGTTGATATGGTAGTTTACAATGATTGATTTTTTCGAAAGTTGAATCAGTCTTGCATACCTGTAATGCCTCACTTGTTATAATTGCTTTTATGTTTTGCAGGATTTGATTTTCTATTACTTTTTTGGTAATTTTAATATCAAAGTGGTCTGTAGTTTGTTTTTGTTTTTGCTTTTTGTACTGTCTTAGCCTGTTTTTGGTATTATAGTAATGCTAGCCTCAAAATGAGTTAGGAAGTGTTCCCTCTTACTGTAACCCTCTTGGATGACTGAGAGATCTGCCTCCTGTTATCTTTAATATATTCTCTCCTCCTTTTTTTTTTTTTCATTTAGTAATCTTGTATGTAACTAATCCTTTCATCTATGCTACTACTCCCTCTGCTGAACAGAATTCATCTGACTCCCATTTCAGTCTATCACCCTCTAATGGATGCCCTCTTCTCCTTGCTTGTATTGCAGCACACCAGTTCAGGATACACTCTGCCTGAATGTCCTCCGTACACCTCTCTAGTTCCGACTCTTCACGTTGGACCGTCCTTTCACTTTATGCTGCCATATTCCACACCAGGCCACTGCTTTGTGGTCATGTCCTTTACCCGTTTCTGGATCTGACTTTGCCTGTTGGTCCTCTCCCTTGTATGGTTGTCCTCTTTACCTACCTCAGGCTTTATGATTACATATCCGACTGCCCCTTTTTGAGGATAACCCTGTTTTCAGCCTGTGCTCTGTTGCTACACTTGGGGCTGCCCTTCTGAGTATATGTATATGTCCTCATCCTCCTTGAGCTCTAGTACCCTGTTTCAGGTTAAACTTTGTTGGCTAATCTTCACCAGTACATACTACCAACCCCTGCATAAATCTCCTTCTCCCCATACTTGGGCTCTGAATCTCCATGCTAAGTCACCCCAGTCCTTCTGCAAGAACATACACCTCACCCTACTTTGGTTCTGCCACATCATGCTAGGCTGCTTCTCTTGGATGTCCTTCTTCCCTTACTTAGGTTCTGACACTGGGCTAATATTGGATCATCCCCATGTGTGGATGCCCTTATCAGCCAAGGGATGCTTGAGCCCTGACCTACCACCTCAGGAAACTCTTCTGTACAGATGCTCTCTTTACCTCACTCAGATGCTGACTCTGCTTGTCATTATGGTCTTAGGACTTAATTGTTCTGGAAGAAAAAGGAAAATGGAAAATAAATAAGAAAAAGGAAATGAAAGTTCAACTTTCAGATGAGAGAAAAGTGATCTCTTCGAGTAAAGACATTAAGTGTGTATTCCCTTGTTAATTAATACACACATTATATTTATATACTGTTTTTTCCTGATTATGTTATGTAAATTAAGACAAACCCTCTGCTTCTTTGTCTTCTGCTTGTCTTGTCTGATATGTTGCATTTTTAATCAGTCAACTTTCGGATAAATAGAGAATAATAAGTTTTAATAGAAAATGGCTAGGAGGCTCAAGTTTTAAAAGTTGTCTTAATTTATATCTTTTCAGAAAATAGTATCTGTGAGGCATGAAGAATGTTTAATTTATATTAAAGGTCAGACAAAGTAGGGGAAAAATGTCAGAAGATTTAGAAAAATATAGCATTCCTGTGACATATTCAAGTATCATCCTTAAAGAGTTTCAACTGTTACGCATATCCACTAACATTATTTTGGAGGAGAAGTCACTGAGAGTGCTTGGCACACAATACTGTCCTTTGACAAGCATATTTTCAGAAGGATAGAATATTCGGCAGCTCTCAACACAACATATGAAACAAATGGCATGTGATATAGTTTGGATATTTGTCCCTTCCCAAATCTCGTACTGAAATGTGATCCCCAGTGTTGGAAGTGGGGCCTGGTCAGAGGTGATCGGACCTTGGGGGTGGATTTCTTATGAATAGTTTAGCACTATCCTCTTAGTTAGTGCTGTGCTTGTGATAGTGAGTGAGTTCTCACTATCTCACTGACTCTGCTTGTCATTATCTCACTATCTCACTCACTATCACAAGAACAGGACTAAGACTAAGGTGTTAAACCATTCATGAGACATGAATAGTTTAGCTTTTAAACAACAACAGGATCTCATTGTTTGAAAGTGTATGACACTTCCCTCACCATCTTGCTCCTGCTTTCGCCATGTGAAGTGCCAGTTGACCTTCTGCTGTGAGTAAAAGCTTTCTGAGGCCTTCCAGAAGCAGATGCCAGCACTGTATTTTCTGTACAGTGTGTAGAACCATGAGCCAATGAAACCTCTTTTCTCACAGATTACCTGATCTCAGGTATTTCTTCATACCAATGCAAGAATGACCCAGTACAGCATGTTTTTCATTTATAGAGTGACATGCACTATAAAGTCAAAGTAAAAACAATAACTTCTTTTTAATGGCACAGTTGAAGGTTAAGGCATTCTTAAAAGGGCATGGCCAAGAGTGGTTTTCATGTACCTTGGAGGGTTTACTTGAGGCCCTCTCCATGAAGTCCTCTTTAGTCAGTATCTTCATTGGTGGAGTATATGAAAGAACAATAAAGATGCCTATATAAATGTGAATAAAAGTGAAAGTTAAAGTGAATAAAAGATATAAATAAATTTTAGAGTTGGCATAGACAGAACAATTGATTCATCCAAACAGCATGAAAGACAATAGTAGCAAGCACAGGGTATTATGTGTCTAAGAATAAAAACAAATTAGAAATTTATGTTAAAGAAAAACTGGTTAGGCCCCATAGTCTAAAAAAGAAATCTCTGGTTCATAAATTCAGCTTGAATGTGATTCACCCATTTGTGCTACAACAGATTAAAATGCCTGGTGTGGTTTTTGATAATCTATGGATGCCTCCCGAATTATCTGTATATGCTCAGGAAACTTTTTTGCTTGTTTTAGCCACGCTAATAAAAGAATAGAATACGAATGTGAGTCAGAATCCATGGGCTAATGAAAGACAGAAGCCACAAAGATAAATTAGGGGTATAGCAAATAGTTTAGCCTGTAGAAGAGAGTGCTAAGGGATGAGTTGATAACATGGGTTTCAAGTAAATGAAGGGGTTTCACTGAGGTATCCAGCATTGATTTACATTTGCAGAAGGATAAGTGGAATATTGATTGATCTTTCTAGGAGGTATAAGGATAGAAAGAATTCTTTTTGTTCAAGATTGCAGAATTAAGTGACCTCAGAAAGTCTTTTTCAATAAAGTTAATGAATTGTTTGCATAGCTGGGGAAAGCAGTGTCATTTTTGGAGACTTGAAAAATGAATAGCTTTGCAAAATACTATAGTTTGTGCTGAAAGATGCTGGTAATTCTCTATATATGCATTTACATTTTGTTACTGAGACTTTTTAAGATAGAGAGGGGCACTACTGCACAGATTGTACTGTAAATCTGGTCATTAAAGGAAACAAGTTTCAGTTTTAGAACAATGTTGTCCACAATTGCAATTGTTGATGTATATGAGCTATGCTCTGAGAAGCCTTAAAAAAACCCTCCAGTATTTCATGTCCTAAACCCATACTGTCAAGTAATGCATTGTTCCCCAGTGAATACTCGAGCACTACCTCATTTGAGGACATTTCTTTTTCAGACTCAGATACTTTGATTTTTTCCCAGAGGACAGTTTGCTGTTTGTACTTGACATTTCTCAGAAGAAAAATAGAAAATATAGCACCATTAGTTTCCCATTGTAATATGAGTAGATCATTATTATTTTGTATTTATTCTGCTCTTTGTTTTCTTAAACTGTTCATAACTTTTTTGTTGAAATTAAATGTACATTGATTGCAGTACAGCATGAAAATTAGAGGGCTTAATTTTTCAGTGACTCAGGTTTTTTGTTTTTGTTTTTTGTCTTCCCATCAGAAGCCTTTATGGATTTTATTTGGAATCAAGGAAGTAGTATACTTTATAATGGATTACATAGAAAATTTTAAGAAAAGGAACCTTGAACTTGTTTTAGGTAGAAAGGCATTCTCTGATTTTTAGTGGAATTTACACTATAGGCAGTATGCCAAAATCCATTTTCAGGTGGTCTGTTCTGAGCTCTGTAAACAAAAGAGTATCTTTTGAGTAACTAGTGTACACTCAATAGTCTTTCTTCTGGTTCTACCAGTCCCTACCTCCAAAAAGAAGTTTTCTACACCAAATTTTTTTTTTTTTACATAGTATCTGGAAACATGTACACTGCTATATGAATATGGATAATTTCCTGTGACCTTGCTAGATCTACCTAGAATTATGCTTGGGACAAATTTTGGTTATGAAAAGCTGAAAGGCTACCACATATGCTTTAGTTATTCTCAGGCAGTTTTCATGTTTTCTTGTTCATGTGCATATATATACTGATTTCTCTTTCATAGTTTACTTTTTATATGCCTGTTGTAATGAATTCAGATTTCTTAGACCTGAAATAAACAAAAGAAAGGAAGTATCATTGAGCTAAGGGAAGGGAGAAGAGAAGAGATAACCAGAAATATATAAATATAAATAATTATATATTATAATAATATATATTATGTATATTATTACATAATGTATATTATATATTATAATATATATTATATATACTACATAACATATATTATCTTATATAATATATATATTATTATATATAATATATATAATAATATATTATAATATAATATAATATATATATATTTAAGGCACTTATTTAGGTTGCTGCCTCAAAATTGGAACTATGGCTTGAATTTAGGACATTTGAGAATTGAGTATTTTCAGATTAGTACTTTGTAATTGAAAGTGTTTATTCTTACTGTATTCGTTTTCAGGTTTTGATTGGAAAACAATTGTTGATCCTTTACTCTGTTATCTGATGTTTCAAAGCATTTGTGGAAGAGATAATCAGGTTTTGTCATGTAGAATTTTTTGGGTAGTTTTTAGCGTAATTGATTAAGATCCTGCATATACTTGAGTGATATGTTAGTTCTTGAAGAAACCAAAACATTGCATCTGTATTCACTCTGAAGTATAAGTTTTTTTCTAATTTTAATTTTCTTATGGTAATATAAATATCAAAATTATTCCGTTAAAAAAATAAAACTAAAATAGTAGCAGATGAACAATCCATCCTTCCTATCCACCCCATACATATACTGCATATGTTTGGGTGGGATTTATTTCTTTTTAACATTATTTTGAAGTAATTTAAAACTTACGGACAGGTTTACCCAGCTTTGCATACATTTTACATTAAAGAAATACAGTGATCAAGAGTACGAAATTAACATTGATGCAATGTTATTACCTAGAGTCATATCTCACCAATGTCATTTCACTAATATCACTTTTTTTATTCAGTATTCAAGATCTAAAGTTGTATTTAATTGTCACATCTCCTTAGCCCTCAATTTTTGATATTCTTCAGTCTTTCATAACCTTGACACTTGACACTTACGTCTTACAAGTTTTGTAGAATGTTTTTTAATACAGATTTGTGCGGTGTTTTCTCTTGATTAGATTCAAATGGGTGTTAGAATGCCCAAGGGGCTCCCCACTCTTACCTGCCCACATTTGTCCTCCACCCAGCTGAAATCTTCTTACTCATTTCCAGCCGTGGCTGCCCCAGGTTAGTTCAGGCTCACACCTGTCTTCTCCCGTCAGCATAAATCTCCTTAGATTTCTGATTGGTTGGTTGCCCTTCAACCTTAGCTCTAATTGGAAATTGAGAAGGAGTATCTGCCCCACATGAAGAGAAGTTATGCCTAGAGGTATTTGAAACCTCTGGTGCATTGTGGGTAGCTGACAAAAACAATATACCTCAGATCAGCCTAATACCTATGAGATTAACACAACTCCTACACTAAAAATCTAGCCAAAGGAAGAGTCTGCTCGTTATCAAATATAAACATTAATTTACTTCCATCTCTAACTCAGATTATACATTTTTTGGCAAGAAAACAACAGAAGTGATGTGCCTTTTCAATATGTCATATCAGGGGCTACCTGAAATTGATATGTCTTTTTGCTGATTATGTTAAACTTGATTACCTGCTTAAGGTGGTGACTGCAGGTTTCTCCACTGTGAAATTATTTTTTTATAATTAATAAATATAATTCTGTGGATTATAATCTAATACTGTTATCTTGTTGCTAAAATTGTTCCAGCTTTGGAGATAGGAAATGTTAGGATCATAAGAATGAAAACAAATGAATACGTAAGCAAGTAGGTAGTTATGTGTAAATAATTATGTAGGTTTGTCTAAGTAAAAGAAGAGTGCTCCCAGTATTATAATTTTAAAAAAAGGTGGAACAGACTGCAAGCCCAGGACATTTCTTGAAATAATCAGAGAGCTAAGGTTGAAGGGCAACCAACCAGCCAGAAATCTAAGGAGACTTACGTTGACAGGGAAAGACAGGTGTGAGTCCCAGCTAAACTGTAGCAGATACAACTGGAAATGAGTAAGATTTCAGCGTGTTGGAGGCCACATGTGGGTGAGTAAAAGTGGGGAACCCCTTGGGCAGCAAATATGAGAGAGCTTGAACTCTCTTGCAGGTTTTTTTTTTCCTTAGGTGCCTCTTGGTGAGAGCCCTCATAAAGCATCTCTCTTGGTCCAGGCCTAGGGGAGGGGAACAGTAGTTGCCATGGAAAAAAACAAAGTACTTCCTGAGTTCTTCTCCTATATCTGCCCTATGTAGCAAAAAGTATAACTTCAGGAAGATGAGCAACATAAACTATTGTCCTTAGGATACTCGTAAAAACCACTAGATCCGGGTGGAGCTAGGTGGAGGGTCCAGGGGGAGGCAAAAAATAACCTATGGGGAGGGCAGAATTATATGCTAGTCCAAAAACTATGGAAGAGGGACAGGAACACTTCTTAAACCCAGGCATATGGAGTGTGATTAGCACAGACCTGATTAGAATAACAAAAAATATCACCCCAACCCAGACCCCCACCATCAGACTAACAAGTATCTAGTAAAAGTTGTAGTTAAATACTGATGAGAAACTCATTAGATGGGACCTCTAAGAGGGAGCTCATAAAGCTGAACATGGAGCAGACCTTGAGAAGGAATATCTGACCCACTTGAAAGGAAGTTATGCCTGAAGGAATTTGAAACCTGTGGTGTACTGTGTGTAACTATGGCAACAATAAACCTCAAACCAGCCTAACATCTGTTAAATTAACATAACCCCTACACTAAAAACCAAGCCAAAGGAAAAGTCTACCCATTACCAAGTATAGAAATTATTTACTTCATTCTCGACTTCCTGCCCAAGATGTTCAGATAGCAATAAAATATGAGACTTACGAAAAGGTAGAGAAAACGGCATGCACTTAAAGCAGGCGTCCCCAAACTACGGCCAGCGGGCCGCATGCAGCTCCCTGAGGCCATTTATCTGGCCCACCCCTGCCCTGCCACACTTCAGGAAGGGGCACCTCTTTCATTGGTGGTCAGTGAGAGGAGCACAGTATGTGGCGGCCCTCCAATGGTCTGAGGGACAGTGAATTGGCCCCCTGTGTAAAAAGTTTGGGGACGCCTGACTTAGAGCAACAGACGTTGGTGCAGTTATGGCACAGATTTTGGAACAATCTGAGGAGAAATTTAAAATAACTGATTAACATGATAAAATCTTTATTAGTTGTTTATTGCTGCCTATTGTATTATCACAACATTTAGCAAAACCCTGGTAAGCTTCTTGGAGGCCCTATTGTTTGATTGAAAGTATTTGTGGGGCACAACCTTAATATCTTTAAAGTGCCTTTTGTGTGACTATATTAAGTCATCAACTTTGATCTTTCTGAGGTCTCAATGAAAGATTCACCCTTGGTTTTATCTCTAGAGCATGTTTATCCAGGTATTCTCCTAGATTTGGAATTTTTTCAGAAGATATTTCTTAATTTTAACATGTTTTTCGCTATGCAAGCCGAGTATGAAGTCCTGGCTCATTTTGGTTTAATAATCTTTCCTTCAATTTATCTCTTCTCTCAGTTTACTGTAAGCACCAAAAATAAACCAGGTGGTACCTTTAGCAACTACTTGGAACTATCCTTAGATAAATCAGTCACCCAGCTTATTTGGCACATTTCCTACTCTACACATTATTAAACATGATAGTGTTGGTAACCATTCTGCTACAACATGCAATGATTACCCTTACTGCAATTTCCAGAAACATGTTCTTTAGGCCTTCTTCAGTTCCTTGTTTCCAGGGCCTCTCCTTGTGGAAGCTTACAACATGGCAGTTGGCTTCCAACACAGTAAGCAAGAGTAAACAAGACAGTAATTTCTATCTTTTTGTAATCTAATATCAGATGTTATATCTCATTAATTTTGAGAGTCACTAAATCCAGTCTGTACTTGAGGATAGGGTATTAAAAGAGGACATGAATACAAGGAAACAAGGATTACTGGTTTGTATTGTAGAGGCCGCCTACCACAATAACTGATTTTCCTTAATTTGCTTGTTATATTTTCTGTAGATTCCTTAATATTTTCTTTTTTAAATTTTTTAAATTTTTTATTCTTTATTATACTTTAAGTTCTGGGATACAGGTACAGAACATGCAGGTTTGTTAAATAAGTATACATGTGCCATGGTGGTTTGCTGCACCCATCAACCTACCATCTACCTTAGTTATTTCTCCTAATGCGGTCCCTCCCTTTGCTCCCCACCCCTGACAGGCCCTAGTGTGTGGTGTTCCCCTCCCTGTGTCCATGTGTTCTCATTGTTCGTCTCCCACTTAAAAGTGAGAACATGTGTTGTTTGGTTTTCTGTTTCTTTGTTAGTTTTCTGAGAATGATGTTTTCCAACCTTATCCATGTCCCTGCAAAGGACATGAACTCATACTTTTTTATGGCTGCATAGTATTCCATGGTGTAAATAATCAAATATTTGATCAGCTTTCAGTACTACATTTCACGCTAATTCTTATCCTTTGTTTCTTGAAAAGTGTGTTTTATTCTTAGAGTTTTTAAAACAATACGTACTTTGATCAGTTTTGTTTGTATCTAATCTTTTTTCTGTAAATTCAGTTTTGTTATTTTCATTTTAATGTCAAATCTATCATATTAATTGTAAAGAACTTCATGCATTTTACTTTTGATCTCCAAATTTGCATTTCACTTAGAGTTTTGAACTACTTAAACTTTACTTAGAGGGAATGCTGGGAAGATGGCCGCCTAAGAACAGCTCAGGACTTCAGCTCCCAGTGAAAGTGCAGAGGGTGAGTGGACGCGGCATTTCCAGACAAACTCTTATTGCCCACAGACCAGGAGATACCCAGGCAGAGGGGTCGCCAGCGTCGCAGTCCCAGCCGGTGTGGCTGTTTTGGCCCCCGCGGGGCTGATTCCGCCCGTGCGGCTGCTGTGACCACTCCCTGTTGCTGCGGTTCTCCGTACAAAAGCCACTGGTCTGGGAGCCCTCTTAGCTGGCGAGCAGAGCCCTGAGACGGCAGAATAGCCCATTCATCTGAAATAGCGAGTCAGGCCAGGAGATTCCTAGGGAAAAAATCCGCCAGGAGCCGGCGCCGCAGTTCGAGCCGACTCCGTGAGTCGCAGCACGGGAGATCCCGGCGCCTTTTCAACAAGCGACCAGAACGCGGGCTAGTTCAACTTAAAAGAAAAGACTCTGAGTCAGGGAGCCAGGTGATCAGGCTCGGTTGGTCCAACCCCTCCACCCCCAACAACAACCAAAACAAAAACAGTAATTGGAAACCCTCTGGGTTGAGCCCTTCAAACCAAGCACAGCTGAACCGGGACGGTCCGGCTCCGTGGGGGAGGGGTTTCCGCCATTACTGAGACTCTCCACCGCTACGGAGGCAGGCTGCCCTTGCCGAGGCAACCTGCCACAACAGAGAGAGTCCACCATAACAGAGGCGGGGCCACCATTGCCGAGACAGTTCTAACTACGCCCTTATAAAAAGGACTACAGGGAAGAGCTCAGGGCAGCTGGGCGGAGCCCACAGCAGCTCAGCAAAGCCCCTGCGGGCAGGCAGTGGCTAGGCATGCTGCTAGCTGGGCCAGTCCGACCTGAAAGAAAAATCAAAAAAGGCAGTAGTGCAAGGGAAACTCATAAAGCTCCAACTCCCTGGGACAGAGACAGACAACAGGTGGATAAACCCACAAAAATGGGAAGAACCCAGCGCAAAAAGGATGAAAACTCCCGAAACCAGAACACCTCTCCTCCTAAAAGGGATCACAACTCCTCACCAGCAAGGGAACCAGACCGGATGGAGAAGGAGGGTGATGAAATGACAGAATCAGACTTCAGAAGGTGGGTAGTAAGAAACTACAATGAGCTAAAAGAACATGTTCTAACCCATCGCAAAGAAAATAGGAACCTTGAAAAAAGATTGGACGAACTGCTGACGAGAATGGACAGCATAGAGAGGAGTATAAATGAATTGATGGAGCTGAAAAACGCAACACGAGAACTTCGTGAAGCATGCACAAGCTTCAACAGCCGAATTGACCAAGCAGAAGAAAGGATATCAGAGGTCGAAGATCAACTCAATGAAATAAAAAGAGAAGGCAAGAACAGAGAAAAAAGCACAAAAAGGAATGAACAAAATCTTCAAGAAATGTGGGACTATGTGAAAAGACCTAATCTACGTCTGATAGTTGTACCTGAATGTGATGAAGAGAATGAATCCAAGCTGGAAAATACTCTTCAGGATATTATCCAGGAAAACTTCCCTAACCTAGCAAGGCAGACCAATATTCAAATCCAGGAAATACAGAGAACACCACAAAGATATTCCTCAAGAAGAGCAACCCCAAGGCACATAATCGTCAGATTCACCAGGGTTGAAATGAAAGAGAAAATGCTAAGGGCAGCCAGAGAGAAGGTCGGGTTATCCACAAAGGGAAGCCCATTAGACTCACAGCAGATCTCTCAGCAGAAACCCTACAAGCCAGAAGAGATTGGGGGCCAATATTCAACATCCTCAAAGAAAAGAACTTTCAACCCAGAATCTCCTATCCAGCCAAACTAAGCTTCATAAGTGAAGGAAAAATAAAATCCTTTGTGAACAAGCAAGCACTCAGAGATTTCATCACCACCAAACCTGCTCTACAAGAACTCCTGAAAGAGGCTCTACACATGTAAAGGAACAACCAGTACCAGCCACTCCAAAAACACACCAAATGGTAAAAAAGCATCAACACAATCAAGAATCTGCATCAACTAACCAACAAAACAGCCAGGTAGCATCAAAATGACAGCATCAAATTCACATATAACAATACTATCCCTAAATGTAAATGGACTAAATGCCCCAACCAAAAGACACAGACTGGCAAATTGGATAAAAAGCCAAAACCCATCAGTGTGCTGTATCCAGGAAACCCATCTTACATGCAAGGATACACAAAGGCTCAAAATAAAGGGATGGAGGAAGATCTACCAAGCAAATGGAGAGCAAAAAAAGGCAGGAGTTGCAATTCTCATCTCTGATAAAATAAACTTTAAAGCAACAAAGATCAAAAGAGACAAAGAAGGACATTACATAATGGTAAAAGGATCACTGCAACAAGAAGAGCTAGCGATCCTAAATATATACGCACCCAATACAGGAGCACCCAGATACATAAGGCAAGTTCTTAATGACTTACAAAGAGACTTAGACTCCCACACAATAATATTGGGAGACTTTAACACCCCATTGTCAATATTAGACAGATCATCCAGACAGAAAATCAACAAGGATATCCAGGACCTGAATACAGACCTGGAACAAGCAAACCTAATAGACATTTACAGAACTCTCCACCCCAAATCCACAGAATATACATTCTTCTCAGCACCACATCACACCTACTCTAAAATTGACCACATAATTGGCAATAAATCACTCCTCAGCAAATGCAAAAGAACAGAAATCATAACAAACAGCCTCTCAGACCACAGTACAATCGAGTTAGAACTCAGAATGCATAAACTAACTCAGAACCGCACAGCTTCATGGAAACTGAACAACTTGCTCTTGAATGTTGATTGGATAAACAATGAAATGAAGGCAGAAATAAAGATGTTCTTCGAAACCAATGAGAATGAAGACACAACATACCAGAATCTCTGGGACACATTTAAAGCAGTCTCCAGAGGAAAATATATAGCAATGAGTGCCCACATGAGAAGAAAGGAGAGATCTAAAATTGACACCCTATCATCAAAATTGAAAGAGCTAGAGGAGCAAGATCAAAAAAACTCAAAACCTAGCAGAAGACAGGAAATAACTAAGATCAGAGCAGAACCGAAGGAAATAGAGACACAAAAAACTCTTCAAAAAATCAATAAATCCAGGAGCTGGTTTTTTGAAAAGATCAACAAAATAGACAGGCCACTAGCCAGATTAATAAAAAAGAAAAGAGAGAATAACCAAATTGATGCAATAAAAAACGATAAAGGTGATATCACCACAGATTCCACAGAAATCCAAACCATCATCAGAGATTATTACAAACAACTCTATGCACATAAACTAGTAAACCTGGAAGAAATGGATAAATTCCTGGACACCTGCAACCTCCCAAGCCTAAACCTGGAAGAAGCCGAAACCCTGAATAGACCAATAACATGGTCTGAAGCCGAGGCAGCAATAAAGAGCCTACCACCCAAAAAAAACCCAGGTCCAGATGGGTTCACAGCTGAATTCTACCAGACATACAAGGAGGAGCTGATACCATTCCTTCTGAAACTATTCCAGACAATCCAAAAAGAGGGAATTCTTCCCAAATCATTTTACGAGACAAACATCATACTGATACCAAAACCTGGCAGAGACTCAACAAGAAAAGAAAATTTCAGGCCAATATCCATGATGAACATAGATGTAAAAATCTTCACTAAAATACTGGCAAACCGATTGCAACAGCATATCAAAAAGCTCATCCACCATGATCAAGTAGGATTCATCCCGGGGATGCAAGGCTGGTTCCGCATACGCAAGTCCATAAACGTAATCCACCACATAAACAGAACCAAAGACAAAAACCACATGATTATCTCGATTGATGCAGAGAAGGCTTTTGACAAAATTCAACAACCCTTTATGCTAAAAACCCTCAATAAACTAGGTATTGACGGAATGTATCTCAAAACAATAAAAGCTATTTACGACAAACCAACAGCCAATATCATACTGAATGGGCAAAAACTGGAAGCATTCCCTTTGAAATCTGGCACTAGACAAGGATGCCCTCTTTCACCACTCCTATTCAATATAGTACTGGAAGTTTTAGCCAGAGCAATCAGGCAAGAAAAAGAAATAAAGGGTATCCAAATTGGAAAGGAGGAAATCAAATTGTCTCTATTTGCAGATGACATGATTGTATATCTGGAAGACCCCATCATCTCAGCCCAAAATCTCCTGAAACTGATAAACAACTTCAGCAAAGTCTCAGGATACAAAATCAACGTGCAAAAATCACAAGCATTCCTATACACCAGTAATAGACTTCAAGAGAGCCAAATCAAGAACGAACTGCCATTCACAATTGCTACAAAGAGAATAAAATACCTAGGAATACAACTAACAAGGAACGTAAAGGACCTCTTCAAGGAGAACTACAAGCCATTGCTCAACGAAATAAGAGAGGATACAAACAGATGGAGAAACATTCCATGTTCATGGTTAGGAAGAATCAACATCGTTAAAATGGCCATACTGCCCAAAGTAATTTACAGATTCAACGCTATTCCCATCAAGCTACCAATGACCTTCTTCACAGAACTGGAAAAAAACACCTTAAACTTCATATGGAACCAAAAGAGAGCCCGCATAGCCAAGTCAATTCTAAGCAAAAAGAACAAAGCAGGAGGCATCACACTACTGGACTTCAAACTATACTATAAGACTACAGTAATCAAAACAGCATGGTACTGGTACCAAAACAGAGATATAGACCAATGGAACAGAACAGAGGCCTCAGAGGAAATACAACATACCCACAACCATCTGATCTTCGACAAACCTGACAAAAACAAGCAATGGGGAAAGGATTCCCTTTTTAATAAATGGTGTTGGGAAAACTGGCTAGCCATGTGCAGAAAGCAGAAACAGGACCCCTTCCTGACACCTTACACCAAAATTAACTCCAGATGGATTAAAGACTTAAACATCAGACCTAATACCATAAAAACCTTACAAGAAAATCTAGGCAAAACCATTCAGGACATAGGCTTAGGCAAGGACTTCATGACCAAAATGCCAAAAGCAATGGCAACAAAAGCCAAAATAGACAAATGGGACCTAATCAAACTCCACAGCTTCTGCATGGCAAAAGAAACAGTCAGTAGAGTGAATCGGCAACCAACAGAATGGGAAAAAATTTTTGCAGTCTACCCATCTGACAAGGGGCTGATATCCAGAATTTACAAAGAACTAAAGCAGATCTACAAGAAAAAAGCAAACAAGCCCATTCAAAAATGGGCAAAGGATATGAACAGATACTTTACAAAAGAAGACATACGGGATACTTTACAAAAGAAGACATACGGGAGGCCAACAAACATATGAAAAAATGCTCATCATCACTGGTCATCAGAGAAATGCAAATCAAAACCACATTGAGATACCATCTCACACCAGTTAGAATGGCGATCATTAAAAAATCGGGAAACAACAGATGCTGGAGAGGATGTGGAGAAATAGGAACACTTTTACACTGTTGGTGGGAATGTAAATTCAACCATTGTGGAAGACAGTGTGGCGATTCCTCAAGGACCTAAAAATAGAAATCCCATTTGACCCAGCAATCCCATTACTGGGTATATATCCAAAGGATTATAAATCATTCTACTGCAAGGACACATGCACACGAATGTTCATTGCAGCACTGTTTACAATAGCAAAGACCTGGAACCAACCCAAATGCCCAACGATGATAGACTGGATAGGGAAAATGTGGTACATATACACCATGGAATATTATGCAGCCATCAAAAACGATGAGTTCACGTCCTTTATAGGGACATGGATGAACCTGGAAACCATCATTCTCAGCAAACTGACACAAGAGCAGAAAATCAAACACCGTATATTCTCGCTCATAGGCGGGTGTTGAACAATGAGAACACATGGACACAGGGAGGGGAGCACTACACACTGGGGTCTGTTGGGGGGAAATGGGGGAGGGGCGGGGGGTGGGGAGGTGGGAAGAGATAGCATGGGGAGAAATGACAGATACAGGTGAGGGGACGGAAGGCAGCAAAGCACACTGCCATGTGTGTACCTATGCAACAATCTTGCATGTTCATCACATGTACCCCAAAACCTAAAATGCAATAAAAATAAATAAATAAATAAATAAATAAATAAAAAATAAAAAAAAAACTTAAAGGGGAAAAAAAAAAGGTCGTTACTTAGTAGAAATAAAGTTTTTAATTCAATTTTTTTTTTTCTTTGAGGCAGAGTTTCGCTGTTGTGTCCCAAACTGGAATGCAATGTCACGATCTCGGCTCACTGCAACCTCTGTCTCCTGGGTGCAAGTGATTCTCCTACCTTAGCCTCCTGAGTAGCTGGACTTACAGGCATGAAATACCATGCCTGGCTAATTTTGTATTTTTAGTAGAGACAGGGTTTCTCCAGTATTGATCAGGCTGGTCTCAAACTCCTGACGTCAGTTGACCTGCCTGCCTCAGCCTCCCAAATTGTTGGCATTACAGGTGTGAGCCACTGTGCCTGGCCTATAATTCAGTTTTTTTATACAGCATATTCACAGTTCGGACTCATGACCACAATCAGTTTTAGTACATTTTCATCACACCAGAATGAAACTCTGTGCACATTAGCACTCACTGCCCATTTGCCACCAATTCTTCCTAGCCCCAGGCAATCACTGCTCTAATTTCTGTTTCAGTAAATTTGCCAGTTCTAGACATCTCATATAAATGGAATCATATATATGATCTTTTAAAACTAGTTTTTAAAACTCAGTATAATGATTTCAATGATTATTCATATGGTAGGTAGCATGTATTAGTATCTAATTTCTCTATTGCTAAATAACAGTCCATTTTATAGACAGTATCACATTTTGGTTATCTGTTCATCCATTGACAGATGTTAGGTTGTTGTACTTTATTATGAACAATACTGCTATAAATGTATATGTACAAGTTTTTATGTGGACCTATGTTTTTATTGCTCTTGAGTATCTACCTAGGAGTAAAATTGCTGGGTTGTATTGTAACTCCTTGTTTAACTTTTTGAGGAACTGCCATGCTTAAAGTGATTGTGCCATTTTATGTTCCTACCAGCATTGTACAAGGGTTTTCGTTTGTCTGCGGCTTTGTCAACATTTGTTATTATCTGGCTTTTTGATTATAGTTGTCCTAGTAGGTATCAAGTGGTATCTAATTGTGGGTTTGATTTGGATTTACCTAATGGCTAATGATGTTGAAAATATTTTTATGTGCTTTTTGGCCATTTGTGTTTCTACTTTGAAGAAATATCTTTTTATATCCTTTTTGATGGGTTTTTCTATTGTTGAGTTTTTTACAGGCATTATCTATTTCATATACAAGTCCCTTATTAGATATATTATTTGCAGATATTCTGTCCCATTCTTTGCATTGCTTTTTCGTTTTTTTGATGTCATTTGAAGCATAAAAGTTTTTAATTTTTATGTGGTCAAATTTATTTTTCTTTTGTTGCTTTTGTCTTTAGTGTCGTATTTAAGAAACCATTATCTAATCCAAGGTCGCAAAGATTTATGCCTTTTTTCTTCTAAGAGTTTGTAGTTTTAGCTCTTACATTTTGGTCTTTTGCTAATTTTGAGTTAATTTCTGTATATAGTGTGATGTAGGGGGGGTCCAACTTTATTTCTTTACATGTAGGTATCAAGTTACCTTAGTACTTTTTTTTTTGAAAGATTTTTCTTTTTTCTTCAGTTTTTTTTATATCTTCATTGAAAATCAGTTTACTAGAAATATGAAGGGTTATTTCAGTTCTGTTTCACTGATCCATATGTTAGTCTTCATGCCAGTACCACACTATTTTTGATTGATGTGGTGTGTAGTAAGTTTTGAAATTGGGAATTGCAAATTTTCTATGTTCTCCCTTCTTCAAGAGTATTCTGGGTTTATGTGTTTCTTTCATTTCCATATTAATTTTAGGATCACTTTCTGTAGAGAAACCAGTTGAGATTTTTATACCTAATCTGCACATCAACTTTGAGACTGCTGTTTTTAACAATGTTGTCTTCCGATAATGAATGTGGTTTTTATTTAATTAGGTCTTAATTTATTTCAACATCATTTAGTTACTCTCGGGTATGGTTTTTGTTCCTTTGAACAAAACTTAATTTGTTCCTTTGTATTTTATTCTTGATGAAATTATAAATAGAATTGTTTCCTTAATTTCATTTTGGGGTTATTTACTGCTAGAATATGAATATACAATTGATTTTTGTACCTTTATCTGGGATCCTGTAACCTTGCCAAGTTCCTTTGTTCATTCTGATAGTTTTTTAGTGAATTTTCTAGATTTTTCTATGCACAGTCATGTCATATGAAATAGAGATGATTTTATTTCTTCCTTTAGAATTTGGATGTCTTTCCTTTTTCCACTAACTTAGTGGTTAAGAATTGCTCATTATTTTCTTTAATTATTTGACTATCACTGTAGCACTGTGTCACATTGAAACGATGATGGCAGATATCCTTGTTTTATTCCTAAACATGGAGGAAGACATTCAATCTTTCACTATTAAGAGGACGTTAGATATAGCTTTTTCATAGATGGCTTTTATCAGGTTAAGGAGGTTCCTTTCTCTTCATCTTTATTGAGTTTTTTAAAATTATGAATTGATATTGGATTTTTTCAAATGCTTTTCCACATCTATTTAAATGATCATGTGATTTTTGTCTTATTTTATCTATATATAATATTACATTAATTGACTTTTGGATATTAAACCAACTTTGCATTCTTGGGATAAATCCCAATTGGTAATCATGTAGAGTTATTTTTATATATCTGCATTCTGTTTGCTAGTATTTTGTTGAGGATTTTTATGTCTATATTCATAAGAGATACTGGTTTGTAGTTCGTAGAGCCCTTTTAGACATATATTGCTATGTCTGTGATTCCTGAAAGCACTTATGTTTCTTTAGCAGTACATTTTAAATAATAGCCAAACATTAAAATTTGTAAAGAGGGAGTTAAACTGATTTCATTGAAATATTTCTTTGTTATGAGAAATTCCTTCTTTTTTATCAATGCAATTACCTTTGCTTAAAAACAATATGAGTTTTTGCTATCTGCTAGGCATACTCTGAAATCTGTTCCTTCCTTTTCCAATCTTGCCCACTAAGTTGCTAATCATAATTTGCAAAATGCATTGAGCATACCCACCTCCCAAATGGTAGATATTAAAGAGGGAGGAAACTTGTTTGACTATTAGGTGAGCTGGAATTCTCTTTGAGATAGGTTTACTGACTTGACATTGCCTTTCACATTCATGTAAAAGTACCAATTTCTGGAGTATTTGGAAGAGTATCAGGTGTATGCAAAGGCATAAAATAAATCCATTTCTTGTTTTATTTAAAAATTGGTTTTATTAAAAATAGTTTATATTAATGAACTAATTAATTATTAAAATGAGTTTTATTTAAAAATTAGTTTTATTTAAAAATTTAGAATGGATGAGTATGGGAAAACTCTTTGTATTAAAATAGGATTGTTTTGTTGAGAGGAATACAAAATGTGCATGAATGTTTAAGGTAAAGCATAAGACTTCAAATAAATTTAGTACTTTTGGCATGATTTTCAGCCCTACCACCCAATTCTTAAGAGTATGAATTCTCCTGCCTATTAGATAAGAGTACATTTCGTGGAAGTTTTTGAAAAGTACTCTAAGGTATTACCAACAATGATGATTTCTTTATGACCAGGTTACTGCCTTTCTTGTAAATAATTAACAAATCAACACTGTACATTTCCTACTGTCTGGAAGGAGGTGTATTTTATCCTATTATTCAAATAGTTCCCTTTTATGTATTTAGATTTTCATTGTGTTAACTTGCTTTTTGCTCTACAGTATTCTCCCTTATTTGCAGGAGATATGTTCCAAGCCCCCAGTGGATACCTAAAACCCTGTATATATGATGCTTTTTCCTATAAGTACATACCTATGATAAAATTTAATTTATAAATTAGGTATAGTAGGAGATTAACAACAATAACTACTAATAAATAGAATGAATGTAACATTGTACTGTAGTGAAAGTAACATAAGTATTACTTGGACACTAGCACTGTGGTACCTCAGCAGTCTGTCTGATAACCCAGATGCTACTGAGTGACTCACAGGCAGAAATTGTACACAGTGTGGATATGCTGGACAAGGGGATGATTCATGTTCCTGGTGGGACAGAGAGGGCTGGTGTGAGATTTCATCATGCTTCTAAGAAGGGTGCATAGTTTAAAACTTAAAAATTAATTATTTCTGCTATTTGCCGTTTAATGTTTTTGAACTACTGATTGACATCAGATAGCAGAAACCATAGAAAGTGAAACTCTGGAGAAGTTAGGATTAACTATTGTTCTCTAAAATGAGATAGAGAATTAGGTCTTTTTATTTTACTTTGTGGCCTGAGAATACTTAGATGAAAAATATGGATCATGATACCAAATATCTTGTTACACATACTTCATTGGAAATACTGTTGAGCGTAAGAAGACAGATTACATAATGAATATCAAATCTTGAGGTTGTTTTATTGGCAGGTCCTCTGCATTTCCAATCTGTATTAATATACTTGCTCATATTAACTATGCTAATGGACCACAAAAAAACCATGCATATGTTTAGATAGGCCTATAGAAAAAATGTTGCTCTTTGTTCTTAATACAGCTTGTTAATTTTATAGCCTTCCAGGGCTTAATAGTTGCTAAAGGATAGTCGAATCATAGCAGCATAACAGAAAAGATTAAAAAGAAAAAGCCCTGGTTAATAACATAGCAACAGATATTTCAAGCCCACCCTGAAAACTAAATTTAGAAAAGAATGATTTTATCTGGATAAAATATATTTAGGGAAAAGCTCATCACAGACTCTGACATACGGACTTTCTTACCTGGCTGGGCTCTAGAGATAATCTATGCATGTAGATTAATGTTAAGGTAAACCTGCAATCTGCTTTTCTGTTACTGTTTTCTATGATCATGGAGCATTGTCTGTTGAAGAAACAAATCTTTGGGATGTTCTTCCATCTATATATAGCTTTTATGAATGGGATTTAAACTACAGAAAGCCATTTTTTAGATCCCTTTTGGATACTCTGTACTGAATAAAATGATTGTGATTACTTTTTCCTTTAGTATGTATTCACTAAATACCTTTTAATAAATAAAATAAATGTTTCAGTATCTACTTATGGATTTTCCTCTCATTGTGTCTTCAAGATTTTACCAGTCTAAAGTAAAAGAGATTTTGCTATATATTTTCTCACCTTGATAGTGTTTATTCTTTCCTCACTATACAGATTGGGTATCCCTAATACAAACATTTGAAATCTGAAATGCTTCAAAATTGGAAATTTTTTGAGCACTAGCATGTTACTGAAAGTGGAAAATTTTACACCCCAGCTCATGTGACAGGGCACAGTCAAAACACAGGCATACAGCTACAGTTTATTTAGTGTACCTCCACAAGGGAAAAACCCTCCCAAAACCTCTGTAGCTGTGATAGAGCATTTTTGAGCATGCCCAAATTCTCCTACACCAGCAATCCTGCAAAGGTTTCTGAGCAGCCTGGACACACCAACAGCAGGATCCTCACAGTGCCCCACATGGGAACAAGACCTCCTTGCATTATTCACTGTTTGCTTATTCCTTGCTCCATGATTTAAAGATACTGTTTAAAATGTAAAAAAAAAGTTCTGCATGATACCCATAGGGTAATATCAATATTCCCAAATTGGAAACCAGTTGAAATCTGAAACACTTCTGGTCCCAAGCATTTAGATAAGGACTACTAAACCTGTATGTAGCATCACTCATTTTTTTTTGTTTTATATATCATCCTACAGATTCATCACCTCCTTTGTTTTGCATTTCTGTAGTCTCCTGCCAAATTTCACGTCTTTATACTTTTTAATATTTCCCTAATCTACATATTACTCTGTCATCCTATCTGCATAGCTTTTGCCAAAATCATAGTATTGTATGTCTTGTTCCATGACCAAATGTTTGATAAATTTTTGCTTCTTTACAAATGCTTTCCATATTTATAAAGGATATATATACAATGTCAAGATATCTATGATGTAGTAAAACAAATTCTGGAACTTCAGTGGAAAAGGATTTTTAAAATTGTGTAGTCTAGCCTTTTTTCTTTCTTAGTGAGGTGAATGATACCCAGAGAGATAAGCAGACTTTGTCAAAGTTACTTTGTAAGATGTTATTTTAAGTGGACTTGAGTGTAATAACAGGAAAAGGGGAGACTTTGTAAAGAGATGGAAATAAGGGAAGCAGGATAACCTGATAACAAACTATAAATTCTCTTTATATATATATATATATATATTTGCTTAGTTGTCTGAATTCTTTGTAAATATATCAGTCTTTGAGATTACCCTCTTTGAAAGAAGGGCCTGGATCCCATTCATGGGCCTAGTGATATGCTAAACATAAATAATATATAGGCCAGGGAAAATGACTTGAATGACATGATCAGCAAGAAGAAATAAACCTCTTTGTTGAGCATTACTGGGTGCTATGTGGTTTCACACAAATTATTTCAAAAACAAGATACAATCAACTCTTGAACATTCATGAGTCTAATTTTTAGTTATTTCATTGATTTTAGTATCTCTACCAGAGGGCAGGAAATAAGGAAAGCCTATGAGATTCATGTTGTGCAGAAGTTGTTCTAGTAGAGTAGCATTCTGGGCAAAAGTAAATTTAGTAGCTCAAAGGAAAGGTTTAGATTCCCTGTGTGTTTCACTTACACCTATTCCTATTATAGGATAAATGCATTCTATGAGCTGTGGAGAAATAAGTACCAGTAACAGAGAAATTTGGGGTTAACGTATCTGCACACAGAGTAGAATGAAAATTAGGGTTGTCCCAATCTGTACTTTAGTGAATTGCAAATAAAGTGTTGGTGTTGTTCATGTTTGTTTTTAGATTTTTTTTTTTCTCTTTGTGCTCTTGTCAGAAATTACCCTTTTTGGTATAATTTAGAATCCTTTTCAGAGTTACACATTTCTTGGTCAATGTTTTTAACTTTATGATTTTTTTTTTTTTGGACTAAGAATACAGATACTACAAACGTTCCTTTATGTTAATGTCATCTTTTTATTTAATCCTATTAATTATATGCTACTAAATAATGCAAAGTATTAGTACTAGGAAAAAGTAAAATTGCCAATGTATATTTGTAAAATATTTAAAGTACATATTTTGTTTATTAATAGGATTTAAATAAACATTGTAAATCAAGATCAGTTGATTGTACCTGTTTTGGTAACTAAAAAATGAAACCCCATGTTTTAAAAATTGGAATATATTTCTGTCCTGGATTATAATTTGGCACCTGTGTCTTTTGTAGGTCTTTTCATATTTAAGATATTTCTGATGATTGAAAACATTTTTAATGTAAAAATTACATGCATCTTTTATTACAAAGATGAAAAAGATTGCCTTATGAGAGATTACACATTTTTTTTTAAAAGCAACAACAAAACAGAACAGAGTGTTCCTGAAGAATCTGGTGTACCTTTGGAAGAAGTCTGGTTTCATAAACTGCAGCTGTAGGCACATACTTCATTTTATTCTGATAGGCGTTAAGAAATTTTTTTTTTTTTAATTTCTTTCAGAGTAAGTGAGGAAAAGGAAGTGACAGAGGAAAGACTGAAAGCAGAGCAGGAGTCATTTGAGAAGAAGATCAGGCAGTTGGAAGAACAGAATGAACTGATCATCAAAGAAAGGGAAGATATCCTTTTGAAAGTCCTCTTTTTTAACGTGCAGAAAGTTTGGCTATTTCATGAAGACAAGGTAAACTCCAGAGAAATAATTGTTCTAATTTATAACAGGGAATAAATCTGCATGTGCTGCCATTTCTAGGCAATCAGAACGACACTTAACAGTATGTGCTGTTGCTTCCTTTGTGCCTGATAAGGCCATCCAGCTGTTCTGCTGCTGCTGTTATGCTGGTAAGCACATACTTGTCAACTAAAAAAGACGATAAGAAATTTGGGCATTAAAATATAGTGTTGGAACTTTATTAAATTCTGTTCCACTACTGTAATTGAGCTGGAAACCTCCTTGTGTTTGGTATTCTTTCTAGTTAAAGCTTTGACAGTCCTAGGAATTCTGTTCTGAAATCATAAAAATTAAAAAAAAATCTTTTTTACTGTATAGATGTTGTAACTGATAAATATTCACATGGCAGCATAAAACCACCAAATCCTTCTTATGTAGCAGAAAACTATTGGGTTTAGAACTAGAGAGGAGTGTGTGTGTGTGTGTGTGTGTGTGTGTGTGTGTGTGTGTGTACACGTGCATGCATGTGCACGAATAGCATTATTTGTAAGAAAGTAAAGTAACATTTTAGAGGTGTGTTAAAATAAGCTATTTCTGAAGTTTCTTTTCAATAGGTAGAATTACTTATCTTTGGTATTTTATGCAGTAATACTGATGTAGAAGAGAAGTCCTTCAAGTTAGAGTGATGGATCTGCCAGCTAAACTAGTGTGTGAAGGTGTGAAACAACCATTGTTCTTATTGGCAGTATCATCAACTTGATTGTTAATAATTGTTTCAAAGATTCTGCACATGTCAAAAATGATCATATATTGACAGTAACTATGCCTTTGTGAATACCAGAGAAATTGAAACGTAAAGATAAATTATAATAATTAGCTTGAAAAACACAAGACTGTAGCTATAAAAACAGTGTCTTGAACTTGTATTTTCCAAGCAGTGGGAGTTCATGATAGGAAATTAATATAATCAGAATTCTCAGAATTGATTTGCTGAATATAACATTAATAAGGCTGATTGGGCCTACAATTCTAGATGACTGCTTTTTCAATTATTATTTTTTTCTACATCTCTAACATTTCTACATCTCTGACCTTCTCTTTTTTTTGCCCACTTTGACTTCATTGCCCTTGGTTGTTGATCCTCAAGACAGATTACCTTTTGTGTTTTTCTTCCTGCCACCTTTTCCGCCAGGTTTAAAGGAATGCTGTTTAGTCAGAATTCATAACAAACTGCTCTGCCAGTTTTATTTACTCTTCCGCTTCTCATGAGGAGTAGTACTGTAGATGCTAGCATTTTCAAGAAATGGTAGGTTAGGAATGCTTTCGTTTGCAACAAAAATTTAATTTACAGGCTTCGTTATTTCTCAGGTAACAAGAACTCTGGAGGTCATGGAGATTCAGTGGCTTAATGTTTTCAGTGCTGGCATCTTTACAATTCTGTTTGTTTGTTTGTTTTAATGGTTGATCTGATTCTAGGCATTGCATTTCTAGGCATTAAAACAAGCAGAAAAGGGGAAAAGGTCCAGGTAATTATGATTCCCTCCCCCTCTTTTTAAAAACATAAAAACTTTATGAGAGCCCTCCCTACTCCCCACCCAGTAGTCTTTTACATGATATTCATAAAAGTCCTCTGTTTTATGATGTGGCCATGGTAGGCTGCAAAGGAGGCTAAAAAAATAAGCATTTAGCTTGTCCAACTTATGTAGTAGAAGGTAGCAGTGGAGAAGAAGACTGGAAATTAAGTTAGTCTCCAACTCTGATAGCAGAGGTAGGGGAAATACAGTTCACTCTTTGTATGGAGAGGAGGTGGTGATACTTCAACCTTCCTGGGACAAAAAATCTATAGAATACAGTGGAATTGGGATGAGTTAGGGGAAGGTGAGAGGGACTGGTAGTAGACAGTTTAGAAAATCAGGCCACAGTTAGAGTGGGCCCTTGTTTGGTAAAATACTTAAGAAAAATAAGAAAAATTTGTGGTTATCTGGAAAAGTAGAATCTAATTCAAGTAGACTTTTATATTTAGCATTCTCTGGGTCAAGATTAATTCTATTCAGTGCGAAGGCAGTCTGTACTTAGCATGGCTGTGAATAGTTTCTTTTGTCAGGCTAAATATTCAGATAGTATTTACTGCAGGGATAGTATTTTTCATGTTTTCCTCATGTTTTAGCTCAGGGGTGAGCACACTACTACCATGGGCCACATGCAGTAGGGTGCCAGCTAATTCCAGCCACACCCATCCCTTTATGTATTGTGGCAGCTGCTTTTGTGCATCAACTGTAGAGTAATTGCAGCAAACACGCTATGGATTTCCTAACCTAAAATATTTATTATTTGACTCTACAGTAAAGCTTTGCTGGTTCATGATTTATACGCTAAGAAAGGAAAGGAAAAGGTATGTGAGTAAAGTCAAAGACTTTTAGCCATGTGGTTTATTTTACATATAGTAAAAAGGGATTTGGCCTAAGCATTTCTTTGTTATTATGAATAAGGATTAGAGTAAATGTTATATTATTGTCAAAAATTAAAATGGTTTAGTTGGTAAAACTGGTTGAAGATTTTTTTTAAATCATCAAAACATAGATAGTATTTATAGAACTTTATCAAAGAAGGAAGAAAGGAAGACATTATTTAAAAATGACATTTATGGTTTTTATTCCAAGTAGATTGCTCAGGTACAAATCTCCTTTACCAGAATAAACCTGTCAAAGGTTAATATATATGATTTTACAGTACATAAAACTCTATAAAACTTAGAAACATAAAATGAGGTTATAATTTAAAATAATATAATTTTAACTACAAGTACATTTACCTATCATACATGAATGATTCAGACTCTTACATATATGTGAAATCAGATAATTTCAGATCGTTTTAAAGTCTGTTTCTGTGTGAGAAACTATATCCATTAATTTTGATTTTTTGGCATTTTAAAGATGTGTTATACCAACATTTATGGGGTTTTTGTTTTAAAAGTTTGAATCACTTGATTTACAAACACAGACCAGTGCCTTAGTAAAAAGGAAAAGATATTTTATATGTTGGCATCAGGATCAGCCTGTTGAAGGGTTTGCTCTTGTAGAAAATTGTGAATTTATTATTAAAACATAAAAAGTCTTAGTAATTTTCAGTCTTTAAGCAAAGAAAGCTTATTTCCGGAGAACTTAACCATGTAAATGAATATGCCATTTACAAAGCCAAGCAATTTGATGAACTTAGTAGGTTTTTACCAGGCTGGATGAATATGAAAAGAAAGATAAATCTGAAACCTAAAGAGAAATATGTACAATAACAATAATTCTGAAATATGTTAGCCTATAATAGTGTAAGACAGAGGATGTAACTAATGTAAAATTTGATTAGTATTTAAGCTAATTGTATTTCTGGAACATATAACTCAGATCAATGGTGAACAGTGGTATTGAAAGCTTGCATTAGAAAAGTACTAAAGTCTAATGTTTGCTGACTTTGCTGTTTTAATTGTCATAGCAAGGAAGTGACAGCAAAGAAAGTACAGTGGGATTTAGTCATAATCCCATTTTAGCACTGACTAGCTGTCTGATCCCTTGAGAAAGTTCCTGAATTTCTCTTGAGTCTTTCATCTATAATATGCAGATAACTAAAATACCTTCTTTGCAGGCCTATTGGAATTTGATAGATTGCTTACATTATATGTGTGAAGGACCTAGTCTTAGTAGGCACTGAATAAAAAATAGCAATTCTTACTTTTATTATTATTAATAGGGATAAAGGATGAGATGTCTAGGCCAAGTTTCTCATTTCTGTGCCTTTCTTTTTTTTTAATTTATTTTTTAATTTTTGTATTGCATTTTAGGTTTTGGGGTACATGTGAAGGACATGCAAGATTGTTGCATAGGTACACACGTGGCAGTGTGATTTGCTGCCTTCCTTCCCATCACCTATATCTGGCATTTCTTCCCATGCTATCTCTCCCCAGCTCCCCACCCACCGCTGTCCCTCCCCTATTTCCCCCTGTGTGCCTTTCTTCATTGGGATTTTGTTGAGTTTCATTAGATTATGCAAGGGCTTGGGCTGCTTAGTAGCCCAGTAGAAGAATGAAATTGATCTTTCTTCTGCTTTATCTTCTGATCTCTCTGGAAGGAAAAACCTCTCTGTACCACTTGCACCTGTTGAATGCTCATTGGGAGGAAACCAAGTTTTAGTTTCCTCTCCCAGAAATCAAACTGATGGAGCTGCAGGGGTTTTTCCCACATTCAAGTCTGTTTCTATTATTTCTCTGGCTAGGACTTAGTAAATTGAAGGGATTTAGAGGTGCTTATAGCTCACATCCTTGAGCCCATTGCATGGGTGGTCATTTTAGAAACTTTGTTCTTCAAAAAAGAATTTTAAAGGAACTAGCTTTTTTTAAAAAAAAAAAGAAAGAAAGAAAATTATGTTTATTTTCATATGGTATGAAACTTAACTTGGCAATCCCATATAATGATATTATCTTGTAAAAGTAATGGCAGAAAAAGAAGTTTAACATGTCATCAAAAAAATATGACTGGGCACTGTGGCTCATGCCTATAATCCCAACACTTTGGGAGGCCGTGAGGCAGGTGGATCACCTGAGGTCAGGGGTTTGAGACTGGCCAACGTGGCTAAACCCCATCTTTACTAAAAATACAAAAATTAGCTGGGCAAGGTGGTGCGTGCCTGTGGTCCCAGCTAAGCTACTCAGGAGACTGAGGCATGAGAATTGCTTGAACCCGGGAGGCAGAGGTTGCAGAGAGCCAAGATTGTGCCACTGCACTCCAGCATAGGTGAAAGAGCGAGGCTCCATTTCAAAAATAAAATAAAATAATAAAATAAACCAAACCTAGCAGTAATGTACAAAACCTTTATGAGGAACATTTCAAAGACTCCTGAGAGACGAAAACAGAGTTGAACGAATGGGAAGACGACCCTTTTTGTTCATTTGGATGACTCAACAAAAAAATAATATCAGATATTCTCCAAATTCATGTATGTGTAATGTGTTACTCCCAAAAATATATATGTATATGAATGAGATTTTTTCTGGAGCTAGACAAGTTGGCTCTGAAATCCATGTAGAAAAATATGCAAAATTAACCAATCAACCTCTTGTAAGGAAGAGCCAAGAAGATGTGATTAGGTCTCTATCTATCAAAACATGGTAGATGAATAAACAGCCAGACTGCTAAAGCAGAATAGAAAGCTTAAAGGCAAATCCAACTACATATGAAAATGAAGAATATAATTGAGATGGCATTTCACAACTGTGAGAACAGGATGGACTTTGTGATAAATCATATTGAGTCAACTGGAGAGTCATTTGGAAAGAGATACAGTTGGAGCCCGTGCCTCATACCATACACCAGAATAAGCCCTAAGTGACTCAGAAGTCCAAAAAGTGAAAATATAAATTAAGTACATATATTGAAATACCACTCTGTATTCAAGAAATACATATAATTTAAAAAATTACTTTATTTTATTTCAATAGTTTTAGGTACAGGTGGCTTTTGGTTGCATGGATAAGTTATTTTAATAACTAATTTCTGAGATTTGGGTGTACCTATTACTGGAGCAGTGTACATTGTACCCAATATGTAGTCTTTTATCCCTCACCCACTTTCACACTTACCCTCTCTGCTGAGTTCCTAAAGTCCATTACACCATTCGTATGCCTTTGCATCCTTATAACTTAGCTCTTTCTCGCTTATAAATGACAGCATAGTGATGTTTGGTTTCCTATTTCAGAGTTACTTCACGTAGAATAATGGCCTCCAGGTCCATCCAAGTGGCAGTAAAGATCATTATTTCATTCTGTTTTCTGGCTTAGTGGTACTCCATGATGTATATATATAATATACCACGTTTTTTTAATCCACTCATTGGTTGATGGCCACTTAGGTTGGGCATATATTTTTGCTGTTGCAAATTGTGCTGCTATAAACATGCATGTGCATGTGTCCTTTTCATATAATGGCTTGTTTTCCTTTGGGTGGATACCCAGTAGTGGGATTGCTGGATCAAATAGTAGTTCTACGTTTAGTTCTTTAAGGAATCTCCATACTGTTTTTTATAGTGGTTGAACTAGTTTACATGAAGGAACTAGCTTTAATCTTTCTGAGGACTGTATTAAGAATGAGCCATAGATCCCATAATGTCTGTGCTGAAAATACATTAGAGAAAATTCACAAGATTTTTACATGATTATGTGAAAGAAATCATTGGTTGCGAATAACAGTAATACCCTGGAAATATCCAAAGCTTTCTATTTAACTATATATCTCATCCCTGCATAGAAGCCAGACTACCATGGTTTGTTACCATCATCTGTTAGACTTTTAACAAGAATAGGAGCCACACTGCAGGAAGCTGTATCATAGATCTTAGTGGAGTAGCATGTGAGGAGAGGTAGAAAAAAAATGCATGAAAAAGAATGTAAATTTCAAGAGAAAAGTTCTCTTCTTTTTAATGTATCTTTCTGGCCCTTCAGAAGAGAAGGAAGATATTCTAGTCTTGGAAATAGTTTTGGGAAAGTAAAAAACCTAAAGTTCTTAAAATGAAGAAGACTCTAAGGAGAAGAGAAGGGTTATGGAAAAAGAAAGGGTATTTTGGTATTTGGCAGTGTGGTATACATCTTATCAGCTTTGATGGATCTTGACCTTTTTGTTTTGAATAAGTATTAGGTTTTTGTTTTTTTTTGTTTACAAATTGAATAATTTAGTGAAAGAATATATTGTATACTTAATAGGGCCACTTTGTTCCATTTAACAAGCCCTAGAAAATGCTGTTTTACTAATCTGATAATAATCTTGAATACTATACAAGTTGTATTTCTTGAGGCCACTTTACTTACTGTATGTTGCTTTATAAATTTAGCAGATTTTGGACCATTGTTATTGTAAATTGTCCTGGAATGACATTTTATATCAGACTAACAGATTGAATGATTCTTTCTATTTGTATTACAGAGAAATAGGCATACTTAAGGAAAGAACTGATTCTTACTTATTTTATTATTATCTAATCCATTCTTAAAGATTATTTTTGTTCTCTTAAAAATATTTAGTTATTAATGCTAACCACAGGGAGAAACTGTGACAAAAGTCTGTAGAAAGTAAAGAAATTAGATGCTCACTATTGGATCCTATGCTTACTTACTTGGGTGACCATACCTCAAACTTCAGCATCATGAATATACTCATGTAACAAACCTGCACATGTACCCCTGAATCTAAAAATGAAAGTCAAAATTATTTTTAAAAATTATATAAATGTAACCATATACTAAATTTTATCCCAATAAGAGTCTCTAGGGATTAAGTTACTCTTTAATAATGAGTTATATTTACACTTTACTTTTTTGGAATTCATCCAGGAAATAAGAATAAAAGGAAGCTCTCTTCACCCACTCCAGTCCCCTATGCATGAACTTACTTTCTCTCTATTTTTTAAATTTTTTTGAGATTGAATCTTGCTGTGCCAAGCAGGCTGGAATGGCGTGATCAGGACTCACTGCAGCCTGGATCTTAATGGGCTCAAGCAGTCTTCCCACTTCAGCCTCCATAGTCACTGGGACCACAGGTGTATCCCACTACACTTGGCTGTTTGCGCGCACGTGTGCATGCGTGTGTGCGTGTGTGTGTGTGTGTGAGAGAGAGAGAGAGAGACAGAGAGAGAGAGAGACAGAGACAGAGTTCTCATTATGTTGCCTAGGCCTCTGGACTCAAGTGATCCTCCCATCTTGGCCTCCCAGAGTTCTGGGGTTACAGACATGAATCACCACACCCTGTTGAAGTTTTCTTATATGAGGGTTTCCAAAGCTGTCATATGGAGAATAACAAATTTATTATTTGGTGTCTAGTTTTAAAGCTCATTGAAGATTAAAAGCAGAAAATTAGATGTAGAGAATGGAGCTGCAATGAGACTATTGAAGCCCACGGAGGAGTTGACAGAAAAACTATTAAAAATACACAAAAGAACTAAAAATACACAGCAGCCTAGAACTCTGCCCACTTAGATGTATCTCAAGGACATCATATATTAAACACAACATAGTATTCAGAGGCAAGACAATGTTAAATTATTTTTATCCCTTTAGAACTACTAGTGCTTCTATTACTAAGACATCCTATGTTTTATATTGCTTTTCTATTTAAAGAGCACTTTCATTTACACATTTTTAATCTTCATAATAACCTAGTAAACTTAGGTGAGACAGATACTCTTAATATCATTTTACAGATCTGGAGAGGTAATGAAACAGCCCACTGCAGAGCTCAAACTGAAGCTTTTTTACACAAAGTGTTCTACTTTATTCACTATACCAAATTATCTCTGCAGCAGTGAATGATACAAATGTCAATAAGCCTTACTTTTTAAAGTACAATTTTATAAAAATGTGTAATATATTTTGTAGTGCTTTTAAAATATCCAAAGCTGGCTAAATTTTTTTTTTTTTTTTTTGGTACTCAAAATGAGTGTACCTTAAGTTACCAGAAAATCCAGATATGTAGAATGTTTCAGTAATTTTCTTGTATTTTGACATCTCCTATCAGTCACCGGGTCTTATTCATTTTCTGTGGAAACCTTATTTCTTCCTATTTTCACTGCTGCCTCACTTCATTCCTCTGTTACTCTGTAGTGTCCTTGTGTGCCTGTCTCCATTGTTTCTAACTGTGCTTTGAAAGAGTTCATTCCATTACTGTTGCCAGATTAATTTGGGCTACTTTTCTTTTTTTTTTTTTTTTTGAGACAGAGTCTTACTAGGTCACCTAGTTGAAGTGCAGTAGTGTAATCATATCTGACTTCGGCCTTTAACTCCCAGGCCCAAGCACTCCTCCCACCTCAGACCTCTGAAGTAGCTGGGACCAGAGGCACACCACCACCACGCCTGGTTAATTTTTGTATTTTTGTAGAGATAGGGTCTCCCTATGTTGCTCAGGCTGGTCTCGGAGTCTCCCTATGTTGCTCAGGCTGGTCTCGAAGTCCTGGGCTCAAGGGATCCTCTCATCTCGGTGTCCTAAAGTACTGGAATTACAGACGTGAGCCACGTGCCTGGCTTTATGTTCTGTTTTTTATTATATCACTTGGCTTTTTCATACCTTTCCATCGCTTCTTATGGCCTAAACGACTAAATGCGTATTCTTGATTTTGACATTGAAGCCCTCCATTACTTGTGTCAAGTAAACAGTAACATGTGTGACCTTCATTTTTTGGCTCCCACATACTAGCTAATAAGAAAGACTCATTGGATTTTCCTGCTTATTACATCTAATGTCTGTTTCTTTGTCATTGCTCATTTAACGATTTCTTTCTTCAAAAAGTTTTAAAGACATCTTCCTGAATACATTTTCAAAAATAGTATTTGGCTCTTAGCTTTCATACCTGTACCAGCTGCCCTAACTGCATATCTTCTTATGGTTCTGAGGGCACTGTGGTGTACTTGAAACAGTCCTGAATTTTCAGTAAGAAAACTTGCAAGAGATCTTGGATCAGCTACTTTATACCTTTGTGACTTTGATAAGTCATTGAATGCAGGAGCATTTCAATGACATTTTAGAAGAATAAGCTGCTTTGCAATGGTTTTAAGCTAGAGTAGGGGTGAGAAAGTGAAGGCCATGAAGAAAAGGAGATACTGTCATGCCAAAGGGCATCTATGTGAAGGAATGTTTTGGGGTTGTTTTAAGGCTGGAAGAGATTTTAAAGATTTGCTTTATATCTTCTAGCACCTTTTCTGATTTTCAATTTTTCTTCTGTAAGAATGAGACAATTTTTTTTTTAATTCTAATGAGTTTATCTAACTGCTAAACCTGTATTTTTTGGAGTAGTGTGAGTGGAGATTATGCTTTTCAGCCCCTTTGCCTGATATCCTGGGATTAGCAAGGTTCGTTTGCTTATTTACTTATTTGTTACTAAAGTATTTGCTATGAACTGAATTATGTCCCTTCAAATTTCGTATGTTGAAGCTCTAACCTCCAGTGAGTCTGTAGCTGAAGACAGGCATTTTAGGAGGCAGTTAAGGTTAAATGAGGTCATAATGGTAGAGCCTTAATTCAATGACTGTGGTCTTATAAGAAGAGCAGAGATCTCTCTGTCACACACCACACCCCCACGTTGTCCTATGTGAGGACACAGCAAGAAGGTAGCAGCCTGAGAGCCAAGAGATCCCTCACCAAAAACCAAACCCTATCAGACTTTATTTTGGACTTCCAGCCTTCAGAACTGTGAGAAAATAAATTTCTGTTGTCTAAGCCACCCAGTCTGTGGTATTTTGTTATGGCAGTCTGAGCAGACCAAGACAGTACTTAATAGGTACTTAGTTCTTTAGTATTTTCTATTCGAAGTATTAGCTTAAAAGGCTTTTCAGTGTATTTGTGGAGGGTAGTGTTTCTAATATTAGTGTATTTTCAGGTATTATTCTCTGATCATTTTATTTTCTTGGTTGGGTGTTAATTCATTTTTGAACAATAATTTTAAGTATCTTTTTATATTATTTTTTGACGAGATTTGATTTTAGGAAATCTTGCTACCTTATTATCTGAGACCTTTTAAATATATATGATGTGCTCATTTTATAATAAAATAAATAGCTTAACTTTCCAAGCTTGATTTTGCTTTGGTTTTGACATCTTCAACTTACTGAAGGCTTTAGACATGGAACCATAACATCCTCAAAGAACACCTTGTATGTTGCTTTATACTGAGTAAACACTGTAGTTCAAATAAATGTGGACTGGGGCTTCTCAGCTGGCTCTAGTGGCTAAGGATTTCATTTCTTTTTGATGCTCACGTGTAAGCTCAGTAAACTGAAATTCAAAAAAACCTTTATTTTCTACATCTTTGTTTAATTTTTATTTTCAGTGATGGGTCTGTTCTGGATAAATGGTACTAAATCTGCATAACATCATTTAAAATTACTTTGGAAAGTTTCAACAGTTCTTGTATGAAGAAATAGACTTAAATTAATAAATCAATTTCATAGTAATCATTCAGGATATTATTTAGGATTATTGTTTAGCCTTTTACATTACTGACTTTCCTTAAAGGGCTATCTGATGTACTCTTTTCAGCTAAATCTGTTTGCCGTCCAACAGCTTGTAATTGCTTTACATATGAAGAATATAATGAATGACTTTATTATTTATCAGTAGCAAATTTTTCTTAGTATTCTTAACCTTAGGATGGCCTTAACTTAGGAATAGTTAAATGATTCAGATGGCAGTACTCTCACTTCAGTTAGAGGCTTATGTAGTAACAGTTAAAAAAAAAAAAAAAAAAAAAAAGTTGTACCAAGGATTTTACATTTCCAAACTGTAATTTTTCAGAAGTAATAAATCTAATTATGGTATGCTCATGAAATTATCAGAAGTCACCAGAATCTCAGGCTATTGAGCACTCTTTTCTCTTGAACCCTCAGGCTTATGAAGAGCAGAGCCAAATGGAGAAAGAGTTCTTCCTATCAAAACAGTCCCAAGCAGTTTTTGATTTTTGTAAATAAATGTGGCCTGGAAAATCCAGGCATCTAAAGATAATACTTGTGTTTCAGTTGACCTGGTCAGTTTTTCAAATAGTTGTCATAATGTGTGTGTTTTATTTTTTTGGTTGTGCCTATTAGACTTTGTTCCACACAAAAACTGATAAACATAGGAAAAGTGACAAGAGGCAAAGGAGAAAAGAAGGAGAGGAAAGAGAGAAAACCAACAGAAATGGAGATTAGAAATAGTAATTGCCCTAGTGAGAAATTTGCATGGGAGAAAGGTTGACAATAAAGACAGCCTATGATATGGTGACACAAGAGGATAGTTATTAGTGAGTGCAGAGAAAAGTTTCCGAGTAGCCACCTGTGTCTCAACACTAATCTTCCCAAGGCATCAGTGAGCCAGGCTAAAAGTGCAAGGACTATTTCAGCAGTGAGAGGAGGCTTTAATATGATGGTAAGCTTAATGATTTAGAGATGTCACAACATTCAGAAGTATATTATTTGTATAACTTTATATAGTAGCTTGGCATGGCAGAGAAGTAATCTGATATATTGCTAAGGCAGCTTTTTTTCCTCACTTATTAAATTAAAAAAACAATTACATGGAAAGCCCTATTGGTAAATCTTCAGTTAATTTTAAATTGATATCTCAAATATGACTTAACAAATGTGATATAACAAGAAGCACAATAGTATTTTGGAAAGAGCTCCAGTATTATAAAACTTAGAATGTTAATTTAGTTCTACCTATAACTGTATGACTTTGGATAAACCTTTGTAAATCTTAATTTCATTATATATAACATGTTTATAATATCTGAATTGTTTATCATACAGGATTAACAAATGATCCAAAATGTGTAACTGTTTTAGAACTATAAAGTTCTATAGAAATGTAAAGATTATAAAATGTTTTCTTGGCCTGAAAAAAATTACAGCATACAAAGTCGATGTGAAGACATATTTGATATATATCTTTCAAATGTTATCTTTTATTTCAGATGTTATCTTTTATTTGAAGATTTTTTTGTTTTACCTTTAGAGTCCTCATTCAGATTTCTGTTGCCTGAAAAGTAACTAGCTTTCTAGTTTTTGAAGCAATAATATGCTTTTTGAAGCAAAATTTTTTTATTATGCGAGAAGCATCCTTTTTAATTTTTTGAAACAGTTGTGAGGATGTTTGTTGCTAAAAATAAGTCAGCTAGGAATTGCTAAAGAGTCTTAGCATCATGTTTTCTGACAAGGCTTAGAAGAGATCTCAAGGAAAATAATGCAGAAATCAAGCTGAGAAGGCTCTGATTAGATGGAACTTACTTGAGAATGTTTTATGAATCTATATCAGGATCAGTCTTCCTTGCACATGTAACAGGAAAAGCTAAAGTGGCAATACTCAAAATAAGATATATGTTTATTTTGTATTCATATAAAAGTCATCTGGTGCCAGCAATTTTAGGCAGGTATAGTGACTCTACAGATTTTAGGGTGCCATGGTTTTTTTATCTTGACATTCCAAGCTTCCACCATGATTTGTACATTCTAGTCAGCAGGACAGAGTCTGTTAATTTTGGAAAGTTTGTTCTAACTTTGGTTTTAATTTCATTTTTCCATTGTTGAACTTAGAAATACATTTGAGTTTTGTGTGTTGATTTTATATCTTTTGACCTTGGCAAATTCTCACTTATTAATTCTAATAGTTTTTTAATACATTTCTTAGGATATTATTTGCAGTCGTGTCATCTGCAAATGAAAAGAATTTTAGTTCTTTTAAATCTTTATGCCCTTTATTTGTTTTTCTTGCCTTCTTGCAATACCTCTAGTTAGGTATTAACTGAAAGTAATGAGAAGAGAACATCCTTGTCTTGTTCCGTATCTTAGGAAGAAATACTTATTTCATCCTGAAGTTTGATGTTACTTATAGGTATTTGAGTTTTGGTAGATGCCTTTTATATCACATTGAATAATTTCTCTTTTATTCTTAATTTGCAAAAAATTTTTGTTCTTACTTTGTTTTTTTTTTTGCTTTTAATAATCATGAATGAGCGCTGATTATAGCACTTGACTTACATGTTTATTGTCTGTTTCCTCCATAAGGCATTATTTCTGTCTTGTACACTATTGTGTACAAGTGATGAGACTGATACACTACCTTACGTACAATACATATTCAGTAAATAAACACATGTTACATGAATGAATTATTAAACCACAGGTTGCTTGATCAGAGAAGATCTGACTCCAGAGAAAATTTACACATTACTGCTGAATCTGCATAATCTGGCACCCTACTGCCACCTGGTGATAGTATATCTAAATTGCAATAAAAAGTTCTAAGGAGATGAATAAACATGTGAGCTAAAACTGCAAATGATTGGACTGTTGTGACAATTATAATTTAAAAATAAACATATATTCATGTTATGCATCAGGGCTGTGTTTGAGATGTAGCAAATATATTTCACATTTAAAAGGTGCTGAAATGTTTTGTTCTCTTGATTGCTAAGAAAGAATGAAGGATCCGTTAAATTACATATGTTAAAGAAATAGAATAAATTGGGAAAGTTGGCAGAAGTAAAGTAAGAGCAAAAGCATATTTTCTATATTTGAATTCCTGCTCTGTCAGCCTTTCCTTGCTGTAAGGTACCAGCTAAATTTGAATTTAAAGAACAAGAATTTTTAACTTCTTAATATCTTATACTAAATATTTAATATATTGCAAGAAAATCCAGCTTGTGGCCAAGAATGAAATTTAATGCTTGTTCTTAAAAATTCAATCCTTTGGTTACACAGAATTCACTGAGACTGAAGTGTAGAATGGAGTGGGATTTCTCTGTTATATCAGACAGTATCTTGGAGTGAAATCATCTATCATCTACACTGTTATGATTACCACTGTATATTTTCATTTCTTAGCCTCCCTTTCCAAAAGCAGATCATGTGCCAAATATATGTTAGTAAAAGTTTTTAGAGATGCAATTCAAATATTAAAAATTTCTTATTGGTATTAAAATGGCCAATCTTGTAAAGTATTGATAATTTTACATAAAGGTTAGCCCTTCTTATGATCAAAATACCCTGAGATGATAGTGTTGGAAGCGTAATAAAGATTATCATGTGGATAAGTTCCCTACAAGGTCCCATGATGGTAATGTCCCTGGATTTTGTCTTTAAAGAAAACTGCTGAGAGGCAATAATTTTTTTTGTATGTGTCCCATTTTCATTAATGCATGGTAATTGATGGAGTTGCAGTGACTTGTAGCAGTAATGAGTTCTAAACATAATAATGCACTCTTTTCTAATAAGTGAGCACTGCTGGGGTTTAAAAGCATACTAAATCAGTTGCTTTAGTATGAATTTATTAGTTTTTTTCAGCATTAGCTTTAATAGTAGTTATTTACATAAGCGTACATCCCATTAACCGCCATCAGGGCTGGAAAACATGCTGAACTGTTCATATTTTCATATAATTATTGAACATAATGGTTTCATTTGCATTTCTAAACAGTGATGTTTCTGTCAGCCTTGGAAATAGTGTCTTTACGCAGTCCCTATTTCACATCCACTTATTTGACATCGTTAAATTTTATGCTAATGTGCTTCCCTAGAATATCATCAGTAGGACAGATGCTTGTGCTTTAATATACAAATCAGGGATGCTTTTCCATCCCCCAAATGGCAAAGGAAAATTTTGAAAATCTACTCTTTTAGATACAGAGCCTGTCTCTATATAAATAGGTTTATGAAAGCAAACTTTCAGGGT
The DNA here is from genome assembly GCF_048565385.1 of Saimiri boliviensis. Taxonomy (NCBI): domain Eukaryota; kingdom Metazoa; phylum Chordata; class Mammalia; order Primates; family Cebidae; genus Saimiri; species Saimiri boliviensis. The sequence goes on along the minus strand of NC_133461.1, from coordinate 41,320,736 downwards.
TAAATGTTATAATCTGTTTGTCTCTTTAAAATGCTTCATTATGAATAACTATATCCCTGACTAGGTTTAGTTTTGTTGCCTTGAATGAAGAGTTGAGTCTTGATAAATATCATGTTCCTTGTGAATATTTAGAGTTCTGCTCTTCTGAAATGGTGATCTTGAACTGCAAGTTTTTCAGTGGCTTTGAATATATCGGGCCACAGTGTTAGTTTCTAAAATATTGTCTATTATTTTTGTTTCTTTAGTCACTTAACCCTGATTGTAATACCTTATGGTGGAGGCTGCTGTGTTAATGTTCTTGGGCATCTTAGCTTTTTGTTTACATTTTAAAAATATTCATTGTAAAATTATGAGTCATTTGGTGGGAGAGGCATGTTAAATGTGACAGCAGAACTAATGTGGAAGGATGGATTTATGGCACAACTCTCTGCCTTTTGAAGCACTATCAGCTTACCCATGTGCACTACTAGCTTTTGTTTCTCCAACATTTGTGGTTGCTTTTGTGAATGCTGTCAGCCAGATGTCTAGAAAATTTTAAACAAGAGCCACCAACTAAAGAATTATCTTGAGAGTTGATTCAGATCTTTTTGGCAGTAGAGGGTGAACATGAAGTCACTGCCAGTTTTTGGTCTTTGTGGACTTCCTCCTTTCTGTGTCTGACAGCTCAGGGCAGCATTTTACTGTTGACTCTTAATGGACCTGCAGTGCTAGAGCTGAGTCTGCACAGTTCAAAATGCAAGGTTGGCAGTCTAGAAAGATTGGGTAAAGAAGCAGCTTTGAGAGGACTTCTTGCCCCAAATTATTTGCTAAAAATATATTAGAACTGATACAGCATAAAACTGATACAGCAGAAAAGGATTATTTGAATATAAGTGTTATTTGGCTTAACAGGTCAGGAGGCAACAAAATTTTTGCAGTGACTCTTGTTTCTTGAGGAATTTCCAGGAAATAAATATGATAAGGATTGTGAAAAAAGAAAAAAACGACTATAGAGATGGAGTTTCATAGCTGTTTATTTTTATTCCAGATTTTTCATTTTTTCTCTATAATTTCTTAAAATAGTCTGAGATTAGCACTTCTCACAGTGGTTAGATCTTCTGAACTATCATGTTGGAAACACTGGACATGCCCTTCTATCTAGGGAAAAATGTAGCCTTCATTGTTGCCAGACCACACATCATATGAAAGTTAAAAAAAATTATGAAAATCCAGCCTCACTTACAAGTGAGGCCATTTCTCAGCTCTTTATAAAGCTTTTGGTGATTGCATTCTTCACCAACAAGTTTTGTTTAGTTTTGTTTGGTAGGGGCTATTTGCCACAAAGCTAAAGAAACACATTGTCACCAAAAAAAACCCCACCATTTACATTCTTCTCCCTCTACACATTTCTTCTTTTTCTGGAAAGAAGTTTAACATTGAAATGAAAATTTCATTTTCCTTTTTAGTATTAAAGTGCCATGATATTTAGTCTAACAGCTTGTCCCTGAACATCTCTGTTGCTATAACACTTTACTACCTTCAAGACAGCAAAGGAGGTGTGTTTTAAGTGCTGTGCCACTGGTTTTCAATCCTTGACTTCAGAGGAAAAAATAATTCTACAGTATGTTTTATGACAGCTTCTCTGTATGTTTTTTGTAAAGTTAAATATTCTAGACAAAGTCAGGTATTATCCATAAGGTATCAACCAGTTGGTAGAACTTAACCTGCTTGGTTACGTTTATTTCCTCTTTTATAACCAGGGAAACACAATTACCACCTCATTTTTGGAGATGATGAAAGTACTTAGAAATAAACCTCCAACACCCTTAGATGCCTGAGTTCCACCTGTTCCACAAGACTGCAGGGACTCTTTGGCATCCTCTGTGTTGCATCTGTTCATGGAAACTGTAATTTGAATATTTGATTTTTCACCAAATATTTATTTTTTCCATTGTTAGAATAATTACCCTTGGAATTCTGTAGCCTCTGGAGAGATTTACAAATATATATCTGTTAATCTTTCCTTAACTCTATGCCTAGTGCTAGTATTTAAGGACATGGGAGCTGAGGGACTACTTAATAATTAGTACCTTATTCAATTAAAAATTTTTAACTTGTGTTTTCCTGACTTAAAAAAATGCATGTTTATTATGGAATACTTTAGAATAATATAGAATATTACTTCATTTCAAAATCATCAGTGTATGTGGCATATTCATGTTTTTCACTTAATCATCACTGTAATAGCTAGGTGAATAACAGTAGGTCTAGTCTGACATTACAGTGAAAGTTAGAAGTTTTCAGATCTCTTGTCTTGAATTTTGTATCAATTATATTTTATTTAAGGCAGAATATTAAATGTCTCTTTAAAATTCAACAGAAAAGTCAGCCAAAAGAAGTTTAATGCCACAGATTTTAAATAATTTTTGCCAGTTCAATTGTGAAAGTTCTGTGCTCAGTTTTGTGGTTAAATGATTGGGTCTTTCCAGTGGCGATGAGGAGAAGGACGTAAGAGAAAGGTAAACTTGAAATTGAGGTGATTTTAGGGGAAATACTGGGAATAGAAAATTTTCATGGAGCTCATTTAGTGCTTCAAACACCTGTGCTCTACTAAGGCAGATAGAGAACTCTGTATTCTGTGCAAATCACTGACCTGCTAAACTTCCAGTTTCTTCTCTGCAAAATGAGTAGTAAACAATAGTATTTATTTCAGCAGGTTTATTGTGGAGATTAAATCAAATAATGCATATTAAATGCTTTGTACCATGACTAAGCACATTAGAATCATTCAAAAAATGTTATTTATTTTCTGTCATTGACTCTCTAGAAGTGTGCAAAGCTAAAGTGACCCTGGCATCTTTACTCTTTTTCCGCCAATCTTCTAGTTCCTTGCTATTACAGGCACAGTCTGGGATTGCAATGTCAGCATCACCAACAATATGGGGAGCTTGTTAGAAATGCAGACGCCTAGGCCTCATGCCAGACTTCACTTTTTCAGAATCTGTGTTTTAATAAGATTCCCCAGGTGATCTGTACATTAAATCACTGTTTGTACTCATTTCTTGCAAAAAAGAATATAAAAGACATAGGCAGCGGAGAAATAAAGCTTTTGCTTTCTTTTCTAAGATCTCACAAATTTGTAGCTTTGGATGATGATGGGATATGGAATCTATTCTATTAAAATGTATATTGCTGCTATTATAGCATTATATTTGTTGCTATATTAACATAGCATAATATTATTACTATAGGTAGATTATCCTAAAATTGTTAAAAGTGTGGTTCAAAGCTTCTGTATGCATATTGATTTTCACCTGCCTATTCTATCTGCTATTAAGAAAGGGATATTAAGATCTCTATGAGTATAATATAATGTGGATTTATCTATTTCTCTTCACGTTTCTGTCTTCTTATATTTTGAAATTCCATTTTTAGATGCAAAAAAGTTTGAGATTATTTTCTTCTCCTAGTGAGTTGACCCCTTTATCATTATGAAATGACCCTGTTTATTCCTGGTAATATTCTTTGCCCTAAAATCTACATTACCTAATGTTTATTATACTCTAGTTTCTTTTGATCAGTTTTGTTATAGTATACCTTTTTTTAAGCTATAACTTTTAAATAAATTGTGCCTTTGTGTTTAATGTGCATTTTTAATAGCCAGATCATATGTGGTTCTTTTTATTCCAGTCTGACATCTATACTTTTAATTTGGATAGTTTGAACACTTACATTTTATTTGGTTCTTGATACAGATAGATTTGAGTTTGTTTTACAGTTTGTTCCATTTGACCTTTGTTCCTCTTTTCCTTTTTTTCTGTGTTCTTTTGGATAAATTGAATATTTAAAAATTTCTATTTTATCTCTTTTGTTGGCTTACTAGCTATTGCTCTGTTCTGTACTTGGTGGTTGCTGTAAGGTGTATCTATATACCTTTAACAAATTAATAAACCTTCTAGTGAGGGCTTATTCCACTTTAGCTACTTTATAATAGTATAATATTATTTTTCTCTTTCTGATCATTGTGCTATTATCAAGATACATTTTAATTTTATACCTACATTTTATTTTGATTTTTGTTTAATCATTTATCTTGTAAGGATTTATTTATTTATTTACTTAGTTATTTATAGAAACTGAGTCTTGCTCTGTTGCCCAGTCTGGAGTGCAGTGGTGCGATCTTGGTTCACTGCAACCTCCACCTCCCAGGTTCAAGCGATTTTCCTGCCTCAGCCTCCCAAGTAGCTAGGACTACAGGTGTGCACTACCATGGCACAACTAATTTTTGTGTTTTTAATAGAGACAAGTTTCACCATGTTGGCAAGGCTGGTCTTGAATTCCCAACTTCAAGCATCTGCCCACCTCAGTCTCCCAAAGTGCTGGGATTACAGGCATGAGCCACTGCACCCAGCTTTGTAAGGATATTTAAATATGGAAAATAAATATTTCCTCATGTACCTGCTACTTCCTATACTCTGCATGACTTTGTATAGTCCATATTTTTGTTATTACTTCCTTCTGTCTGGTAGATTTTCATTAATAGTTATTGTAGCTATGAACTCACTGTCTTTGAATTTGCAAAAGTGTCTTTATTTTGCAAGTTGCATTTTTCTGTTCAATTTTTTAAAAATGTTGTTCTACTATCATTACACTGTTATTTCTACCAATGAACTGGTTTACCCTTTGTCTTACTGACCACGTTCCTTTTCACCTCCCGACACAGCCCATTCACTGTCTTCCATATCTGGAAATTATTGGATAACGTCTCATAGTGCTGACAAGTACTCAGGTTGCCATGATGGCAGATGGAGATTGATTACCACAATGTTAAGTTGGCAGCTAAACATGACTTCAGATTTATGTCTTCAATGCCAATTAATTTAGACATGGATTATTTTAGCTTTCTTGCCTTTCTTGTCTGTAACTTCCCATTTAGTGAGAACCCTGCCTCTCAACTTTGCCATCTGTTTAATTGCTCAGTTCCAGTATAGATTTATAGTGGTTTTAGAATTATTAACTCATATTTCCATAGGAAACAACTTATAAACTAAAGTACAGCACTAATGTATACTTCCTTCTACCTTTAGTCTTACTCTCTCCATTTATTTTTAAAGTTACTTAGGTCAACAGCTTTCCTCCCCACCCTTTCAGTGTGGTTATTACATACATTTGTAATAGAGCTAGTAGTTTGTATTCCATCCTAGAATTCTCCAATCTCCTAAATGATTTCAAAAATATTTTTTTACATTAAGATTCACTTTTTTGCTGTAAAATCATGTTTTGATAAATATAAAGTGTTATGCATTCACTCTACAGTATAATAGAGAATGAATCTACCATCTTATAATATATTCTGTGCTTCACCTATTTAACCCTGCCTTCTCCTCAAGCCCCAATCAACCTCTGATTTATTTGGAATCTGTATAGTTTTTGCCTTTTGCAGAATGCTATATAAATGGAATCATACAGTGGTTAGCCTTTTCAGACTGGCTTTTTAAACTTAGCAATATGCATTTAAAATTCATCTGTATTTTTTCATTGCCTAATGCTTCATTTGTTTTTAATACTGAATAATAGTCAATTATATGGATATACCATAGTTTGTTAATGTACTTTTTAAATTTTTGTGGGCACATTAGGTGTATATATTTATGGGATACTTGAGATATTTTTATAAAAGCATGCAGGGTATAATAATCTACTCATTTATTAAAGCATATCTTGGTTGCTTTTGGCTTTTGCTAATTATGAAAGAGCGACTATAAACATTCCTGTGCAAGTTTTTGTGTGGATGTAAGTCTTTAAATCAGGTAAATACCTAGGAGCATGATAGCATGTGTGTGTGGTAACACTGCGTTTAGCTTTGTAAGATGCTGCAAAATTTTTATTGAGATTGTGTTGAATGTACCTATCAATTAGGGAAAATTGCATTTCATATTGAGCTTTGCAATTCATGAACATGGTGCATCTCTCCAGTTATTTAGAGATAAAAAAGTTTCTTCTATGGGTGTTTTATCGTTTTCTGCTTGCAGATCATGCACCTGTTTTGTTATAGTCTAATTTTTTTTTTTTTTTTTGAGATGGAGTTTCTCTCTGCTGTCCACCCTGAAGTACAGTGGCGCTTTCTCAGCTCACTGCAACCTCCGACTTGCTGGTTCGAGTGACTCTCCTACTTTAGCCTCCTGAGTAGCTGGGATTACAGGCACGCCCACCCTCCCCCCAACCTCTACCACCTAATTTTTGTATTTATAGTAGAGACGGAGTTTCACCATGTTGGTCAGGATGGTCTCGATCACCTGACCCGGTGGTCCACCAGTCTCAGACTCCCAAAGTGCTGGGATTACAGGTGTGAACCACCATGCCCGGACTACTTTTTGGTATTTTAAAAATATTTCAGACCCCAAATTTTCATTGCCGGTACAAAGGAATAGAGTTGACTTTTCTATGTTGATCTTGTGTCCTGACTACTAAACTCACTTTCTAGTTTAATGAGTTTTTTTGTAGATTCTTTGCAGCTTTTATGTGGGCAATCCTGTTATCTGTAAATAAGGACAGTTTTGTCTTTTCCTTTCTAATCTGTGTGCTTTTTATTTCTTTTTCTTGCCTTGTTGCACTAACTAGAACTTCCAATACAATGTTGAGTAAAAGCTGTGGTAAAGGACATTCTCTTCTTGTTCTGGATTTTAATGTAAAAGCAAATTACTCTCCTATCATTAAGTATGATTTTAGCTATAAGTTTAACATAGATACTTTTATTTAGGTTAAGGAAATTCGTTTCTGTTCCTAGGATGCTGATCACTTTTAATTACAAATAGATGTTCAATTTTCTTGAAAGCTTTTTTGTGTCAATTGATGTGATCATATAGTTTTGCTAATGATTAATTTTTGAATATTAACCAGCTTTGCATTTCTGGGCTAAAGCCCACTTGATATGAAATGTTACCCTTTTATGTGTTACTGGATTTTATTAGTTAATATATTGTTAAGAATTTTTGCTTAATGAGAGACAGTCATTAGTTTTCTTGGAATGACTTTGTCTAATTTTGTAGCATCATAATTCTGTCCTCAAGGAATGAGTTGGGAAGCATTTCCCCCTTCTTAGTTTCCTGCAGGAGTTTGTACAGAATGTGTTTTAATCTTTTCTCTTAAATTAGTGTTAAAATTTACTAAGAAGTTATCTGGGTCTGGAGTGAGTTTTTTCCCCTTTCTGATGGAAACATTTTTAACTACAAATTCTATTTCTTATAGGCCCTATATGGATTTAATCCATATGGGACCACTTAGATTACTCATTTCTTCTTAAGAAGCTTTGGTAGTTTGTCATTCAAGGAATTTTGATCATTGTTTTTATTTTTATGTCTAAAGTTGGAATAATATAGGAATTTAAGAATTAACTGAATTGGTTTGTTAAATTATATAAATTTTAACAAACTTGCAGTAAAAACAGCAAATTTTTTTCTAACTTAAAAAAGGAATACGTAAAACTTAGTGGTTTTTTCTTATGGAGGAAATGCTGTTGGTTGTTTCTTAAGCTTTGTGTCCTACAGTTGACTTGAGGGAGACATTGTTCTTAAGACACTAAAGTAATTTATTTTCATTTATTTTAGCAACTTACAGACAATTCGACTGTCTGGAACCTATAAACATTTTGTTGTTGTTGTTTTCATGACAAGGTCTCACTTTGTCACCCAGGCTGGAGTGCAGTGGCACAATCATAGCTCACTGGAACTCGAGCTCACTGGCTCAAGCAGTCCTTTCGCCTCAGCCTCCCAAGTAGCTAGGACTATAGTTGCATGTCACCACATCTGGCTAATTTAAATTGTGTGTGTGTGTGGAAAGAAAGGTCTCACTGTGCTGCCCAGGCTGGTCTTGAACTTTTGGGCTCAAGCAACATACCTCTTGGCCTCTCAAAGTGCTGGGATTATAAGTGTGAGCTACCTCGCCTGGCCCATGAAGATTTCTGATAGGTAATTCTGACCATGTTTTTGCAAACTAACTTGGGAGACCATGTGGCCAGTGTGAATATCTTTATCTAGGATTGCAGAACAGAATTTATAGTTGTGTGAATCCTGAGTATATATTAATTATTATTTGTATACAAATGTAAAATTGCAATTTTTTTTTTTTTTTGAGATGGAGTCTTGCTGTTGTCGCCCAGGCTGGAGTGCAGTGGTGTGATCTTGGCTCACTGCAACCTCCACCTCCCGGTTTCAGCAATTCTCCTGCCTCAGCCTCTGGAGTAGCTGAGATTATAGGCACCTGCCACTACACCTGGCTGATTTTTGTATTTTTGGCAGAGATGGGGTTTCACCAAAATTGCAAATTATTTGTAATAAATTATTTGTTAGTTGAGCAGTTCTCCCCCATTATATATTGTACAGCTTTGTGAAATGAACTTTATTGATAGTTTAAGTTCACAGAAGAATCCTTGTTTCCAAAGCCCAATTGGAATAAGCTTTCTTATCCACTTAGGCTTACTTAGTAGTGCCAGAATTGAGTCAGAGTCTGTGTGGTAGATTTGGTCCCAGTTCTTTTTCTGCTTCCTATATCAAATTTTCCATATGGCTTTGAAGTATATATATCTACCCTCCTGTGGACTTTGAGTATAGTGTGGTAACCTATCTTGACCAAATAGAATAAGGCTGGAGTGATAGCTAGTATGCTATTTTCAAAACTGTGCTTTAACAAGAGGCATTGAGTGTTTCTGCTTGCCCTCTTGCTTTTCTGTCATTGTCATGAGAAATATACCCAGAAAAAGAATGAAAAGTCTGGAACTAATCCACCCCTAGCTGCCAACTGTAGACATGTGCCATGTATTATCAGTACCCCAAAAGTTCCCCTTGTACTCCTTTCAATCACTACCACCCTCCAATGGTGGCTTCCTGACTTATGAATCACAAATTACATTTTGCCCTCTTCCCTTTCATATCCCCAGTGCTTGGCAGAAATTTTGATGGAAGATTAGCCTTGTGCTAGAGGCTGCCCAGATCTACCAAAAGCCATCTTAGTTTTGTACACTATCTTATGAAGAAAAAATAACTTTTTTTGACAGTAAACTGAGTTTAGTTTATAGAAATTACTAGAATCACCTTACAGTAAATTCCTAAAGTCTCAGCATTTTTAGCCTGTTGTTGTACCTCTTCTTTGAGAATAATTAGGAATTTGAATTATAACTATGAATTCTTGTAAGCCATCAAATAGGCATGACATTCTTTATTCTAAAATACTTAGCTTTCCAAGGCAAGAGAGAAGACTTAGACTTTTTATTAAGACTACTAATGAATGCGTAAATAAAAAAAGACCTTGGTTATATATCAATTAACCAGAATTTCTATTTTCTCTTTAGGTTTAACTTTCTACTACTTCAGTGTAACCTTGTACAAAAGCATTCTGTGTAGAGTACCTGCTTTTTTAAACTGCTTTACTTCTTACAGAGCAAGCCATCTGCTTTCTAAGGCATTGAGGCAAGAAACACCGACTCAGTGAAAAGCATACTGTGAAGCTGTGTAGTACAGTGGCGAAAGAAAGTACAAAATGTGCTTAGATTCATGCAAGTATATATTCCTTTTTAGCTTCATGAACTTGGTCAAATTATTTTTTTAAGCCACAGTTTATCCCTTTGTGGTCTGTGGATATGTAACAGCTTCGACCTTATACAGTTGAGACTATATGCTATAACAAGTGCATGTAAAGGCTTAGCACAGTGCCCGGTGCAGAGTAAGCACTCAGAAAGAGCTCCTTGACATTATCATCATCATCATTATTACTTTTACTGTTACATATGTTACTGTGAATAGGAAAATCTAAGCAATTTTTGAAGGCCTTACTGAGTGAAAAAAAAAATACTTATTCTTCCTCCATGTTCTATACATTTTAAAGTTTAATATTCTTTAGTAGATTATTGCTAAGACCTTGAAACACTCTTTTTTCTCTTCAAATCTCTGTTAATCTTCAAGTTAAAATTTTCTGTTTATATGAATTCTTGAAAGTATTTGAATTCATTTTTTATTATGGTATCAGTTACCACAAAGTTAGTGGTTTAACATAAAAGAAATTCTTATCTTACAGTTCTGGAAGTCAAAAATCCAAAATCAATCGCAATGAGTTAAAATCAAGGTGTCAGCAAGGCTGTTACCCTTTTGGAGGCCCTAGGCAGAAATTCCTTTCTGTCTTCTTAAGCTGCCCATATTCCTTGGCTCCTGGCTCTGTATTACTTCAACATCTAATATCATCACATCTCCTTTTCTGACTCTCTTTTTCTTCTCTATTATAAGGACTGCTGTGATTGCATTGGGTTTACCAAGATGATCTTCTCATTCCTAATTTAATGACATCTGCAAAGTCCCTTTTGCCAAGTAATGTAACATATTTGCAGATTTTGGGGATTAGGATGTAGACAACTGTGGGTATACTGTTATTCTGCTTACCTACCACATTCTGCCTTCTGGCCCTCAGAGATTTATGTCTGTTCCACATGCAAAATATATTCACCCCATCCCAACATTCCTAAAGTCTAACCCCATTACAGCATCATTTCAAAATCCAAAATATCTTTTAAATCTTATCAGCTCAAAAGTTTCGAACCTCATGAACTCAGTCATCTAGATTAGGCATGGGTGAGAGGCAGATAATGATCTTTCCTAAGGTACAATTCCTATCTATCTGTGAAGTTCTGAAATTCAAACAAGTTATTTGCTCCCAAAATGGTGGGGCAAGGATAGAATAGCAATTATAAACATAACCGTTCAAAAAGGGAGAAAATAAAAGGAGAAATGGAGTTACCTGTTCTAGTCAGTTTCATAATCCAGCCTGGGAAAAAAATTCTCTGTGATTTGAGGCTCCACCCTTGTGGGCTCAGGGCTCTGCCCTTTAGATCATCCTTCCTTTTTTCTGAAAGGTGGCACATGTTTGTGGCCAAGCAGTTTCATCTGCTTGTTTCCTGACTGTGGTATTTTGGGAGTCTGAGAGTCTTTTTTGAAATTTTATTTAAAATTTTGTCTTCTCTTTGTCCCTTTCAATTTAAGCTGGCAGAGTTTCTGGTTATGTAATGTTCTGAAACATCTTGTGGGACTGAGTACAATGGCTTATGTCTGTAATCCCAGTGCTTTGGGAGGCCAAGGTGGGAAGATCACTTGAGGCCAGGAGTTTGAGGCCAGCTTGGGCAACGTAGTGAGACTCTGTGTCTACAAAAAAAAAAAAAAAAAAAAAAAAAAAAAAAAATTTTTTTAAAGAACCTTGTAGATTTTCTTTGTATGTTGGGGATTTTTGTTGTTGTTGTTGTTGTTGTTGTTGTTGATAAGAGGCTCTTCCATAAATCTTTTCTGGATGATCTAATCTCTGTATGTGACTTCTGCCTCCATGGCTGATGGAGTCTATGAGTCACATGCCTTATCTTTTCTGAAAACCCTCCATGTGACTGAACCTTTCAAGACACTATTGTGTTTCCTCCTATTTCTCAAAGTCACATTATAAAAATAAATATATTAAATACTATCTATTTGGGGGGGAAAAGACAGTCAATGTTTGCAATCAGAAAAGTTGGTGAAAAAATGTTTTCCAATTTAGTGCATAAAGGAGAAAAAATGTTCTTGAAGTTTGCAGCACTGAAGAGTGTTGGTACATAAAAAAATAAGAAAATGTTCTTGAAGTTGAAGTACTAACAGGGGTTTCCAAAAAATAATTGATGTGATACAGTCTTATTTTTCTATTAAACCAGGCGTCCCCAGATTACAGCCCGCGGGCCTCATGCGGCCCCCTGAGGCCATTTATCCGGCCCCCCACCACACTTCAGGAAGGGGCACCTCTTTCATTGGTGGTCAGTGAGAGGAGCACAGTATGTGGCGGCCCTCCAACGGTCTGAGGGACAGTGAACTGGCCCCCTGTGTAAAAAGTTTGGGGATGCCTGTATTAAACTGTCACAACAGCCTCCCCCCAAATTGTATAATAAACATTGATTACTAAAGAGTAATTTACTACTTCAAGATTCTGATATAAATGTCGTCAGAATTAAAATTAAGTCACTTGTGTTGGAAAAAAAAAAAAAAAAAAAAGCAACCAACAAATGGAGCCAGGGAAGGCTATGAAGAGAAAGGTTCTCATGCATAAATTCCTGATAACAAAAATGATGACAAAAGACTACAAAAATTACAACTTCTTGGGAGCTGCAAAGGTTGCTCTGTCTTTGTCTGAGTATTAATCTGTATACTTATGGAATGAAATGCCTGTGACCAGTGAAAAAAACACTGGAAAACAGAAGGCTGAACAACTGCCAGAGTTTACACAGGGCCAAAACCAGGTAGCACTGTCATCTGCCAGAATACAAAAACTATGTAATACACAAGATATTTGATAGGGTCCTCATATCTTAGTAATGGGGCTAAATTAGCCCCAGGAAAAATAAAGGTTGACCTGGACACATCCTAATAAAGCTTTAATACACAACTCACATTAATTCCAAATAATTGTGTGAACAGAGACTAAAACTTGGCAATCCTGGGCAAAAAGAGCAAAGCCAGAGGCATCACACTACCTGACTTCAAACTATTCTACAAGGCTATAGTAACCAAAATAGCTCTCTGTGCAGCTTTCTCCTCTCTATTACTCTGCCCTGCGAAGTCTAGCTAGCATCCTTAGCTTCCATGCATGCCAGTCTCTCTGCATAACTCAGCAAGACCACCAGGTTCCATTAGTATTCCCTCACTGTGCTGTGGTCTGGCATCTATCTGCCTTTAAGCAGCAAGCTGGGATGATTGTAGGAGTCACCCAATTTTTTTTTACCTTTTGTCTGGCAGCGTATCTTCCACTGTTCTTTGTCCAACATCTGAAACTGTTGTTTCATACTTTTTTTTTTTTCATTTTTCTAGTTGTTTATAGCATTAGGACAATTCTTGTCCCAATTTATTCATCTTGGGTGGAAGGAGAAGCTCCTGAAAAAACAGTATGGTCATGATTACCAGAGAGTTTCTTTTGTTTGTTTTTAGGGCAGGTTGAATAAAATTCTAGATTTAATTAACAAGATGAATTAGAAAAGTAGCCTATAAAATTAGGAGTTACACTTTTCTTTACATTTTTAACAGACATCCAACTTAGAGATTTACTATGACTTGTGTGGTTCATTCTGTTCACTACCAGAATCTTCCAAGATTCTTATCAGTTACTGAACTTTTTCAGCTTCCCTAGTTATGGTTGTGTTTTATTCTGAGAACCTACCCCTAGTACTTAGTTTCCCTTATTCTCATATTTTAAAGTACTTATTTCAGAAGTGGGTTGGGAATTTTTGAAAACACTTTTTTGAGACAGAGTCTTGCTCTTGTCCCCCAGGCCAGAGTGCAATGGCACAATCTCAGCTCGCTGCAACCTCCACCTCCCAGCTTTAAGCGATTATCCTGCCTCAGCCTCCTGAGAATACTTTTTGTTTTTTTAAACAAAGACAACTTATATGTAGCTAGTCAAGTCACGGCACTCCCTCTTAATTTTCTCTTGAAGATTACCTAGATTGTAGCAGGATAGGAATAGCATTTAATACTATTCCTAGGTTTTTCCAAGTATTAATGCCATTGTCTTTGTTTGCTGTGTCTAGAGTATAGTTTTCTCCTTCCTGATCATACAGTTCTTAAGGAGGCAGGGTCCGATTTGTCGTCCTTTAATTTTCTGTATGTTTCCATACTTTAACTTGATTCAGACATGTCTATCTGCCTTCCCCAATACCATCTCTCAGCTGGCAATTTGGTCTGGCTCTTTAACTAAAGCATCTAGTTGATATGCTGATTTTTTGCAGTAATAGATTTTATATTTGGATATTCCTGTATCATCATGGAAAATTATTTCTGAAGAATGCATCATATTAAACATGCTTTCTGATTCAGTTATTGAAAAGTTTGTTTACATTTTGCCACAGGGGCTTGTATGGCTTCATTGTGGGATCCTTTTTTTGGTTGATTCTGATTTACTTGGCTGGCCTGTGAATGCCATTCTGAATTGATTACATTTAAAAATGTTTATATTTGGACCTCGACAGATATTTTTTTCTTCCTTTTATGAGTACCTTTTTAAAAATTAAAAAAACTTTTTAACTTAACGGAAGTCTAAAGAAGGTGGACCATTTCGTGTTTAATGGGGAACACAAGTGTTGAGTTAATGAACACATGAGCATATTCAAGTTTTGTTTTTCTGGTTACTTAGTTTAGAATTTTTTTTTCATAGTTGGGATTATTTGGGAGACATTTTACATACTGCCTTGAGAAGAGTCTTGTTGCCTTTTGTTGGTAAAGTATTGCAATAGGTAAAGTTTGCAAGGTATTGCAATGTATTGATATAACTTAATATTGTATATAGTATTCCTCCATGTCAAGAAGTATTGAAGATGTTTATGATTGATTTTTTTCCTTTTTCTTACTTTTCACTTCTTGACTTCATGAGTCAAAGAAGAAATTCAGACTGAAATTAGAGAGTATTTTGAATTAAATGAAAATGAAAAAACAACACAACCTATTAAAATTACTTAGATGTGTCTAAAGTAGTACTTAAAGGGAAATTTTAGCACTGAAAACCTACATTAGGACAGAAAAAATGTCTCAAATCCATAAAATCAGCTTTCACTGTAAACAGCTAAAAGCAAAACAAATGAAACCAGAAGTTTACAGAAGAATTATAATAAAGATCATGAAGAAAATCAATAACACAGACAACAGAAAAACAATAAAACAATGAAGCCAACCTACCTGTTTGAGAAGATAGTAACATTGTTAAAATTCTAGTCATATAAATCAGTCAAAAGAAGAAGACAGATTACCAAATCAGGAATGATGGAGGTCTCATCTCTACAGATTCTACAAATATTTTTTAAAAAAGGATTATTATAAGTAACTTTATACATATAAGCTTTACAATTTACATGAAAGTGATAAATAGTTAAGTTGAATATCTGTATATCATTAAAGAAATTGTATTTGTATTTAAAAAACAGTGAATGAGGGTAAAGAAAAGAACATTCTGGACCAAGGGACATATCCCAAGATACACAGAAATACCAAGCATAGAGCTACACTCTATAATGTGGTGGCCACTGACTACATGTGACAATTTAAATTAAATATAATACAGTATAATAAATTTTGTATTTGTCACACTTGCCACATTTTAAGTTATCAATTACCTACATGTGACTGGTATTATGTAGAACATTCACATCACCAAAATTCTATTGGAGAGCCATCATAATGTATTTAGGAAACTTCAGGAGTTCTGATTTGATGAGAGTATTGGTTGTAGTATTGAGATGGAAGTCTCAAAGGCAAGTTGGAAGGGAATTATGTTCAAAGGGCAAACTGAGTCCAAACCATTGAGTGCCTTCAATGGCAATGGTGTTTGGATTTACCCTATGGGACACCAGCTAGGGTGGAGAGGTGGGTGTTTGGTTTTGATTAGTGAAGGTAGATGCTGGTAAGTTGATCTGATTTGTGTTTTAATCTTTCTGGCAGCAAGATAAAAGGTAGATTGGAGGGGTGAAATCAATATTCATGAGCTCACTGTCTAGCAGACAAGTAGTCCAGATGAGAACTGATGGTAAGGACTGAGCTATAATGAGGCAATGAGCATATAAGGAAGAAGACATTTGACTGCTATTTAGAAGGAAAAAAGATGGGAAATTTTGGTGTGGGAGCTAACAGAATCTGAATGACCCTGATTTCTGGATTAAGCGTATAGAGAAGATAGGACTTATGTGGCTATGTGGGGAAAAGCAGACTCTGAAAAGAAAAAGCGAGTATGGCTATAACTTTGGCCACATTAACTTGAAAGATAGGCCCAATGTAATTAAGAGTCTGGAATTGATAAAACTCAGGATGAGATATGTGCTTTTGGGAGTCACCAGAATATAGCTGGCTTTTTGAAGCTTTGAGTTTGAATAAGATTATACAGAGAACATACAGCATGTAGAGATCAAAGCCAAGGATACATCCCAATATTTATTAGGTGTAGAAAGATAGGGCCTTAAAATAAGAATGAAAATGAGTAACTAGAGAAAAAAAAATAAAGAGTGGTTCTCAAAAGAGCCCAAGGAAGATAACATTTCAAGGAGGGTTGCTGTTCCAGAGAAGTCATATAAGAGAACCATAAGCATATATTGGATTCGTTGAACAGGAAGTCATCTGGGACCTTTCAGAACTGTAATATTCTGAAACCAAGCAAATTCAGACCTTTACATTGAGCTGAATTTGTAAAGGGTCATTGGGAGTACCCTTTGGGAGAACTGATATGGCCTTCAGACATGTAAGTTATACTTGTTTCATTTGTAAAATGATAATACACTATGGTATTTTATTATAAAGATTGTGTATGGCAATATGAGAAAAAGCATTTTGTAAACTCTAACATTTTTTCGAAGTTTACAGAATTATGATTAGTTTTTGGTGAAATCTATATATAATTTAAGGTAAGGAAATGGAAGGGAGGATTTTAGATAAAAACAGAAGACAATAAAGATATATGATGATGGAATACCAGGGATTCTAGGGACCCACTGGAATTACATGAACAGTGGAGATATGAGCCAAGAAAGTAGAAGGGCTGAGCTGACTGAGTAAAAGAAACAGAATGTTGGTGTTTTGCAGATCATGAATTGAGTACCTTCTTCCTGGGCAGATCTAGAATACACTAAACAAATTTGGAGCCTTTTCTTTTTCTTTTTTTATACAGTACAAACAGATCATTGTTGAAACTAATTACAGTAGTTACATTTTAGCCTTCTTCAAAAAATTTTGTTTTTTGGTTTTATTTTTTGAGATAGGATCATGCTCTGTTGCCCAGGCTGGAGTGCAGTGGTGCCATCAATGGCTCACTGCAGCCTCAACCTCCTGGGCTCAAGCAATCCTCTCATCTCAGCCTCCTGAGTAGCTGGGACTACAGGTGCATGCCACCATGCCTGGCCAGTCTAAGCCAGAATAATTTATAATTCTTAATTCTACATACCTAGCCATCATGCCTTCCTCAGCCTCCAGAGATGTACTCTCTAATAGCAGATGGCAGCATCAGGCAGCTTTGTATTATTAATGGGAAGGAGGAAAACCGATTTCACTCACTTCTTCCTTTTTCTTTCTTTCTTATTGATTGATTGATTGATTGATTTTTGGAAGGAACACCACTGAGTTGTAGTACCATTCTCACATGTCATGTCAGGGACATGTGATACCCACGAGGTATCGGTGATACTAACATTGATCGCTTGATTTAAGTAGTATTTTCCGGGTTTCTCCACTGTAGTGTTATTTTTCCCTTTTCATACTCTATTCTTCAGGTGAAGTAACTAAGTCTAGCCCACTCTCTGGAGTAGAAGATGGGAATTAAGGTCCACCTCCTAAAGGGGAAGAATGTACATAGGTACTTGAAATACTTCTTTACAACAGTTGTATCTTGCCTTTCATTTTACTAACTTATTTTTAATCAATGTTCAGTACAGAGTGGGTGTATGTGTTAGGCCATTCTTGCATTGCTATAAAGGAATACTTGAGGCTAGGTAATTTGTAAAGAGAAGAGTTGTACTTGACACATGGTTCTGCAGGCTTTATAGGAAGCATGGTGCTGGCATCTGCTTCTGCTAAGGGCCTCAGGAAGCCTACAATCATGGCAGTAGGTGTTTGGGAGCCAGGATGGCACATGGCAAGAGTGGAAGCAGCAGAGAGACAATGGGGAGATCCCAGACTCTTTTAAACAACTATATCTTTGAAAACTGAGTAAGAACTCATCACCAAGGGGATTGGTGCTAAGCCATTTATGAGGGATCTGCCCCCATGATTAAGTTACCTCCCACCAGGCTCCACCTTCAACATTGGGAGTCACATTTTAACATGAGATTTAGAGGGTACAAATATCCAATCATATCAGCGTAAAAGGGTCAGTAAGTAATAATGTTTTTTTAGGTGTGACAAATGTGACATGGTAATATAAGATATTATTGATAGGGAAATCCAAATAAGGGTATATGGGAACTGTCTGTAGTATCTCTGCAACTTTTTTGTTATATCTAAAATAAAAAGCTTGTTAAAATAATCAGCACTATGGCATAATTGTTACTTGGAGAATGAGCAAGAACAATTTGGTAATAGTAGTAACTTTTTCCTTGATATGATTATTTTCACTGTGCTTTAAGGAAGAAGGAAGCCAGATGTACTGGCTCACACCTGTAATTTCAGCACTTTGGAAGGCTGAGGCAGGCAGATCAATTGAGCTCAGGTGTTTGAGACCAGTCTAGGCAATATGGTGAAATGCTGTTTCTACAAAAAAATTAGCTGGGCATGGTGATGTGTGCCTGTAGTCCCAGCTACTTGGGAGGTTGAAGTGGGAGAATTCCCTGAGCCTGGAAGGTTGAAGCTGCAGTGAGCTGAGCTGTGATCACACCATTGCATTAGAGCCTGGGTGACAGAATGAGACCCTGTCTCAAATAAAGAAAGAAAAAAAGAAATGAGTCAAGTGGAGGAAAGAGAGAGAAAGGGAGGAAAGAAAAGAAGGAAGAAAGGGAGGGAGGGGAGGAGAGGGCCGGAGAGGGAAACAGAAAGGGAAGAGAGAAGGAAGAGGAGGGGAGGGGAGGGAAAAAAGAAGAGCGAAGTTGTTCCGAATGGGAAGGTCCTCGTAAGAACGAGTGGGTGCAGTTCAACACAGAAATACATATATATTACAGTTAAAGCCAGATTTTCTATGGTGTAGAAGTATTTATCAAATTTAGAAAGAACTGTGTAATCTGTGCCAATATTTACTGCCAACGCCAGTAGTGATATAGGTAGTTTCTGTTTATTTATTTATTTATTTATTTATTTTTTTGAGACAAAGTCTCGCTCTGTTGCCCCAGCTGGAGTGCAGTGGTGCAGTCTCAGCTTACTGCAACCTCCACCTCCCAGGTTCAAGCAATTCTCTGCCTCAGTCTCCCAAGTAGCTGCGATTACAGGTGCCTACCACTTTGCCTGGCTAATTTTTGTAGGGACAGGGTTTCACCATCTTGGCCCTGCTGATTTTGAACTCCTGACCTCGTGATCCACCTGCCTCTGCCTCCCAAAGTGCTGGGATTACAGGTGTGAGCCACTGCGCCCAGCTGCTGTTTTATTGTATCAGTGTTGCTTTCTGTTTTAGGAGTACAGACTGGGCAGAATGTGTATGTGAGTATGGTGATGGTGGTGGTAGTACTGGAAATATATTAATTACTGCTGTCTATGGTGCCTCATTGGGATGAAGATAAAGGTCTTGACACCTTTTGGGATGGAAATGGCAGAATGGTCTAGTGATTAAGAGTATGGACTCTGGTGTGAGACTGCTGGAATTCGAATCCTGGTTCTATGGCTTCTACCTCTGTGATCCTAAGTAATATACTTAACTTTATGATATCTCAGTTTCATCTGTAAAATTAGATTAATTGTACCTCGTGTTTTTGTGACACTTAGCACAGTGTCTGGTTTGGTTGTGATTAGTCAGTACAATATCCGTTGTTGATTTTATTGTTTGTAATTTTCAAGTCTCACACATGTGGAATATTGTTGCCATTGGGATACTATCGTTTCAGTACTTTAAATTTTTAAAAATATCTTCAACATTTTCTCTTTGGCTTTGTTTTTCAGCAATTTATTATATGTGCAGGGGTGAGAGAGAGAAAGAGTGTGTGTGTGTGTGTGTGTGTGTGTGTGCGTGCACGCACACAAACGTGCGTGCATGCATGCATTTATCCTGCTTGAAGTTCTTTGAACTACTTTGGCCTGTG
Organism: Saimiri boliviensis; assembly: GCF_048565385.1. Taxonomy (NCBI): domain Eukaryota; kingdom Metazoa; phylum Chordata; class Mammalia; order Primates; family Cebidae; genus Saimiri; species Saimiri boliviensis. The sequence continues at coordinate 41,301,016 of NC_133461.1, read as the reverse complement.
TTGTTGTGCTTCATTAATTTTGTAAAGTTCTTAACAATTATCTCTTCAGATATTCCTTCTGCTCCCTTCTTTCACTTGTGTCTTTCTGAAAATCCAACTATACATGTTTGATATGTTTCTGCAGATCTGTGGTAGTCTGTTATTTTTATTTTCTTTGTGTTTCATTTTGGGTAATTTCTGCTGCCTTAGTTTCAAGTTCTTATATTCTTTCCCATATTGTATCCAACTTCTGATAAGGCCATCAAAGAAATGTTTGTTTCTTATGTTGTGTGTGTGTTTTTTTTTTAATTTCAGACATTTCCATTTGATTCTTACTAATACAGCTTCCTTTTGCTGAAATTCCCCATCTGTTCATGCATGTGCACATCTTTTTTCACTAAATACTTTATCTTAAAGTTCCCTTTAGCTAATTCCAGTGTCTCAGTCATCTTTTTTTCGTTCATTTTTATTTTTTTTAATTCTTTTTGTTTTGTTTTGTTATTTTTTTTTTGCATTCATCTCTTAATCTACTTTTGTTGACTAGTTTATCTCTGGAATATTGATGGAATTTCTACCCTCCCTCTACCCCAGCTTTTGTTTCTTTTCTTTTTCCTTAATGTTTTCTTTAATGTCTGACATTGGGTTAAAGAACTGCTGACACTGAGATAAGTCATATTTATGCTCAGAAATGGGTATCTGTCTTCTATCAGGTAGGCATTTAGTGTGTGGTCTGAGTCATTCAAGTCAATAGTTGAAGTGAATTTCAGTTTTATTGTTAATTGTAATTGCCTTCAATGTACCCAACTTTAAATTTTTCTAGTGGTGGGCTTCTGCCACCTTGTACTTAGCGTGGGCCCTGGAGTACTGACAGGTTTTACTAGTGTTTTTGTCCCTGGTTATAGGTAGGTGTTATGCACTGAATATTAGTGTCCCCCTAAGTTTCCTATTTTGAAATCTTATACCCCATTGTCTTATTAGGAAGAATGCCCTTTGGGAGGTAATTAGGTCTTGAGGATGGAGCCACTCATGAATGGGATTAATGTCCTTATAAAAGAGGCTCCAGAAAGCACTCTAGCCCTCTTTTCTGCCATGTGAAGATATAGGGCCAAGTTAGCAGTCTGCAGCCTGGAAGAGGCTCCTCACAGAACCCAACCATGCTGGCACCCTGATCCTGGACTTCCACCTGCCAGAACTGTGAGAAATAAATGTCTTTTGCTTGTAAGCCACCAGTCTATGGTAGTTTGTTGTAGCAGTCCAAGCTGTCTGAGACAGTTGGGAAGGAGTGTTTTCTGACCTTTTCTTAGTAGCTTCAGCCTTTGCTTTCTATGAGAGAAGGATCCAAGACGTGGACAGAGTTTTGGACTACTAAGAAGAACTCTCAGTTCTCTTGTTCTACCTCCATTATTTCTTAGAAGCCACTGGTAGAGACCTGTGAGAAAGATCTAGTGAGACTGTGCATACTTCTCTTGTGTTTGTTGCTCCCAGGAATGTCTAAACTGTCACAGTATCTACCACTTAGCTCTTAAGAATTCATTTAAAAGTTCAGCGGTTTTATTCATGTCTGCCTTTCATGGCCTCTTCTTCGGAGTTTCAGTTTCTGCATTCTGCATTCTGTCCTGTCTCTCTCTCCTTAGAACAGCATGTCATCCTTTGGAATTCAGTTCACCTGATTGCCTTGTAATCACAACTTTCTTATGAGCCCAAAAATGTTATTAATAATTTAGCAGATTATCTGGCTCTCATTGTTAGTGTGGAAGCAACATTCTTTTGAGACTTTCTATATTCTGAACAGCACAGACCTCCCTTCTTATTGTGACATATTTTTGTAGATAAATTAAATAGTTCTAAGAAGAAATACTTCATACTTATACAACTGTCTTTTCTCATTTTGAATTTAGCAATAGTAGTTTTAACAATAATAGTAGCAATACATGAATGGATAGGAGTATATTCTTTAATGGGTGTTTTGAGTCTTACAAGGAAGGTTATAAAATGTGCTGTTGTGATCATAGTTGTGCATCATAATGCTTTGATTCTGTAGTGTTAGAAGAATTGGTCTTCTATTGTGCTGTGTATCTAGTTACAGGATCCACTTTGTAATTATTATTCTGTCCTTTGATTAAATTAGATAAAAGCAATGGCTGCTCATTTTTGCCTTAATTCTTCTTACATTTAAATATGAAATGAATAAAGAGCACATCATTCCAACATGAATCTGAATTTTGTGGTATGGCATGGTGCTGTGATAATTCCATAGCAACTAACAATAATTATTAAAGTGAATGTTTTTCTTTTAAGCTTGGGGCCCTACTTTTTGCCATAGTTTCCAGTTTTTGTTAACTACTGTCTTTATGTCATTCAGTATATTCCTCCACTGGTTGTGCCAATTCCAAAATGAGGGCAGTCACTAGGACTGTCACTGTGGATTTCTCTTGCTTTTACCCAACATCAATCCAATGAAAAGCAAACAAACAGGCAGAACTCCCAAACAAGAAAGCAATCTTTTGGCTCCGATTTAGATTTATAAAGACAATCTAGATCAGGGTTCCTCACCCCCTGATCTGCAGGCCAGTACTGGTCAGTGACCTGTTAGGAACCTGGCTGCACAGTAGGAAATGAGCAGCTGGTGAGCAAGCATTACTGCTGAGCTTTGCCTCCTGTCAGATCAGTGGCAACATTAGATTCTCTTAGGAGTGCAAACCCTATTGTGAACTGCATATGTGAGGGATCTAGGTTGCATGCCCCTTATGATAATCTGACTAATGCCTGATGATCTGAGGTGGCATAGTTTCATCCCCAAACCATTCTCCCTGACGCTCCCACCCCTTCAGCATCTGTGAAAAAATTGTTTTCCATGAAACTGGTCTCCGGTGCCAGAAAGCTTGGGGAGTGCTGATCTAGGTATATTGACCTTTTTCTCTGCAAGTAGTGAGAGAACTTCTATTTCTAGTTAACGTAATTCTTAAGATTGCTTAGCACTATCACATATTTCAAATTTTTTTGTTCCTCTGACTTTTAGATATGTGAAATATTAATTTACTCTCCAACTTTTAAACAGAAATAAAGTGGCTAGTAATGTAGCATTTCACAATGTTTTTGTTGTTTTTTGCTTTAGGGAATATATACTGTGATGCAAATTTTTGAAAATTACCAAGCTTAGCTATTTCATTTTTGTAATTTTTAGTTTTATTTGTTTTAACATTGAATAGTTTACTTGTGCTTTTGTATCTTTTTTGTAAGAACAGTTTTGCTCATAGAATTCTTCCTTGCATAGTATATTTCACAGAAAGTGTGATGTGTAATTTTACAAAATCAGTTGTAAAAGATTTAAACCATATGCACTTATATTTAATGGCCTTTTCCATACTTTCTATCAGTTTATTTTACATCTTCAAGGGAGCATAGAGGAAAAGATACATAGTATGAACAAAATAAGTATGTTTTCATTGAAAGTGAGCTTATAATGTTCTTATCTTTATGACAAAGATCATATTAGACACCTCAGTGATCACAAACATTTCCAGTAATCCATCTTTCAAATTGCATTCGAAAAAAGTTTGAGATTTTATTTTATTTTTATTGAAATGGGTCTCGCTCACTCTGTCACCGAGGCTAGAGTATGGTGGCATGATCATGGCTCATTGCAGCCTCAACTTCCCTGGCTCAGTGTCCCATGAGTTGCTGGGACCAAAAGCGCATGCCACCACACTCTGCTAATTTTTTTTTTTTTTTTTTTGGAGAGACCAGGTTTTGCTGTGTTGTTGTTCATAGCTGATCTTGAAAACTCCTGGGGTCAAGTGATCTACCTACCTTGGCCTTCCAAAGTGCTGGAATTATGGACGTGAGCCTCTGTGCCTGGCTGAGATTTTATTTAAGTATTTCCATAATTTACATTGATTATAATTACCCTGAAAGAGCGATAAAATTGAACAGTAAATGTGGGAAGGTAGCTCCATGGTATATTCTGAGCTACTTTTTTGATTGCTCCATAGCAAATCTAAAAGTCCCATTGTTCAGTCATGTAGGAAGTCTCTAAAACTCTCAAATATTCACGATCTATTTTCCTGCCAATTGATCATTGTTTTGTAAAGTAGATTCCTCACTGCTTTGTTTAAACTTGGATTAAAAGACACAGAACATTGGGGTTTCTATCACTTCTCCATAGGCATCAATACCTAATATATTCAGCTGTTTATATATCAGTAAACATTGTTGTCTTCATGGTAGTTGGTAAGAAAAATAATAAAAATGCAGATTTCAGAAAAGTTTACAATTAACTGACTCAAATACAAAAGGATGACGATTTTTGAAATTACTGGTTTTTAAACTTTGGCTTTGGTACCAAGAATTGCTCTGAGAAGAGACTTTCTTTTTTCCCAAATATCTTGTTAATTCTGTAGCCCTAACCTCACCTTAATTATTTGCATTCAACACACATATATAGGACTAATGAATATTGACCCCATTTCTAAGGAAAACAGATAACAGATTGAAGATCTATTTTTATGAATATTTACGTATATATCAAAATATAAATATATTTCTATATTTCTATAAATGTATATGTATCTGTTTCTTAAATGTGTGGCTCTTTTGTATTTCCATGTGTTTGTAGCCTTGCTCTGTGGTGGTGGTGGTGGAGAGAGAGATGACCTCACCAGATCCACTCCCAGGCCTTGGCAGGGCCCCCTCTAGTCAGTGGTGCTGTGCTATGCTCAAGTTTCCTTTATTAGGTGTTCCAGGCCATGGGGCTCCCTCGGGTAGTTAACATGGCTGGTAGATAGATCATATATCCCAGAGCAACCCTGGACCTGGAGGCATACCCTCCTCCTGCACCAGCCTATCAACCTATACATTTCACCGTTCATAGTGTTCTGAAAGTAACTGAGTCCCAGTTCTGAAAGTAACACAGATCTCAGGGTTGCATAGTGCAGCCCTGGTGTCCCAGGAGCAGCCCATAGCTCTGTTCTCCCAACCCTCTGGGTCAGGCACCAGTTGTGCTAGGGATCCAGGATGCTTCCTGGCCACTGAGAAAGTACTCAGATAGAGCTGCAGGTAAAACATCCAGGCTGGGCAGTGGAGGCTCTTCTGTGCATACAATCCGGTGGGGCAGCCAGGCAGAGGCCCTGAGAGGGCTGTCAGTCAGGAGAACCTACAAAACAGATGAAACCCAATCCCATGGAAACCAAATTTGTTCTCTCTTGGTCTTGCAGCTGGCTGGGGCTAGAGCTAACTGGGGAGATGGAGAGCTTTCAGAGATAGGCGCCTATGGCCATTTTCCACAGCAACTGCCTCATGTGTAGAAGCCCCCGCATCTTGCATAGGTTAGAGCTCTGTCTCTGCCTAACTCTCCAAGATAATTCCCTTGCCATTTCAAATGTCTGTGGGGGTCATGGAGTCTCTTGCAGCTAGGATCCCAGAGGTCTGCGGCAAGAGTAGACTGCCCATCTTTCCCTTCACTTACCCCTTCCTTAGGAGCCATATAGGGCTGGGAACTATCATTTGACAACCCAGTGCAGGCAGCTTCCTCCCTCTTCAGCCTTGGTATCTGTGTCACATATCAGCTCAATGTTTCCTCTCTGGAAATCTGCTGAAAGTATGTTTGTTTACCCTATATTTTGGTCTCCCTCAGTGGGAGCAGTGCTTCCTGGCTCTCTCTCATTGGACATCATCTCCCTCTCCTCTAAATTTTTTTTATAGTCTTTCTTTTCACATTACCATTTTTGTGAGAGTAACTTTTGCTCTTTGAAGGATAATTGTTTCTTAATTTAGTAAATCAATATAAGTTTAGAGGTGACAAAAACAAAGCTTGGAGAACGGAAAAGTATTGTGGCTTTGTCTGTGTTACCTCTACATTTTCATTTGTTGTGGCAGTATAATAAGATCTATAAGAAATACATGCTTCTATTTGCATAGGTCCAAGTTCGTTCTCAAAGGGCAAATCACTTTAAAAACCAATCACTGAGATTTTAGACACTGTCATCTTTCCAGAGACCACATAATTCTTACTCATCATTTCTTTAGTCTATTTCTCTTGGAAACCCTGGGAAAGTTACAGCCATAGTCTTTTTAGTTCTCAGTTAGGCTAGAGCAAGGCTTGACATTATCCAGGCTACTGCCTATTTCTGTAAGTAAAGTTTTCTTGGAATATAGCAGCATTTATTTGGTAACATACAGTCTCTGGCTACTTTGCCCTTCAATGGTAGACTTGAATGGTTACAGAAGACGATGGCCTGCTAAATCTAAAATACTATCTGGCCCTTTTCACACAGAATCTTTTGAGTAGAAATCATACACTGGAAATAAGATTTCCAAGTCCTCCCTTTTCCCCTTCTCCTTTTACCCTGATATGAAGTCACTTAATAAAACAGTAAATTTAACCTTTTTGTTATAAGCCTTTCAGCTTGTAGCTTAAGTAACAAGGGCATTTCCCCCTGTCTTGTTAAAAGCTGCCCAAATTATGCCATCTTTGTCATTCCAGATGTTATATGGCAATTAATGCCTTTTGCTATCATAAAACCATATAGTTGATTAGCAGGGATTTTGGTTTTTGTTTGATTTGTCTTTATATTAGTCTTTGTTTCACTCTTTTTGTTGTTATTGTTCTTTTTATGGGGATGGAGATCATCCTTCCATAGTATTCTTCATCATCATACAGACATATTTGTGAGAAACAGATTAGGAAGGAGAAGGATGTATCCCTCAGTACTTTGTACTTCTTGTCCTAATTAAGCATCCTACCTAGTCTGTGTTAAGTATATACTGTGTGTGTGCACATTAGGAGTTTTGGAGAGGTAATTTGAAAGAACAACGGTCATTTGATCAAAGAATTCCTAGGTTCTTGGCATTTTTAATTATGTAGCAATATGCATGTATTAATGAGATATTATAATTGTCAGTAAAACTCTTATAAATAGCCCTATCACAACAAATCCTATGAAAATGCCATTATTAAATGTTTCTTCCATGGATATTAATTAAATATAGCTAGGATAATCAACTTGTGTTTGTATATAACTGGGGAAGAAAGTGCTAACTCTACAGATTTAAAAAATGTTTATCTAATTAACCAAATATGCCTTAGGCATGTGGCACAAAGTTGTATTGCTAGGTTTTTTTCTTTTGTTTTATATTGTTTAATTTTTTTCCCTTTATTTTTTCTAAAAAAAAAAAAGGATGCATGCATAGAATGTGCAGGTTTATTATATAGGTATACATGTGGCATGGTGGTTTGCTGCATCTATTGACCCATTCTCTAAGTTCCCTCCCCTCACTCCTCACCCACCACCCCCCACAGGCCCTGGTGTGTGTTGTTCCCCTCTCTGTGTCCATGTATTCTCATTGTTCAACTCCCACTTATGAGTGAGAACATGTGGTATTTGGTTTTCTGTTCCTCTGTTAGTTTGATAAGGATAATGGCTTCCAGCTTCATCCATGTCTCTGCAAAAGACATGATCTCATTCCTTATTATGGCTGCATAGTATTCCATGGTGTATCTGTACCACATTTTTTTAATCCAGTATATCATTGATGGGCAGTTGGGTAGGTTCCATGTCTTTGCTATTATAAACAGTGCTGCAGTAAACATACATGTTCATGTGTCTTTAGGGTAGAATGATTTAATCCTTTGGGTATATACCCAGTAATGGGATTGCTGGGTCAAATGGTATTTCTGGTTCTAGATCCCTGAGGAATCACCATATTGTCTTCCACAATTGTTGAGCGAATTTAGATCTCCACCAACAGTGTATAAGTGTTTCTGTTTCTCCACGGCCTCGCCAGCATCTGTTGTTTCCTGCTTTTGTAATAATTGCCATTCTGACTGGCATGAGATGGTATCTCATTGTGGTTTTGATTTGCATTTTTCTTTTAAATTTTATATGGAATGAAAGAAGAAACTGTGTAGCCAAGACAATCCTAAGCAAAAAGAACAAAGCTGGAGGCATCACACTACCTGACTTCAAACTATACTACAAGGCTACAATAATAAAAACAGCATGGTACTGGTACCAAAACAGACATATAGACCAATGGAGCAGAACAGAAACCTCAGAAATAACACCACACATTTACAACCATTTGACCTTCAACAAATCCAGCAAAAATAAGCAAAGGGGAAAGGATCTCTTTAGTAAATGGTTCTGGGAAAACTGGCTAGCCATATGCAGAAAACTGAAACTGAATCCCTTCCTTACACCTTCTATAAAAATTAACCTAAGATGGATTAAATACTTAAATGTAGAACCCAAAACCATAAAAAACCCCGGAAGAAAATCTAGGCAATACCATTTAGGACATAGATGTGGGCAAAGACTTCATAACAAAAACACCAAAAGCAATTGCAACAAAAGCCAAAATTTACAAATGGGATCTAAGTAAACTAAAGAGCTTCTGCGCAGCAAAGAAACTGGCATCAAAGTGAACAGATAACCTACTGAATGGGAGAAAGTTTTGCAATCTACCCATCTGACAAAGGTCTTATATCCAGAATTTACAAGGAACTTAAATAAATTTTCAAGAAAAAAGCAAACCCAAGAAAAAGTGGGTAAAGGATATGAGCAGACATTTCTCAAAAGAAGACATTTACATGGCCAAGAAACATATGTATTGTTTAATTTTTTAATTGACAAATAATTGTTTAAGAAGCATGCTTACATATACCTTTTATTTTTTAATTGAGGTAATGTATACATACTACATTTACCATCCTTACCATTTTTAAGCCTACACTTCTATAGTAATAATTATATTTATATCCTTTTTTTTCCCTTTATTCCCTGCTCCACACTATCCTTCATGGTCTCTGATTACTGCTATTCCACTCTCTATCCTGAGATTCACTTTTTTAGCTACCACTATGGGAATGTACAATATTGTCTTTCCATTCTTGGCTTATTTCACTTAACATATTGACCTTCATTTTTATCTATGTTGCTGCAAATGATAGGATTTCATTCTTTTTTATGGATGAACAATATTCCGTTGTGTATATATTTCTCATTTTTTCATTTCACTTAGGTTGATTCTGTGTCTTGACTATTCTAATAAATAGTGCTTTAATAAACATGGGTGTATAGGTATCTCTTGAGCACACTAATTTCAATTCCTTTCGATGTATACTCAGAAGTGGGATTGCTGGAAGATATAGAAATTCTGTTTTTAATTTTCTGACGAACTTCCATACTGCTTTCCATAATGGCTGTATTAATTTACATTCACATGAACAGTGCACACTGGATCTCTTTCCTCTACATCCTTGCCAGCACTTGCTATCTTTCATCTTTTTGATATTAGCTATTCTGAGGGGAAGGAGGGGATACCTTATTGTTATTTTAATTTGCATTTCCCTGATGATTAGTGATGATGAGCACTTTGTCATATATATGTTGGCCATTTGTATGTCTTCTTTTGATGAATGCCTATTTAGGTCTTTTGTTCATATTTTAATTGAGTTGTTTGCTTGCTCTTGAGTTGTTTGAGTACCTTCTATTTTCTGGATATTTGCCTCTTATCAGATGTATGGTTTACAACTATTTTCTTCTAATCTATGGGTTGTCTCTTTGTTGATTGTTTCCTTTCCTTTGCAGAAGCTTTGATGTAATCCCATTTGTCTATCTTTACTTTTGTTGCCTTTGCTTTTGATGTCAATTCCAGGAATTCACTGTCCTGACCAATGTCATCAGCAAACAGAGAAAATCCTCTGTATTTGCTTTGAGTAGTTCTGTAGTTTTAGGATGTACATTTAAGTCTTTAATCCATTTTGATTTGACCTCTGTGTTATATGGTGAGAGACAGGGGGTCTAGTGTCATTCTTCTGCATGTGGATAACCAGTTTTCCCAATGCCATTTATTGAAGAGACTGTGTTTTCCTCCTAGCCTATTCTTGGCACCTTTGCTGAAAATCAATTGACCATAAGTACTTGGGTTTATTTTTGGGTCTTTCTATCCTATTCTACTGGTTAATTTGTTTGTTTTTGTTTCTATGCCAACACCATTCTGTTTTGATTACTCTAGCTTTGTAATTTGAAGTCATATAGTATGATGCCTCCAGCTTTCTTCTTATTGCTCAAAAATTACTGTGGTTATTTGGGATCTTTTGTAGTACAGATTTGGAGATTGTTTTTTCTATTTTTCTGTTTTTGAGAAAAAATGACATTGGAATTTTGTAAGGATAGTATTGAATCTGTAGATCACTTTGGTTAGTATGAACATTTTAACAGTATTAATTCTAATCCATGAACACGGGATACCTTTCCACTTATTTGTGTTAGCAGCCATTTCATCAGTGTTTTACGATTTTCAGTATTACAGATATTTCACCTTCTCGGTTAAATTTACCTAAGTATTTTATTTTTTATTTTTGATGCTATTGTGAGTGAGACTGGTTTCTTATTGTCTTTGTAATAGTTTGTTGTAAAAGAAATGTTACTGATTTTTGTGTGTGGTTTTGTGTTCTGCAGTTATACTCAATTTGTTTATCAGCTCTAAATTATTTTTTGGCGGAGTCTTAAGGTTTTTCTAAATATAATGTTATGTCATCAGCAGACAGAGACAATTTCACTTCTTCCTTTTCTATTTGGATGCCTTTTACTTTTTTTCCTTGTCTAATTGCTCTGGCTATAACTTCCAGTACTATCTTGAATAAAAGTGGTGTAGTGGTCATCTTTTTCTTGTTTCCGATCCTAGAGGAAAAGCATTTAACTTTTCACCATTGAGTATTATGTTAGCTGTGGGCTTTTCATATGTGACCTTTATTGTGTTGATGAGGTACATTTTTTTCTGTGCTTAATTTGTTGAGAGTTTTTATTATGAAAGGATATTGAATTTTGTCAAATGCTTTTCTACATCTATTGAGATGATCCTCAGGGTTTTTACTGAAAAAATATCTGTTGTTTTACATGCATATATGAAAAAATATCTATTTTATGTATTCTTATATAAGAAGCTGTGCCTTTTTGGGAATTAACATAGAGACATATTTAGTCAATTTTATCTCAGATGTCTTTTGAAAGAGAAATAATTCAATTATTTTTATCCATTGTGATCCAAACACTGTATTCTAACAAGGTGAGAAAGACTGACAAAAATGGCACTTTTAAAAAATGAGCTTTCTTTCCAGTTAATTTCTTATAAAAAGATATGACTTTGGAGACAGAAAAGCTGCTTTTCTTTACTTCAGAAGTACAAGATGGGCAGAAATAGAGCCTAGAATTTTGTCATAGTGGTTTAGAACAGTGCTTCTTAACCAGTACTCCTCAGGCTGTATTGTGCACGTTCATCACCTGGGCAGCTTGATAAAGTGCAGAATCGAATCCACATCTAGAGTGGAGCTCAGGATTTGCATGTCTTAGAAGCTCTCAGATGAGACCAGTGCTGCTGTCCATGTACCACACTTTTAGACTTCCTTCCTGACTGTAAGTTTTTCTCTTTTTATGGCAAGTTGATAATATAGAAAGGTTAAACCCAATGTAGACAAACTATTCATGATAGTATTCATGCATATATTCATGCACTCGATAAGAAAGGTATGCAGTTGACAAAGCTTGCTTTAGTTGTGAAGCATTTCATATAAGTAAGACTATTAACTAAGTGAAGAGCTGTGAATTCTTTAAGTTTTATCCTGATTTTCCCTTTATATGAATGTAATGCCTATATTTTTCAGAACACTGAGAAGCCTATAAAAAAAAACTGCATTAATCATTAGTAAAAACAGCTCTTTGTTTATATTTTCTTTTGAACCTCATTCTCTCTCCTTAATAGAGTGCTCATTTTTCTTATGCAACTTTTGACTAATTCAGGTTTTGAATGATAAGTGAACATGAAATAAGGAATCATCCTGTTTTTTGAGTCAGTGGACATTTATTCACCTCAGAGTTCTGGAAAGATCTTGGTTGTCAAATTAGAGCAGGGACACAAATCATTTGGTATGATAGTTTGAATAGGAAAAGTGACAGATTTCAATAAATACATTTTAACATATTTAAAAATATATATATACACCATACATGTATAATTTTTTTCTCCTGAGTTCTTACAAAAGTACATACCTTAGGAGAGAGAGAAAGAGCCTTTTTACCCTTTTTAAAAGGAGATAGTGGCCAGGTGCAGTGGCTCACGCCTGTAGTCCCAACACTTTGGGAGGTCAAGGTAGACTGATCACTTGACATCAGGAGTTCAAGACCAGCGAAGCCAACATGTTAAAACCCTATCTCTACTAAAAATACAAAAATCAGCCAGGCCTGGTGGCAGGCGCCTGTAATACCAGCTACTCAGGAGGCTGAGGCAGGAGAATCACTTGAACCCAGGAGGTGGAGGTTGCAGTCAGCTGAGATTGAGCTGAGATTGCGCCACTGCAATCTCGGACAGGCAGAGCAAGACTCCATCTCAAAATAAATAAAATATATAAATAAATTAAACAAGATAGAAAAAGTAATACTACCATGGAAATAGACATATAAAACACTTTTTTAAATTATAAAATTTAGATATTTATTCATAATTACTCTTACCCTATTCACAAATATAGAAGAGGCATTTACATCTTAATACTGTATGGTCAGTTCTGCCATTAGCATTTGCATTTCTAAAAATCACCATACCATGCAGAATAATTACTAAAAACCTTGGAAACTTATGGGGAAAATAGGTTTAGAGGCACAGCAATTAAAAAAAAGTTTAGTGAAACATTAAGAAAAAAAGGAACCTAATAAAAATGATAGAACAGTTGTACATATATTAAGTTATAAACAAATTCATAAATACTGCAATAAGTGTGATACTTTGTCTTCAAAGAACCTGAACTATGCTTGTAGAAGTAACATTGAAAGGGTTGCAGCTTGTGAGTTATTGTAAAATGATATAGGGAGGGTTACTGAGGTGGGATATAAAGTTGTAACACTGCCTACTGGTAGGTATGGCTCATAACACAAAGTGAACTGAGGTAGCTGGTAGATGTTTAAGATATTAGTCCTGTTAGTGCGTATTTTGAATATTTTTACTGGGCTCGGTCAGCTAGATGTATTTTTCTTCCTGCACCTAGTGTTTCTCACAGTGATATTCACATTATGCTCAAATTGTTTCCAAGCACTTCAAATGCACAGAAACAAATTTTGGTTTTCTAAACAAGTGGTATAGCAGAACTGACCACATATGAAACTTCACGCTTCGTTAGAGAAATAGAACAAACTTTTAATTTTACTGCAATTTAGTTCCACAGGCAGCAGGGGGAGTAGTAGGTTCACATTTGGCAGCACCACTGACCAGTGCTTTTCTCAGTTTTGCAGCTGCACGTATGGTAAATTATTGTCATTTTATGGTTACAGTTATAAGCAATTTGGTAGAAAAAGACAGCTAAATTATGCAGTGCTGCTTTTGTTTTAATTTTGTAATCTAAATGTATTTTTTAATGAAAACAAAATCCAGATTAATTTTTAATAAGAGTAACCCTTTCTATGGCTTAGTCTTGTGCCACCCACTAGACTTTGCATTTCACTTTTAATAGATCTCTTGTGTAAAATAGAAATTAGCTATCATACAGCTGAGACATTATGTCTGTATACTGGGGAGCGAATGTTTTTGCTACATTATTGTGACTCCTACTACTTAATAAAAGGGAGAATTAACAGGTGACTTGATCGTCACATATGCTAATTTTAAAATTCTCTACTAATTCATAGAGACAGAACATTCCTAAATTTTATTCCAGGAAGCAATCCTAAAAATGATGCCAAAGCAAATTTACTTCCGTTAGCCTTATTAGAATTTGTTACAGTGTTATGCAGACTGCTTCCTGGGTATAGGAATCAGGGCCCATTGGACATCTTCATGTAAAACCCTTTGTGGCATTGAAGGAGCTAACAATGTATCTAGGCAGAGATGCTCAGAGTGCCTGCCTTGTTTGTTTGGGGTATGCATATTGAAAGGGTATGTCAGATATTATAAACAATATCTAACCCTTGCTATAAAAGTCACTATAATCCAGCTTAATATGCATGTCTGTTACGAAAGAATAGATTTTCCTTTTATAAAGGAAAAAAAAATTGTTTGTAGTATTTTATTTAAGTATACAAGCACTTTCATTATAAAACCTTTCTTAGATGATGTATTGACTTGCTCAGCATTGATACCTGCTGATGCCCAAGTGGTGATCTGTGTGTCTTAAAACACAGTCTGTCATTCTACATGGTTTACATACTTCAAAGCCATTATCTGAACTAGAAGCCAGATAAACTACTTCATCACTGATAAAGTTAAATCCATTTGTTATGTAGTACCTGTAATCTTTATTTCATTAATATAAATAGATCATATCCGTGTTTTTAACCAGGGTGGGAAGTTATTTAGCATTGTCCATTGCTTCTAAGTTATTTTTGAACAACTTTTGCACAGGTGGTATAGATAGAACTAGAAAACAAGTCATTTGGGTGTTAGAAAATGGAATAGTACTGTAATTTAATTGATGCTAGTTGGAGAAAAAGAAGAAATTTTATTTTGATGGATAACATAGTCCTTAATTTTATTCAGTGTGGTTTTATAGTGAAAGTGGTTGTATACTTAAATAACATAACTACAAACAAAATTTTTTTTTATTACATATAGGTAATAAATTTTCTTTTATTACATATAGGTTACCCTAACTTAATTCATTTGTATTATACCATATGCCATTTTGGATTCACTTCAAAGAGTAATCAAGTCAGGAACTAATAATAAGATATTATTATCTAGTAAATTTCATGTTTCCTTCAAATGTAACTGGTATGTATTAGCGCTTTCCTGATAAAAAGTGACATTTAACACTATTATCATGATGCTATAAACAGTAGTAGGATGATAAAATTTTCTTGGCACATTAACTCTTGTTATTTAAACGTGAAAATTCAACATTATGATTTGAAAATACTGAAAATGATTGGAGGAATTGGTTGTTTATCAATTGTCTTACCTACACTTCATAAACTAGATAATACCAAATATGTGTGTATACTCTACTGGATAATAATCATGTTTATAAAATGGGACTGCTATAGAACCTCATGTCTTACTGTTTTTCTTGAACAGCTAAGAAATAGAAATTTGGGGATCACCAGCCTCTGTATTGAATTTGAGGCTGTGGTAGAATATAAGGTCATGAGAAAGTAGCACAAACAGAATAGGTTCTTGGACATTATATTAGGGAGCATGTGCATTTAATTATGAGTAAAGAAAACGATATCAGTGAAAAATTGAAGGAGCAATCAGTAAGGAAAAAACAGACTGAAGCAATAAGTGGGAAACCAGGGGAGGAGATCTGTTGAAGAAGGAAGTGGCCAGCAGAGAGGATAAAACCCCAAATCAGGTTGTTGTATTTAGCAATTAATAAATTAGAAATACTCGTCAAGAATCCAGTGTAAATAGAGTGAGTGACAGGAAAACATATTGTATTGGACCAAAGTAAACTGGAAATGAAGAAACAGAGACTGTGAATATAGATTAATTTTTTGAGCACCTTGGTAATAATGAAGAAGAGAGAGATGGTGGCAGCTTAAGAAGAAGGCTTTGTTTGAGAAGGGCTTTTCTAAAGATACACTTACTTAAATGCTTATGGACAGTAGGAGAAAGATATTGATTCAGGGATTGTTCTTTTAAATGTTTATGGGCTAACTTAGGTAATAGTCAATAGTATTAAAATAGTAAAGTAGAACCTAGTTCCTTGATTTTAGTGATGCTGTAAAACTTTTCTCTTGAGTGTTTCTGGGCTGTTCCTCTCTAACATTTCTTGAATAGATGGTGAAACAAAAAAATTGATTGTTTACTGGTTTTTAAGTATCATTCTGCTAAACAGTCAACACAAGCTTAATTATATTAACCACTGAAGTGAAGTTGTTCATAAAATTTTTTTATTAGTCTTTTTAGCATTTGCTGAGTTTAAACAGTAAACCTCCCCACAGAAGTTACTTAATTTTTCTCTGAGCAGTAATTTACATTTGTGATCAGTAGCCTCAGTCATTTTCAAAGAGACAAGTAATGAGATATTCCTACCACTTTTAAAATTTTAACCTTAAGATGATAAATTTGATTCCATTGTATAAGAACTTTCCTTTTTCACTCTCACTCTATTGAATGTGTTTGATTTTCACTTAGAATTATTAATTTTGGGTGATATTTTCGTACTACATTACAGAGTACTTGCAACTCTGGTGAGAATGCTGTTCCCCAAGGCCATAGCTAATGGTCTGGCAATGTTAAACTGAATTTAGAAATGATACTGTAAACTTATCCTTAAAAGTATAGATGGGTGATATAGAAGATGGGTATCATTTTGGAAACAGAAGAGAGAGGGTGTGGTTAGTTACTTTTCATGGACTCTTCCCCCAGTATAAATTCGTAAGCACTACAGGTAGTATTTGCTAATTGTTATTACAGGTTGAATATCCCTAATCCAAAATTCTTGAGGCCAGAAGTATTTCAGATTTTAGATGTTGTTGAAACTTGCAGTATTTGTAATATACTTACCAGTTGAGCATCCCTAATCTGAAAATTCAAAGAGCATTACCTCTGGACGTTTTGTTAAAGCAGGAAAGGCCATAAAACAATCCTCTCGAACACTGAACTAGGAAGGAAGTGGTGATTTATTTGTCCAGGGGCTGCCGCGGGTCTGGGGATGCCCCAAATAGCCGAGCTCCGAACAAAGAAAATCCCTGCCCTTATAAAGGCTTACAACTCTAAAAATTACATATGAAAGGGTCTTGGTCCATGGAACAGGCATGGGGTATGTGGCTTAGGTGGGGGTTTGATCCTGTATAAGTAAAACAGTGCCTTCCAGAAAGATTACTCCATACCATGCCTGTGATCTATAGGAGGGCGATTGAAGGTGGCTCCCGGTCTGCCAGCCTTGACTTCTATTGAAATGCGATGTGGAAGTCTAGGGGGAGGTGGTCTTAGATGCTTAGGTCTCCTTCCTCAGTGTCAGTGCCCAAAACATTTCAGAGTTTGGAGCATTTTTAATTTTGGATTTCAGATTAGGTATATTCAACCCATACTTCAGTATAGGTATAGTTATCCAAAATAGAAATGTTAAACTGCCCTAAAAATTCAGAATACTCCTTCCTTATAAAGAGTAAAGTAGATTATTTTATATCTCTTCTTTTATTTTCCATATGCTTCCTTCCAAAACAAAAACAGTTGACCAAAACAGATAAACACAAAGATATACCAAGACTGGCTTAAAGGGACTAAGCAAAGGATTCCAATAATGTATTACATTTCAACATAAAAGAAAAGGATAGGCCTCCTCTCAATGAATAAAAGAGGGTTCTTAGAGATGATACATACACCCTAAGTATGTTCTCTGGACCAGCAACATCAGCATTACTCATAAGTTTGTTAGAAATGTAGGACCTTAGACCCCCACCTCAGATCTACTAGATCAGAATTTGTCTTCTAACAAAACCCATAGGTAGTTCTTTTCTACATTACATTTTAAGGAATGCTGCTCTAGTGGTTCTAAGACTTTATTCTAAATCCCAGCTCACTGCTAGGTTATTTTTGGATAAGTTCTTAACCATTCTGTTAAAACACAAGCTTTGAATGAAGAGACCCCCCCACCAAACAGGCTTTGTGTGGGCAACATGGCTGTTTATTCACCTGGGTGCAGGTAGGCTGAGGCTGAAAAGGGCATCAGTGAAGGACGGTGGGATAGGAGTTGGTTTTATAGGTTTGGGGTAGCAGTGGAATTACGGAGTAAGATCAGTTACAGTGGTGGGGTTAGGGGCAAGGAGTATACATTACCGTAAGTTCAGTTACAGTGGTGGATGGGTAAGGCATAAGAGTATTTGAAATGGTAGGGTGGGGTGGAGGGATATTCATAGAGCAAGAACAGTTAAGATGGCAGGGTGGGGTAAGGAGTATTCACATTATCATAATAACAGTTAAGTTGGCAGGGTGCTAAGAGAAGCTTTATGTCAGGGGAAGCTCCTTAATGGCGAACACAGGTCAGGGATGGGTAGTAATCAGCAGAGGCAGGCAAGACTTGAGACTTTCTCAGTCCAGGATTGCACATGGAAGCCTGACATTCCTGTCTTTTTATATATAGAGAGAAAGAATAAGATAAGGGTGAAAACAGGTTTCGGGGGGTAGGGGGTGAAGTTGTTTCTCAAGGCTTCTTTGAGCGGGATTGGGGTGGCACAGAAACGTAAAAATGGGAAAGAATTTAGACTGCTGTGAGATTTCAGGGAAAGGGGTGATATTGCAGGGTTGTTAGAAGGAGCATTTGTCTTATTGACTGATTGGTTATTGCTTGTATACAATTTTGTAGGAATTGAGATTAATTGGAAAAACACAGGGTTCAAATAAGAGAAGGAGAAAGATAGTATTAGAGGACTAAGGATTGGAAGAAGCCATGACTCCCAGTTAGAGAGTGTCCAGCCAGGTCCAGAATAACCATTTGTCTGATTAATGAGCTTTTGGGCTTTGTCTTTTAATTTATTGATGGCATTATGGACAAGGCCAGACTGATTTACATAAAAACACCATTCTTTGTTTAGGGATAGGCTAAGACCTTTTTTAGCCATCAGTAAATTAAAACCTCTGCGGTTTTGGAGGATAACTGCAGCTAGGGAATTCACATGAGCTTGAAGGAGGGATAATGATTGAGTTAATTTTCCAGTGCTAGCAGAGAAATTATTAGAGAGGCTACGGAAGGTGCCAATTGATGTGGTAAGGCCTGTGCCCAGTGCAGTAGTAATTTTTAACCCTACAAATAAGAGGATTAATGGAATGAGCTGCTTGTGTTGTGTTGGGACCACAAGAGGAACAAGGAGGCTTTTGTCCCCATTGGCAAACTGAATTTTGGGAGTAAGGAAAACTAGGGTACAAGTGGCTGTCCAATTGGTAGGAAGGCAGATGTAAGAAGAAGAACCACATGCATTGGAACCGAATCATTTTCTGAGTGCAACAACAACAACAACAACAACAACAACAACAACAACAACAACAAAAGAACCACAGAGGAAAAAAAGGTCCTTGGCTTAGAACTAGAAGTGTAAACTGAAAAGGTGAGAAAGTGTGCTGAGGGGGCTGGAGCTTTGGACCTGAATGCCAAGGGAACCAGCAAGGGCTGTGGCTATTAAAGGTTGTAGCGGGGCTTGGTAGGGTAACTGTGTGGAGGGAGAGCTTCTGTTTTCATGTTGTATGAGGAAGTGGGTGGTATTTATAAGCAACCACTTACTTTTAACAAGATTGCGTATGAGCAGAGAATGGGAGCCATATTAAGAATGAAATATTAGCTGTAATTGCCTGGAGGTAAAGTGTAAACTGACAACTTAAACAACAGCAGGACATGTAAAAATAAATGAGTACAGTGAATTTTATTACAGTTAGAAAATAATAGAAAAAGAGACTTTTTGAGGTATGTTTTAAGTAGTAGGGGCAATTGCATAAAGCTAGAGAAGGTGAGGGGCCGAAAGTAAGTGTGTGAGGTGTAAAGAGAAAACTTTGGAGGTTGTGAGATCTATAGAGGGTAAGCGGGGCATAGTCTGTGATTTTGAGGGATTCTAATAGTATTAGGGCCGCACGTTGTCATGAGGGCCTGTCCAGGACTGGGAGGTTAAGTTCTTTGGATAAAAAGGCTACAGGCTGTGGACCTGGCTCCTGTGTAAGAATTCCAACGGCACAGCCTTTGATTTCTGCTGTGTAGAGAGAGAACGGTTGAGAGGAGTTAGACAGCGCTAGTGTAGGGCTGTTTCTAAGACCTTCTTTAGCAACTGAAAGGAAGAATGGGGGAAAAAATTTTGGTTTATGGGGTTAGCTTTCTTTTGTAGGTTTATAAAGTTGTTTGGTTACAGTTCAAAAACCTGGTATTCAGACGCAAAAGTATTCTACAACGCCTAGGAAGGAGAGAAGCTGTTGTTTAGTGGATGGGGTTAGGGTTTGGGAAATTAACTAGATACGGTTGGCAGGGAGAGCACGTGTATCCTGGAGAAAGATTATAACAGATGGGGAAGAAATTTGGGCTTTAGAAAAAGCATTTTTGAGGTTAAGAACGGAATAGTGAGTTGTGGAAGGGAGTATGAAAGATAGGAGGGTATAAGGGGGTTTGGTACAACCGAGTGGGGATGGGAAGTACAATCTGATTGATGAAGCAGAGTTCTTGGACTAGCCTGTAGAGTTTGTCTGGTTTTTTGGACAGCTAGGATAGGGGAAGAAATTTGGGCTTTAGAAGGAGTTACATGATACCCCTTTGAGTATAGATGCTGAAGAAGCAGGAGGGTGAATTAAAGGGCTATGTTGCAATAGACGGGTGATAACAGGCTTTACATCTTTTAAAGCCTGTTGTGAGATGGGGTACTGGCGCTGGGCAGGGTAAGGGTGGTTAGGTTTTAAGGGGATAATGAAGAGTAAGTGACTCATAGCAATGAATGTGAAGGCGGTGTCCCACACCCTGGGGTTAAGGTAGGGGGACATAAGGGGAGGTACCAGTTTGGGGAGGAGGGTGGCAATGAGGTGTGGCTCTAGCCCAGAATAGTCAAGGAGGCAGACAATTTTGTTAGAATATCTTGGCCTAACAGGGGAACTGGACAAGTGGGGATGATTAGGGAAGCATGTGGAAAGGAATGCTGGCCTAATTGACTCCAGACTTGGGGAGTTTTAAGAGGCCTGGAGGCCTTGCCGTTAATTCCCACAACAGTTATGGAGGCCAAGGAGACAGGTCCTTGAAAAGAAGACAGCATGGGGTGGCTGGCCTCTGTGTTGATTAAGAAGGGGATTACTTACCTCCACCTTAAAGTTATCTGAAGTTTGGCATCCATGATGGTCCAGGGAGCTGTCGAGATGCTTGGGCAGCATTAGTCTTAGGCTGCCAAACTGAGGGTTGGAGCTCCAGGAGCTGTGGGAGCAGCAACATGAGTTGGACAGTTGATTTTCTGTGGGAGCCCCACACAGACAGGGCAGGGCTTAGGAGGAATCCCGGGCTGCAGGCATTCCTTGGCCCAGTGGCCAGGTTTCTGACACTTGAAGCAAGGTCTGGGAAGGGTGGCTGGACACTGCAGTCTGGGCGCTATGAAGTCTTTGTGAGCCGGTGGTGTGGCTGGGGTTTGTCTTAAGGCAGAGGCAAGTATCTGTTGTTTTGAGATGCGCTGCCACCAGGCAGATTTTTCCCTATTATTGAACACATTGAAGGTGAGGTTGCTTAATTCCCATTGTGCAGTTTGAGGGCCAGATTTTAATTTGCATAACTTTTTGTAATGTTAGGGGCTGATTGGATAATAAAATGCATATTAAGCATTCTTCAGGGGTAAGAGTAGAAGTAAGGATGACATTTAAGTTACTCCAGGTGAGATTATAGGACTGGGTTAAGTATTGGAGGATTGGATGAAAAGGAGCCGGTGGCCAATTTGGGAAAGTTTGGACAAAGAGAAAGGAACGTGCACCCTAACTATGCCTTTTGGCTCCAGCCACCTCTGGAAAGGGGAATTGTTGGGGATGGGCAGAAGAGGTAGCCGTGGGACTAAACTGTAAGCTGGACCGTGTATGAGGTGGGGAGGTGACAGGAAGGGCATAAGGAGGTGAGTTGTGGGCAGAGGAAGAGGAGGAAGGCTGGGGGGGTGGGGCTAAGTCCTGGATCAAGGCCTGGTTCAGACAGGTGGGAAGGAGAAAGGTTGGAAAGGTTGATGGACAAGGATAATTCTGGCTTACCAGCAGAGGAAGGAGAGGCAAACAGAAGGGAAGAGAAGGAGTAGAGATTAGGGAGGGATTGGTGTGTAAAAAAAATTCCTGGACATAGGGAATTTTAGACCATTTGCCCATGTTGCTACAAAAATTGTCCAAATCTTGTAAAATAGAGAGGTTAAAGGTGCCCTTTTTTGGCCAATTGGAGCCATTGTATTGTGGCCATGTAGTGTTACAGAAGAAGATGAAGCATTTGGGTTTAGGTCAGGAGACAGTTTTGAAGAGGCTTGAGGTTCTTTAGAACACAAGCCAGTGGAGAGGAGGGAGGGATACAGGACAGATGATTGCCCATGGTTCTGGAAAGGCAGCAGAGACAAGGAAAATGGGCATGCAACCCAGCCGCTCAACAGGTGTCCCTAGTTGAGTGTGGATTGAACCTCCTCATTGGCGAGCGGCCAAAGAGAGCATCCTCTACCTTGACCTGCTACCAGTATCGGCCATGAACCTGGTGGGCGAGTGACTAGGGCAAACATCTCCATGATAGTCAAACCCCTAGGGAAAACTGGGTCCCCAGATCTGTGACCTACATAGGATTTTTCCAGGCCTGAGCCACATGGAAGAACCTGGTTTACCTGATTTTCCTTGTCTTTTGCAGTGGAAAAAGGACAGAACCAAAATGGGGAGGAAGTAGAAAGGAAAATACAAAAGAATGGGAAAGCAAAAGGAGAGACTGTTTACCAAAATAGCTGGTGATGTGCATCTGTGGGTTGGTCTGATGACCCCAGGTCGGTAGGTAGATCTCTTTATGAAAGTTGGAACAGGGGACTGATCTATACCTCTGTTTTGGTACCAGTACCATGCTGTTTTGATTACTGTAGCTTTGTAGTATAGTTTGAAATCAGGTAGCGTGATGCCTCTGGCTTTATTCTTTTTGCTTAGGATTGTCTTGGCTATGCGGGCTCTCTTTTGGTTCCATATGAAGTTTAAGGTGTTTTTTTTTCCAGTTCTATGAAAAAAGTCATTGGTAGCTTGATGGGGATAGCACTGAATTTACAAATTTGGGCAGTATACCATTTTTATGATATTGATTCTTCCTAACAATGAGCATGGAATGTTTCTTCATTTGTTTGGGTCCTGTCTGATTTCCTTGAGCAGTGGTTTATAGTTCTCCTTGAAGAGATCCTTTACGTCCTTTGTTAGTTTTATTCCTAGGTATTTTATTCTCTTTGTAGCAGTTGTGAATGGGAGTTCACTCATGATTTGGCTTTCTGTTAGTTTGTTGTTGGTGTATAGAAATGCTTGTGATTTCTGCACATTGATTTTATATCTTGAGACTTTGCTGAAGTTGCTTATCAGTTTAAGGAGATTTTGGGCTGAGATGACAGGGTCTTCTAAATACACAATCATGTTGTCTGCAAATAGAGACAATTTGACTTCCTCTTTGCCTAATTGAATAGCCTTTATGTTTTTTTCTTGCCTAATTGGTCTGGCTAGAACTTTCCATACTATATCTAATAAGAGGGGTGACAGAGGGCATCCTTGTCTAGTGCCAGATTTCAAAGGGAATGCTTCCAGTTTTTGCCCATTCAGTATGATATTGGCTGTAGGTTTGCCATAAATAGAGTTTATTATTTTGAGATATGTTCCGTCAATACCTAGTTTATTGAGAGTTTTTAGCATAAAGGGCTATTGAATTTTGTCAAAGATAATCATGTGATTTTTGTCTTTGGTTTTGTTTATGTGGTGAGTTACATTTATAGATTTCTGTATGTTCAACCAGCCTTGCATCCCTGGAATGAAGCCTACTTGATCGTGATAAATAAGCTTTTTGATATGCTGTTGCAATTGGTTTGCCAGTATTGAAGATTTTTGCATCTATGTTCGTCATGGATATTGGCATGAAGTTTGCCTTTTTTGTTGAGCCTCTGCTGGGTTTTGGTATCAGGATGATGTTGGTCTCATAAAATGACTTGGGAATGATTCCTTCTTTTTGGATTGTTTGGCATCATTTCAGAAGGAATGGTACCAGCTCCTCTTTGTATATCTGGTAGAATTCAGCTGTGAACCCGTCTGGACCTGGACTTTTTTTGGTTAGTAGGCTATTAATTGCTGCCTGAACTTCAACCCTTGCTATTGGTCTGTTCAAGGTTTCAACTTCTTCCTGGCTTAGGCTTGGGAGGGTGCAAGTGTCCAGGAATTTATCCATTTCTTCCAGGTTTACTGGTTTACGTGCATAGAGTTGTTTGTAGTAGTCTCTGATTGTAATTTGTATTTCTGTGGAGTCAGTGGTGATACTCCCTTTATCATTTTTTATTGCATCTATTTGATTCTTCTCCCTTTTTTATTGAACTGGCTAATGGTGTGTCTATTTTGTTGATCTTTTCAAAAAAAAAAAAACAGCTCCTGCATTTATTGACTTTTGAAGAATTTTTTGTATCTCTGTCTCCTTCAGTTCTGCTCTGATCTTAGTTAATTCTTGTCTTTTGCTAGCTTTTGAGTTTTTTTAATCTTGCTCCTCTAGCTCTTTCAATTTTGATGATAGGGTTTTGATTTTAGATCTTTCCTCACCTCTCTGGTTGGCATTTATTGCTATAAATTTCCCTCTAGACACTGCTTTAAATGTGTCCCAGAGAGTCTGGTACATTATGCTTCATTCTCATTGGTTTATCCAGTTGACATTCAGGAGCCAGTTGTTCAGTTTCCATGAAGTTGTGTGGTTCTGAGTTAGTTTCTGAATTCTGAGTTCTAATTTGATTGCATTGTGGTCTGAAGGACTGTTTGTTATGATTTCCATTCTATCACATTTGCTGAGGAGTGATTTACTTCCAGTTAGGTGGTCAGTTTTAGAGTAGGTGCGATGTGGTGCTGACAAGAATGTACATTCTGTGGATTTGGGATGGAGAGTTCTGTAGATTTCTATTAGGTCTGCTTGGTCCAGATTTGAGTTCAAGTCCTGGATATCCTTGTTAATTTTCTGTCTCATTGATCTGTCTAATATTGACAGTGGAGTGTTAAAGTCTCCCAATATTATTGTGTGGGAGTCTGTCTCTTTGTAGGTGGTTAAGAACTTGCTTTATGTATCTGGGTCCTCCTGTATTGGGTGTGTATATGTTTAGGATCATTAGCTCTTCTTGATGCATTGATCCTTTTACCATTATGTAATGCCCTTCTTTGTCTCTCTTGATCTTTGTTGGTTTAAAGTCTGTTTTATCAGAAACTAGGATTGCAACTCCTGCTTTTTTTTGCTCTCCATTTGCTTGGTAGATTCTCCTCCATCCCTTTATTTTGAGCCTATGTTTATCCTTGCATGTGAGATAGGTTTCCTGAATACAGCACACTGATGGGTTTTGATTTTTTATCCAATTTGCCAGTCTGTGTCTTTTGATTGGGGCATTTAGCCTATTTACATTTAAGGTTAATATTGTTATGTGTGAATTTGATCCTGATATTTTGATGCTAGCTGGTTGTTTTGCCCATTAGTTGACACATTTTCTTTATTGTGTCGATGGTGTTTACTATTTGGTATGTTTTTGGAGTGGCTGGTACTAGTTGTTCCTTTCTATGTTTAGTGCTTCTTTCAGGAGCCCTTGTAAGGCAGGCCTGGTGGTGATGAAATCTCTCAGCAATTGCTTGTTTGTAAAGGATTTTATTTCTCCTTTACTTATGAAGCTTAGTTTGGCTGGATATGAAATTCTAGATTGAAAGTTCTTTTCTTTAAGGACATTGAATATTGGCCCCCACTCTCTTCTGGCTTGTAGGGTTTCTGCTGAGAAATCTGCTGTGAGTCTGATTGGCTTCCCTCTGTGGGTGACCTTACCTTTCTCTCTGGCTGCCCTTAGAATTTTTTCCTTCATTTCAACCCTGGTGTATCTGACGATTATGTGCCTTGGGGTTGCTCTTCTTGAGGAATATCTTTGTGGTGGTCTCTGTGTTCGCTGGACCTGAATGGTGGCTTGCCTTGCTAGGTTGGGGAAATTCTCCTGGATAATATCCTGAAGAGTGTTTTCCAGCTTGGGTTCATTCTCTTGCTCACATTCAGGTACACCTAACAAATATAGATCAGGTCTTTTCACATAATCCCATATTTCTTGGTGGCTTCGTTCATTTCTTTTCACTGTTTTATCTCTATTCTTGCCTTCTCATTT
The DNA here is from genome assembly GCF_048565385.1 of Saimiri boliviensis. Taxonomy (NCBI): domain Eukaryota; kingdom Metazoa; phylum Chordata; class Mammalia; order Primates; family Cebidae; genus Saimiri; species Saimiri boliviensis. The sequence goes on along the minus strand of NC_133461.1, from coordinate 41,275,247 downwards.
TATTTCATTGAGTTGATCTCTGATATCCTTTCTTCTGCTTGGTTGATTCGGCTGTTGAAACTTGTGTATGCTTTGCGAAGTTCTCATGCTGTGTTTTTCATCTCCATCAAGCCGTTTATATTCTTCTCCAAGCTGCTTATTTTACTAGCATCTCATCTAACCTTTTTTCTCGGTTCTTAGTTTCTTTGCATTGGGTTAGAACATGTTCTTTTAGCTCTGAGAAGTTTGTTATTACCCACTTTCTGAAGCCTGTTTTTTTTATCAATTCATCAGACTCATTCTCCCATCCATCTTTGATCCCTAGCTGGTGAGGAGTTGTGATCCCTTGGAGGAGGAGAGGTGTTCTGGTTTTTGTTTTCCTCCTTTTTGCACTGGTTTCTTCCCATCTTAGTGGTTGTATCTAGCTGTGGTCTTTGTAGTTGGTGGCTTTCAGATGGGGTCTCTGAGTAGATGTTCTTTTTGTTGATGTTGAAGCTATTTCTTTCTGCTTCTTAGTTGTCCTTCCAATAGGCCCCACTGCTGCACGACTGCTGGAGGTCCACTCCAGACCCTGCTTGCCTGGGAATTGCCCACGGGGTTGTAGAACAGCAAGGGTTGCCACATGTTTCTTCCTCTGCTATCCTCATCCCAAATGGGTACCCACTAGATGTTGGCCTGAGCTCCCCTTTATGAGATGTCTCTTTGGGTATACAGGGGTCGGGGAGCTGCTTGAGGAGATAGTTTGTTCCTTATAGGACCTCAAGTGCTGTGCTGAGAGTGCCTCTGTTCCATGTAGAGCTGCTGGGCATGTACCTTTAAGTCTGCTGTAGCTGAACTCATAACCACCTCTTTTACCAGGTGCTCTGTCCTAGGAAGGTCTGCTTTATTTATAAGTCCCTGTTGTGCTGCTGCCTTTTTTATAGATGCTCTGCCCCGCACAGAGTAGTTTAGTCACAGTCTGCCAGCAGAGGCATTGCTGAGCTGCTGCAGGCTCTGCCCTGCGCTAGGTGAACTGTCGAGGTAGTAGCAGACTGCCTCAGTATTGGGGGACGCCCTTCCTCCCACTGAGCTGGATGGTCCTGGTTCCAGCTGTGCGTGCTGTGAAACTCTCAATCCAGAGCATTTCAGATTGCTTGTTTTGTGAGGGTGGTACCTGTTGAACCAGATCCCCTGGCTCCGTCTTAGCCCCCTCCCTTTCAGTTGAATGGGCGGTTCTGTCTCCCAGGCATGCAGGGTGCTGGCCGAAAAGGCAGCCCAGACTTGTGTGAGTTTCTGTGGGCTGAGGCGGCACTGGCTGAGACTGCCATGCTGAAAACTTGCAGTGCTTTTCGGCCCAGGAATCTCCTGGTCTGTGGGCAATGAAAACTTGTTTGGAAATGTGGTGAGCACTCGCCCTCTATGCTGTTCTTGCTGGGAACTGCACTCCAGAGCTGTTCCTATTTGGCCTTCTTGGAAAAACAAATTTTAATTTTTAATGAGTCAATATTATTTTAAGGCATCTTCTTGGCTAGTTTAAAGACCATATTTTCTGTCTATGGTTTGCTTCCATTCCAAACTCAAAGCTAACATGAAAATTCAATGAGACCTCCTTTACTTTTATTTCTATACTAATTCCTCTAACATTTTCGAAGTGCCTGCTATGTGCTGAAGAGATACCAAGATTAGTATACTATGATTTCCAGGAAAACACAGTCTACTACAGGTGATAGTAATGTAGTCAAATAATTTTAGCTTTTTGGTATTTGCTATAATAAAAGTGCCTAACTCTGCTTGGGAGGTCAGTGAAAGCTTGGAGGAAGAGATGACATAAAAATTAAGTTTTAATGGCAAGTAGAAATTTTGGATTAGGGACAGGCAGAACATTCTAGGCAGAATAAACATGATATGCTATCTTAATATATGGTTTGTATGCATTCAGAGTAAAGGAAGTACCTACCATAGTGAAAATCTTTGGGTCCTGTATTTACTGAAAAGTCTGTGATTAATGGATTGCTTTCCAGTGGAGTCAGATGGCTTTACCTTAGATTCTTATCCGAGGATAATCCTGAACAAAACATCTCTTTTATAAAGCTTCTCTCCAACTAGAAAATAGCCTAATTGTTCATCTACCAAATAGTGGGGGGAGATAATGAACAACCAAGTAATGTCAAACTGACAGTTCTGTAAGTGTCACCAATAGCTTCTCAACTCAGTCTGTAACCGTGGTGGCTACTCTTCAGCACTGGACACAGTTTACTTCATCTTTGTATTTATCTTTATTATTTATCTTTTCCTCTGCCTGTCCTTTACATGTCGTTGTTACATTGGCCTCCTTCTCTTCTCACAGCTGGAACATTCTTTTCTCTAAGAGGCTTTCCCTGGCTCCTTGACCATTTGGGTCCTCTTAGAAAGTGTTCCTACAGCACTACATAATGTTCTTGTCATTACTCTTCATTTGTTCTTCTTTGTGTTTGATTACCTGCCTTTCTTGCTTCCTAAAGGAGATAGTGTTAGTCTTGTTTGTTATTGAATGTCTGGCATCTAGTTCAGTCTCAGATGTTAATGTTGTACTCATTATATTTATTAATTTAATAAATAAATATTAAGCACTGTGTAAGCTAAGGAATTCAGTAGTAAACAAAACAAAAATTCCTGCCCTTTTAGACTTGTTGAATTGATGAATGAACAAATGAACAAACAAAATCTGTGTACTCCCTGGACAATGTTACCCATTCCCATGCCTTCAGCCACCACATATGAATTAACTCCCAAATGTCTATTTCTACTCAGACTTCTTTTCTGAATTTCATGCCCAGGGATCCAAGTGTCCCCTCTTAATTGTCTCCACCAAACTCTCCCAAGCATCTTTTTTTTTTTTTTTTTTTTGTGTGTGTGTGACAGAGTCTCACTTTGTCACCAGGCACCAGGCTGGAGTGCAGTGGCACAATCTTGGCTCACTGCAACCTCTGCCTCCCGGGTTCAGGCAATTCTCTTGCCTCAGCCTCCCGAGTAGCTGGGACTACAGGCGCACGCCACCACGCCCAGCTAATTTTTGTATTTTTAGTAGAGACGGGGTTTCACCATGTTGGCCAGGATGGTCTCGATCTCTTGACCTCGTGATCTGCCCGCCTCGGCCTCCCAAAGTGCTGGGATTACAGGCTTGAGCCACCGCGCCCGGCTAAGCATCTTTAACTCTGTGTTCTAAAGCTGCACTCTCCTAAAACTTTTTTATTCTGTATTCTGTGTCTTATAAATGGAATCACACATTTGGTCATACATCTTGTCATCAAGTTCATAAGCTGACATTGCCTTAAATGTCCCTTTTTAACCCCTTATCTCCTGGTTTCTTCAGCTCACACCCCTCTCATCTCTTGCTTAGACTTACGTAATGATTTTCTGATTGGTTGCTTTGATTCTAGTCTTAAGCCCTCTGATCCATCCTATACACTCCTACCAGAGGTATCTTTATGAAATGCAAATTAACTGTAAGACATCAATGATTTAAATAGAAATCTAAACAACTTAAGGTAACATTTGAGATGTATACCCTGTTGGTCTCAGTAGCCTCTTCACTCATTCTGTCCCACTCAAGACCAGTTAACTATCCATGCCATGCTTCTTGTAGTTCCCTTAATGTACATATTGATCGCTTTTTTCATGCCTTTGAGCCTGGTGATTTGTCAGCCAGGGGTACTGCACACCCTGCCTACCTGGTACATCCCTAGATGAAGATGTCAGATAAGTTACTTTCCCTAAGTTACATTACTAAGTACCAGAGTTAAGATTTGAGCCAAGAATGTTGGACTGACACCTAAGTCTGTGCTTTTACTGACTCCACAGTACTGCCTTTGTACACTGTACAAAGGCATAAGATATGCCTGTTAGATTGTATTCGGAAGACACTTGTTAAATGACTGGAAGAAAGCTTGGCAGGCCTTTTTTGCATGGCATTTTTGCTGTCTTGTTTGTACCTCTTCCTGGCTCCAGGGACAGGTTCTGGTTAGTATATCTTCAGATCATAGTAAGTTTGTCACCTGACTTACTGACCAAGGACACGTAATCATAGAGAACTCTTAGGAGGCTGACCTGATGCTCAAGTTTCAGCTTCTTGCATGGTAACTTGTGGTAGAAGTAGGAAGACAAGATGAGATGAAGTAATAGTAGAAAACAAAAATTTAAAAAATGCAGACAACAAAAACCAAAACCAAAAAAAGACTTTTCCTGCAATGGTTTATTATGAAAACTTCCAAATATATAGACAGTTGACAGTATGGCATTTGCCACATACCATGCTGCACAAGATTTCAAGGACCTAAGAGGGAATGGCAGGGGATAAAGACACAGACAGAGAGATACAGAAAGCTGGGCCAGGTGGTCCAGGAGGTGAGGATGTCACTCTCTCCGGCCCCGGGCTATCTCATTGTACTTTAAGTTCATAAAGGCACATAGCAGAGGGAGGGTGCAGTTACTTAGAACAGCCTGTGGTTATTCTCATACTTTAGTTAATATACTTCAGCTGAGAAACTATCCTGCACCAAGGTCAGTGAAAGCTGGTTCTCTCTCTAGGTCCATCTGTTCTCTCCAAGACATACACACCCTCCTGTGGTTTCACTTCCCTGAAGTTCAACCAAAGTTCACAGCAGCCCTGCTGCTGATCACTACAGAGGGGATGTGATGTTCTGGCTTCCTACAATGGCATTGAAACACTGTGTACCTTCTACCTAGATTTCAGTTGTTGGCATTGGCTATATATGCTTTGCCACCTCATGTGTGTATTTATATAATGTAAATATTTATATGTATACTTATATATTTATATGTGAATATTAAATTTATAATATGTAATATATAATATATATGCTATATAAATAACTGTTCTAAAGCTATAGACATGTAATTATATATAAAATATAATTATATTCATATAAAAATACACACGAGAGGGGGCAAAGCAGATATAGCCAGTGCCAACAATGATATATAAACGTATATAGCTCTATATATAGATATATATATATACATATATAATAGAAATTAAAATAAATTATAAATTTACTTAGTTTTTATAAACGTTTTATAAAAATTTATTTGCTGGCTGGGCATGGTGGCTCACACCTGTAATCCCAGCACTTTAGGAGGCTGAGGCAGGCAGACCACAAGGTCAGGAGATTGAGACTATTCTGGCTAACACAGTGAAAAGCTGTCTCTACTAAAAATACAAAAAATTAGGCGAGTGTGGTGGTACATGCCAGTAGTCGCAGCTACTTGGGAGGCTAAGACAGGAGAATTGCTTGAACCTGGGAGGTGGAGGTTGCAGTGAGCCAAGATCATGCCACTGCACTCCAGCCTGGGTGCAAGTCTCCATTTAAAAAAAAAAATGATTTGCTTATTTTTCTGAGCATCACAGAAACTACCACTTGTCTCTGATACCTGGGATGCTTAGACAGGTACTTAGTAATCTTGATCTAATACAAAACTAAGTGAAGTGACAAGTGTCACATGTAACTCCTAACTACCTCAGACTTGTCTCATAAGAATTAGAACATTTTACTTTATAAACCAGATGATACTTGATAAAATGAGTAGTAATTCCATAGTATTAACTGTTATTGAGTCCATATTCTAATTTTTCTAGTTGTCCCAACAATGTCTTTTCTATTTTTCTCCCTGAACAAGGATTCAGTTATGCTTCATGGGTTGCATTTGGTTGGGTTTTTGGTTTTTTAATCTAAAATAGGCCTCCTACCCACAAACCTTTTCTCCTAAGACATTGACCTTTTGAAGAGTTCAGGCCAAGTGCTTTGCAAAATCTCCTATGTACTAGATTTGTTTGATTGTTTCTTATGGTATCATTTAATTTGTTCCTTATTCCTTCTAAATTCTGTGAAGTGGAAGTTAGGTTTACAGATTAGATTCAGATTAAAACATAAGTGGTAATGCCTACTTCATGCAATTGGACATACATAATTTATTTTTCTACTTATTAGTGATTCTAAATTGAGTATTGACCACCAGACTGTACCATTGAAAGGTGCATTTTCTTCTTTGCTGTAAGTAATTGTTACACCTTAGGAATATCTAATTCACTAACCTTTTACCTAATGGTTTTAGTATCCATTAATGATCTTTGCCTGAATTAGTTATTACATTGGGGGTTCTAAAATAGTGATTTAAAAATTTGACGATTCTAAGTAATTAGCTTGTTTTCTTATATAAAGAAAGACTTTTTTTTTTTTTTTTTGAGATGGAGTTTTGCTCTTGTTTCCCAGGCTGCAGTGCAGTGGCTCCATCTCAGTTCACTGCAACCTCCACCTCCCGGGTTCAAGCAATTCCCCTGCGTCAGTCTCCCAAGTAACTGGGATTACAGACTTCCACCACCGCACCTGACTAATTTTTTTTACTTGTAGTAGAGATGGGGTTTCACCATGTTGGGCAGGTTGGTCTCAAACTCCTTACTTCAGGTGATCCACCTGCCTCGAGCTACCAAAGTGCTGGGATTACAGGCCTGACTTCACTTTATCCATCCTTTCTTCTCCTTTTGTTGAAGCGTTACCATGAAGCGGTGGATTTTTATTTATTCAATATTCTATTAATTAGAGTGATTATTTCAGTGCTCAAAATTTCCTAAATGTGGTTAATAGGCATCCCCTTCAGGCTATCTCCTGGTCTTTTTTTTTTTTTTTTTTTGGAGACGGAGTTTCTTGTTACCCAGGCTAGAGTGCAATGGTGCAACCTCAACTCACTGCAACCTCCACCTCCCAGGTTCAAGCAGTTCTCCTGCCTCAACCTACCAAGTAGCTGGGATTACAGGCGCCTGCCACAATGCCCTGCTAATTTTTTTATTTTTATTTTTTGAGATGGAGTCTCGCTCTGTTGCCAGGCTGGAGTGCAGTGGTGCAATCTCTGATCACTGCAGCCTCCACTTCCCAGGTTCAAGCGATTCTCCTGCCTCAGCCTCCCAAGTATCTGGGACTACAGGCATGCACCACCACACCCAGCTAATTTTTGTATTTTTAGTAGAGATGGGGTTTCACCATGTAGGCCAGGATGGCCTCAGTCTCTTGACCTCATGATCCTCCCGCCTTGGCCTTCCAAAGTGTTGGGATTACAGTCGTGAGCCACCGCACCTGGCTGCTATCTTCTATTCTTGTGACAAGCCCCCATCTATTTGTCTTTTAACACTTTCTTGCATTTTACAGCACAACAACGTGTTTCAAGTTTACACTTTCTCTACCCCAAAATGGGGTTCAGCCATTTTTCTAAGGAGTCTTGGTTCCAGAAAAGGAGAATCTTTTTTTTTAATTTAATGGTTCACCTTTTTTGTCTTTTCACAGAGGCCTCTCTACATTAACTTCTGTATTAGATCAAGATTACTTAAGTACCAGTCCAAGCATCCCAGGTGTCAGAGACAAGGTGCGGTGGAGTGGTGGGAGTGGACTCTGCTAGGCGAGGGGAATTATTTCAGCCTGCATGATGTTTCATTACTTTGGCAGCCCCCTAGTAGTATATCCTATCTCTGGCCCTTCCGCTTTCTACCTATGATTTTTCTCTCATACAGTTTTTATTCTTTTACTCATCCCCTTATTCATTCTGCTCTTTACTTTTACTTATTTAATGAATTTTAGTGTTAGGGTTTTAAGCTTTACAAAATGATTATTTTCCACAGCCATTTCAGCTAATTTGATACTTAGGTTTTGATATAATCTTAACACAAATATAAATTAGTATTATCTAATGAAGACTTACTTCTTTGAAGAGGTTGCAGTGACAGCTGTTTCTCCCACTTCTTAAACAGTGGTTAGGCAGACTACAGCATTTTAAATTCATGTCATAGTTTGGGCTATACTTTCCCTTAAGTTTGGTTTTTAACATCTATTTCATTTTTCCTGTCAGTTGGTCAGGATTAAGTTAAATATATCTTCTCTTTCATTGTATCCCCAACATCATTGAGAAGGGCATTTTATCTGCATTTTTGTAACATAAATCTTTCTCTCCAGATGGAGGGTTGAAGTCTCATTGTGCTAGGGAGGAAGGAAAGGGGAGGGCATTTTGAAATCTGCTATATCAAAAAAGACATTAAAAATTGATAAAGGTAGGCCTGTTTTTATATTCTGCCACATAGCATGTGTTTAAATGAATTTGCCTATAATTTGTTTCAAACACTGACATTTTACTCCTAAGCTATATAATTGTGCTTGATTTTTCCAGAGTAAAATTCATATTCTGTGACCAGACTAATATGTTCACCTACTATAAAAATTACTGCCTATGGTAACAGGGAGAATAAAAATTTCTTTTTATATACATAATAGCTGGCAGAGACTCCTGGGACCACCACAAATCATTCTCTTCTTTTGGAGCTTGCTTCCTATGGAAATGTAAAAGCAGCCTAGTCTAATGTAGGTTGACTCTGAAAACCTATTTAGACCATCATTTATGCTATTGTTGTTATTTAAGATGCTAAGAATTCAACAGGCTCTTCTAATTAATGTATTCCGTAAGCTCAGTAACCTGTCCTTTCCCTGTGAACCAGCTCCTCTTCTATCATCTACCTCTGGCTCTCTTTTGTTAAAGGTTAATAATGAGAATAATGAAGCAATTGGTTATTTATGCAGTCATGATTGGCAAAAGTTATTAGAACAAGAATCTGCCCAGAAGCAATGATTAGGTTATGAAAATGTTAAGGAATACTGAATCCAGACACCATTTTTGACATTTGAGAAATAATATTTCAACCCTTAATCATGATGACCTGTAGTAAAAGTATTTATACAGAATAAATCCCATTGGATAGTAATTCTTATACCAACAGCATACATAAGTAAGTGTTAAGGGGAGATGTGAAAATGATCTGAAGGGAAAAAGAGCCTGGGGAGGAAATTAGTACAGTGAGAAGTAAGGAACAGAACTCTCTCTTGGGTAGAACTATGTCTCCCAGGCACCTGGTCTACAAAGTTAGCTGACCTTTTCCAATTCAGTATTTTCATCTTGAACACTTGGGAAGTTTTAGGAGATGTGAGAGAGGGTACTCCAGGTTAAATTGCTGTTATTTATATCAAACTATAAAAAATGTAGGGAGGTATGCAGGCAGAAAATTTCCTGGTGATGTTTTGATTAATGAAATATTGACTTAACTGAAAACTTTAAAAAAATCAAATTCTAATATCTTTATGTTTAATAGTTAGGAACTTTGTGTAAATTGGCAGTACTCTTACCAGAACAGTATTATTTCTACCCCACACTGATTTAAAATAGCTTCAATGTGTATAATTCACATAAAATTCACCCATTTAAACCATATAATTAAATGGTTTTGAGTATGTTCCCAAAATATGCAAACATCACTACTTTGTAATTCCTGCACACATTTATTACCTTTCCCCCAAAATGCATACCTGTTTGCAGTTACTCTCCATTTCTTTTACCCTAACCCTAGCAATCACTAATCTATTTCTGTCTGTTTAGATTTGCCTGTTCTGAATATTTTATACAAATGAAATCAAAGATTATATGGCCTTTTGTGTCTGGCTTCTTTTACTTAGCACTTTTTTAAGGTTCATCCATGTTGCAGCATGTAGCAATACTTCATTCCTTCTGAGGGCTGAATAATATTCCATTTATAAATATTCCACATTTTGTTCATTTATCAGTGGACATTGGGATTGTTTTCCTTTTCTACTATTAGGAATAATGCCATATTGAATATGTATATACAAGTTTTTGTGTGGACATATGTTTTTTTAAAAAGTTTCCTTTGCTTATATATTTAAGTCTTCAGAATACATTTTCAGTTCTCTTGAGTATATGCCTATGAGTAGAATTGCTGGGTCATATGGTAAAAAAATTCTCTAACATTTTGAAATAGCTAACTTATTTTCTAAAGTGGTAGCACAGTCTTATGTTCCCGTTAGTTGTGTAGGAGGGTTCCAGTTTCTCCATATCCTTGTGATTGCTTGTTAGTCTTTTTCTTTATGGTCATCTTAGTGGATGCAAAGTGGTATCTCAGTGTGTTTTTGATTTGCATTTCCCTAATGGCTGTGCTGAGTATCTCTCCCTATGCTTCTTGTCTATTTACAGAGTTTGTTTTGGAAAATGTCTATTCAAAACTTTTCTCCAATTTTAAATTGGACTGTCTTTTTATTGTTTGGTTGGACAAGGTCCTTATATATTCTGGACACAAATTCTTTACCATATTGTTTCCAAGTATTTTCTCTCATTCAGGTTGTATTTTTTCCATTTTTAAATAATGTCCTTTGAAACACAATCATTTTAGATTTTGAAGTCCAATTTGTCTATTTCTTTTTATTGGTTACTTGTGCTTTTACCTAATCCAAGGTCACAGAGATGTACTTTTATGCTAAGAGTTTTATAGTTTTAACTTTTACATTGAGATTAGTGATACACTTTCAACTTTTTTTAAAATATGGTGTGAGGTAGGGGTTCCTTTGCATGTTTCTGCATTTCTTTTTATTTATTCAAATTTAAAGAATTGAGGAATAAATCTCTTTTCAAATGGGATGTTCATTGCTACTCTCTTTGTGAAGTATTGTTTTATTATTTTGGGGGAGGAACACATGTAACTTTTATCTGAAGACTTTATACTTACGACTCTCTCACCCAATATCATTGCATTTCTGGCTCTGTTTTGTTTATTGGAATCTGAAAAGCAGCACTGATGGATGCAGTTGGAATCAGTTTTTCAGTTTTTTTTCCTTAATTTGCAATCTCACCTCTTCAGCTACAGTACAGAGAATGCCAAGAGCTTTTAAGCCTCTATCAGAAATATTTATCAGAACAGCAAGAGAAGCTTACCATGTCTCTCTCAGAACTTGGTGCTCCTAGAATGCAGGAACAGCAGGTAAGCATCTTTATTTTTACCTTTCTTGTTTTCAGTGGATCAGCAAGATGTCAGAAAACCATTTGCTTTTTATGTTAATTTTCTTACAGTATATATTGTTTTAAAATATGTAGCTACTCCATGTGATTGAGTTGATGTCTTTCCCTCCCTCCTTTCCTTTCTCCTCCTGTTCCTGGGCCCAGAGATAAGCAATGATTACTTGAAGCAGTCTCTGTGGGTCTGTGGGGAAGCTCCTGGTTGTATGAAAGCACAGCCAGAATGATAAAGAAAACACTGCTCTGTTACTTAAAGAAGATCAGGTGGGCTGTTTGTTACTCATTGTCCTTATGAAAAACACGAATAAGCCTTTCTTAATTCATGTTTTGTTACTTGGGGACTTATAAAAACTTTAATTGGAGAATATTAGGATATTTTGCATATGCTTGTATACATGTATTAATCGTGTAGGTATATATGAGAGTGTTTATATAAACATATATATAACATGAAGTGGTATATATTACATAATTAAATGAATGTTCAGAACCCTGCCAGATGTGATGTAAAATAAGCTCTGAAGAACCACTTCTGGTCCTCTAGCAACTGATACTTGATGTCTTTTTATATCCTTGAGTTTAAATCTTCAAATGGATGGAAATAAGCCTTACATATTACATTGTAGTAAAAAGTATAATAGGGTCAAAGTCATTCATATTTAGTATCAAAATATAGATAATGTGGCTGGGCACGGTGGCCCACCTATAATCCCAACACTTTGGGAGGCCAAGGTGGGCAGATCAGGTCAGGAGATCGAGAGCATCTTGGCCAATATGGTGAAACCCTATCTCTACTAAAAGTACAAAAATTCGCTGGGCATGGTGGCATGTGCCTGTAATTCCAGCTGCTCTGGAGGCTGAGGTTGCAGTAAGCCAAGATCGCGCCACTGCACTCCAGCCTGGTTGACAGAGCTAGACTGCCTCAAAAAAAAAAAAAAAAGAAAAAAAAGAAAAAAACACCCAAAATATAAATAATGTGCTAAAGTGTTATACTTCCCTTTTTGAATCAGGTCCTAAAGATCAGATTTTAGAACTTTTTTGCAGACCTTTTAAAGAACAGCTTTGCTATTCAACTTAGAAACAACTGTTTCAGATGAGTTAAGAGCTTTGGCTAGGGACTTCCAGTTTTGAAGCTAAAGTTTGCACATACGGAAAAGTTAAATACGTATTTTGCTAGAATGTGATATAGCTGAAACTTTTTGAAGTCACAAAATCTTAAAGAAATAGCCAAAGTATAAATGGTTTGTATTTTGTTCTGACATAATTTCTTTTGTTCTGTTTTCTGAAAACAGAAAAAAAGGCAGAGGAAGGTGGCAGCTATTTTTTATTGCTTATGTGCAGTTTCCCTGCTACACTGAAAACAAATCAGGCAGTTTTTAAGGTAGCCCTTGCCTATTGCTTTTCAGGGGGTTAGAGAAAATGGTAGTGTGAAGATCAGATTTCTGACCTTTCCTTTTTGGTTTCACATTTCTTCTTACTGTTCCTGCATGACATAGATGTGTGAAGAAGGCACAAAACTGAAGGCCAATCCATTTGGCAAGGATATGGGAGGTTAGATGGAGGAATCTTTCAATTACCAGTATTAATAGAGTCTTATCTTAAGGCTACAGAAGTGATAGTGAAGAAATAGTCATCAGGGAGCCCTAAAGACGTAGAAAATACCTTTTTTCTATTCACTTTTGAAAGTGGAGAAAAATAACACTTTCTCAGGTGTTGGTGATTTATATTGAAGGTAATGATTTCTTGGAGGTTTTGCCCAACAAGTCTACTTCCTTGCAGTAAGGACATCATTGCAAAGACTCTATACTTCAGTGATGACATTGACCTAATTTTCTACCCACCTCCCACTTACCTTCAATTTATGCACTTGCAAATAGATTGTGCCCATCTCTGTAATGGTACCTTTCTTGTTATTTTGTAATCATTGTTACATCATTCATCTGTCTCCCTTACCAGCTTTTTTTTTTGAAAAGAGGCATCCTGTTGCATTGGTTTTTATAAACTCAGAGACTTACATAGGTCTTAGCTTAAGAAACATTTTTTTTCATTAATTTTATTTAACAAACATTTATGTAGTAGATACTACATGTTAATACATATCAAATCATTTAATCCGAACTCAGTGAAATAAGATGGGTTATTATGTCTGTTTTATGCCTCTCCCAGAGGCAGAATGAATCAGCCAGGTCATACAGACAACAGGTTCGCAAACCCACGATATGAACCAAGCCAATCTGGTGCTGTCATTTGTTGAAGAAGGAAAGACAAGAAAAATTTGAGATAACTAAAGTTGTTAAAAATTGGCTTTAGATATTCTTGTTTCTGTAACTAACTCTCCTTGGCTCTTAATATGACATACAGATTTTTAAACTTTAGAGCACAAATATGCTAGAGATGGTGTGAAACTATTTTCTTTCCTTGCAAGAAGCCACAATGTCAGATAAAACATAAAATTTTATTCTCAATTTTTATAAAATTTCACCTTCAGATTTTATGATGGTGATGGCAGCAGATCGTTTTTCATGTGGCATTTATTTGACTTTGAGAGACTTGTTCTGTTTCTGTGTATTAGTTGCTCTCTGGTGTAAATTGCATATGATATGTTTTGCTTATAGTTTATTAAATTCACAGTTCTCCAGAAGAATCCCCTAGCCCATGATTTTTGTTTTTGACTTCTGCCATTTCCTTGAAAATCTCTTTATTATCAAGATGATTTTCCCTTGTTTTCTTCCCATCCTCTTCCACAGTTTTTCTTAAAGATGAATGCATTCTACATTCCTTTTATAATTTATTCAGTATTATAAGTTCTTCATAGTGGGTTCTAGAGAGGTCCTTCACTTGTTCTGTTTAGGTTGTAGTATTTATTTGATGTGTGTGTATTACCTCATTATCTTATCTTAATAAATAGTACTTAACTATAGTACAATCCTAGTCTTGAACATGGGAGGGTCTAATAACCATAGTTTTGGTTAATGTACATTTTAGAATATAGCCTTTTCTTATTATAGGAGAGTGTTACTTTTTTTTTTTAATCTAAATTTAGTGTCACCTCACCCATGATGCTCATAACTTCCATTTTGGTCTTGTTTGATACCCTATACAATTTTACAAAAGTTGTCATATTTCCTCAGTACTCTTTGTATTAAGAGAAAGCCTAAGCAGCATTTTGAATAGTTTCTCCTACTCCAGTTTGAAAATGTTGGTAGGTAAGCCTATTTTACTTTTATTAACTCTGTAGCTTTAGAATTTGAGATTTCTTTTTTTTTTTTTTCTTTAAAATGGGTAGAATTATTACATTTTAGCCATGGTCAATGGATATTGAATTTCGCCTCCTCTGATCTGGTAGAAGTCTTGTTAGAGAAACTTCTTTATATGCCCTGTGATTACCTGTTCATATTTCATGATAGGTCTGGGTCACGGACTGGTCAAGAATCTGAAATGTACTATACTAAAGATGAATCTTTGTTAAGTACAAGTTTAATGTCTGTTGGTGGTTATTTTCACTGTTGTCTTTATAGCGTCATTAAACAGCAATCAGGAATTCGAGACCAGCCTGGTCAACATGGTGAAACCCCATTTCTACTAAAAATACAAAAAAAAAATACCAAAAAAAAGTCAGGTAGCCATGGAGGCACATACCACCATGGCAAAATGATTTCACTTCTGTGACTATGTCATGTTATATATTTAAAAAGATTATCTGGATAGGCCCAATCAACTAAGAAGAGCAGAGTTTTCTTTAGCTGAGAACAAAAGATAAAATCAGAGATTTGAAACATGAGAAGGATTCAGCTCACCATTTCTAGCTTTAAATATGAAAGGGGCTTGAAGATGAGAATAGTCCATGTCCAACAGCAAGAAAAGGAAGATTTAAGTCCTACAACCACAAGGAGCTATAGCCTGTCACAACAACCTGAATGAGCTTGGAATCAGTTTCCTTCTCAGATATTCCAAATTAGATCACAGCTCAGCTGACAACCCAAATTCAGTCTTGTGAGAAACTAAACATAGAACCTAGTTGAGTTGGCCTGGACTTTTGACCTACATAACTGTGAGCTAATGAATTTGGGTTACTTTAAGCTGTTTCATTTATAGTAACTTGTTTTGCAAAAATAGAAAAAGAATACGCACAGAGGGCTCCAAGATGGCCAATAGACCCAGCCAGTAGGAACATTTCCCACCAAGGGATTGGGACATCAGGAAAACTGATACACTCCTAGCAGATCTTCAGAAGGAAGGTGTTGAGAGTGGGCTGAAGGAGGAAACAGATACTGGGCTGAAAGGGGAGGAAGCTGGGAACCCTGCACAGGGCTGCTGCACACTGGGACTTGTTCCTGGCCCTCCATGACTCTTGTGGAGTGGGTAAGTTAAACAGGCATGGAGCAACTCACTGTCATCATAGGCCTTTGGAATCCCAGAAACAAGACAGTCACACAACAATAAAGAAAAAATGAAAAGTAATAAACAAAATCTTCAAGAAATATAGGATTATGTAAAGAGACAAAATCTATTACTCATTGGCATCTTTGAAAGAGATAGGGAGAAACAACTTGGAAAATGTATTTCAGGATATCATCCATGAGAACTTTCCCAACCTAGCTAGAGAGGCCAAGATTCAAATTCAGGAAATGCAGAGAACCTCTGCAAAATACTTCACAAGAATATCATCCTTAAGACATGTAATCATCAGATTCTCCAAGGTCAAAATGAAAGAAAAAAATATTAAAGGCAGCTAGAGATATAGGAGAGGACACCAAGAAAGGGAGGCCCATCAGAATAACAGTGAACTCTCAGCAGAACCTGTGTAAGCCAAAAGAGATGGAAGGCCTATATTCAACATTCTTAAAAGAAATTTCAGCCAAGAATTTTATATCTGACCAAACTAAGCTTACTAAGTGAAGGAGAAGATCAGTTTCAGACAGGCAAATGCTGAAAGAATTTAATACCACCAGACCTGCTTTACAAGAGCTTCTACAAAAGCACTAAATATGGAAAGGAAAGGCCAGAAACTGCAAAACACACTTAAGTACATAGACTAGTGATACTGTAATGCAACCACACAAAGAACTCAGCATAATAAACAGCTAACAACATGATGACAGGATTAAATCCACACATATTAATACTAACCTTGAAAGTAAATGAGCTAAATGCCCCAATTCAAAGGCACAGAATAGCAAGCTGGATAAAGAAACAATACATGATGGTATGCTGTCTTCAAGAGACCCATCTCAATGTGCAGTGACACCTGTAAGCTCAAAATAAAGGGATGGAGAAAAATCTACCAAGCAAATAAACTGATAAAGGTAAGGGTTACAATTCTAATATCAGACAAAAAAGACTTTAAAAATCTTGTCTAGCATCAGGTGACAAAGATAAAAAAAGACAAAGAAGGCCATTATATAATGGCAAAGGTTTTAATTCAACATGAAAACCTAATTACCCTAAATATATATGCACCCAACACAGGGAGACCCAGATTCATAAAGCAAGTTCTTAGAGACCGTCTAAACTCCCACACAGTAATAGTGAGAGACTTCAACACCCCACTGGCAGTATTAGACAGATCATTGAGGCAGAAAATTAACAAAGATAATCAGGACCTGACCACTGGACCGAATGAATCTGATAGATCTCTGTAAAACTGTCCACCCAAACAACAGAATATATATTCTTCTCATCTGCACCCCATACAACGATCTAAAATTGACCTTACAATCAGACAGTAAACAATCAGCAAATGTAAAAGTATCAAAATTATGTATCAGCTACCCTCTTGGACCACAGTACAATAAAAATAGAATTTAAGACTAAGCAAATCTCTCAAAAGTATACAATTACATAGAAATTAAACAATCTGCTTGTGAATGACTTGAGTAAATAATGAAATTAAGGCAGAAACAAGTTATTTGAAATTAATGAGAACAAAGATACAACATACCAGAATCTCTGGGTCACAGCTAAGGCAGTGTTGACGGAAATATACCACTAAACACCCACGTAAAAAGTTAGAAAGATCTCAAACAACCTAACATCACAACTAAAAGAACTTGAGAAGCAAGAGGAAACTACCCCAAAGCAAGCAGAAGACAAGAAATAGCCAAAATCAGAGCTTAACCAAAGGAGATTGAAACACACACAAAAATTTTTAAAATAAATGAAGCCCGGAGGTTTTGAAAAAAAAT
Source organism: Saimiri boliviensis (assembly GCF_048565385.1). Lineage (NCBI taxonomy): Eukaryota > Metazoa > Chordata > Mammalia > Primates > Cebidae > Saimiri > Saimiri boliviensis. Next base: position 41,258,211 of record NC_133461.1, on the reverse strand, counting down.
TAATAGGCTATATAGACCACTAGCTAGACTAATAAAGAGAGATGATCCAATGAACACAATCAGAAATGAAAAAGGAGATATTACCAGTGACTCCATACAAGTGCAGATAACCATCAGAGACTATTATGAACACCTCTGTGCACACAAACTACAAAATCTAGAAGAAACTGGTAAATTTCTGGGCACATACACTCTCTCAAGACTGAACTAGGAAGAAATTGAATCTCTAAACATCCCAATGATGATCTCAGAAATTGAATCAATAATAACCTACCAACCAGAAAAATCTCAAGACTGGATGGATTCACAGCCCAATTCTACCAGATATACAATGAAGGGCTGGTACCATTCCTATTGAGATAATTCCAAAAAATTGAAAAGTAAGGACTTCTCCCTAACTCCCTCCACAAGACCAGCATTATCCCGATACCATAACCTGGCAGAGACATAAAAAAAAAAAAAAAAAAAAAACTTCAGGCCAGTATCATTGATGAACATTGATGCAAAAATCCTCACCAAAATACTAACAAATCAAATCTAGCAGCACATCAAAAAGCTAATTAAACATGATCAAGTAGGCTTTATTCCTTAGATGCAAGGATGGTTCAACATACACTAACCAATAAATGTGATTCATCATATAAATGGAACTAAAGACAAAAACCTACATGATCATCTAAATAGGTACAGAAAAGGCTTTTGATAAAATTTAACATCCTTTATGTTAAAAACTCTCAATAAACTATGTGTTAAAGGAACATACTTGAAAATAATAAGAGCCATCTGTGATAAATCCACAGCCAACATCTTAGTGAATGAACAAAAGCTGGAAGCATTATTTTTCAAAACTGGCACAAGACAAGGATACCCTCCTCCCACCACTCCTGTTCAACATAGTATTGGAGGTCCTGGCTAGAGCAATCAGGCAGGAGAAAGAAATAAAGGGCATCCAAATAGGAAGAGAGGAAGTCAAACTATCCTTGTTTGCAGATGACTTGATTCTATATCTCAAAAACTTCATCATCTTGGCACAAAGGTTCCCTAAGTTGATAAACAACTCCAGCAAAATTTCAGAATACAAAAATCAATGTATAAAAATCACTAGCATTCTTATACACCAACAACAGCCAAGTCAAGATTGAAATTAGGTATTCAGTTCTATTCACAGTCACCACAAAATGAATGAAATATATAGGAATACAGATAGCCAGGAAGGTGAAAGATTTCTACAATGAGGACTACAAAACACCACTCAATAGAAATCAGAGGTGAACACAAACAAATGGTAAGTCAATATTGTTGAAATGGCCACAGTGCCCAAAACAATTTACAGATTCAGTGCTATTCCTATGAAACTACCAATGACAGTCTTCACAGAATGAGAAAAATCTAATTTAAAATTCATATGGAACCAAAAAAGAGCCTGAATAGCCAAGGCAATCCTAAGGAAAAAGAACAAAGTTGGTGGCATCACATTACCCAACTTCAAACTATACTACAGAGCTCCAGTAACCAAAACAGCATAGTACTCTACAAAACCAGACAGATAGGCCAGTGGAACAGAATAGAGAATCCATAAGAAGGCTACACATACAACCATCTGATCTTCAAGAAAGCTGGGAAAAAAAAAAAAAAAAAAAAAAAAGGCAATGAGGAAAGGACTCCCTGTTCAATAAATGGTGCTGGTTTAACTGGCTAGCCATATGCAGAAGATTGAAACTGGACCCATTTCTTACCTAATATACAAAAGTTAACTCAAAATTGGTTAAAAACTTAAATGTAAAACCCCACGCTATAAAAAACCTGGGAGATAACCTAGGCAGTACCATTCTGGACATAGGAACTGGCAAATATTTTGTGACAATGACACCAAAAGCAATTGCAACAAAAGCAAACATTGACAGATGGGATCTAAGTGAACTAAAGAGCTTCTGCACTGCAAAAGAATTTATCAACAGAGTGAACAAACTACAGAATGGGAGAAAAATTTTGCAAACTATTCATCTGACAGAGGTCTAATATCCAGCATCTATAAGGAACTTAAAAATCTTAAAAGAAAAAAACAGCCTTGTTAAAACAAGCATAAAAAAGCAAGCTCAATATTACTGATCATTAGAGAAATGCAAATCAAAACCACAGTGAGATACCTTCTCACACCAGTCAGAATGGCTGTTACTAAAAAGTTAAAAAATAACATACTGGCGAGATTTGGGGAGAAAAGCAAACACTTATACACTGTTGGTAGGAACATAAATTAGTTCAATCATTGTGGAAAGCAGTGTGGTGGTTCCTTAAAGAGCTAAAAACAGAACCGCCATGCAACCCAGCAATCCCTTTACTGGGTATATACACAATGGAATATAAATTGTTCTATCATAAAGACACCTTCACACATGTTCATTGCAGCACTTTTGACAATAGCAAAGACATGGAGTCAACCTGAGTGCCCACTAATGGAAGACTGGATAAAGAAATGTAATATGGACCAGGCACAGTGGCTCACGCCTGTAATGCCAGCACTTTGGGAGGCTGAGGCAGGTGGATCATCTGAGGCCAGGAGTTCAAGACCCTGATGAACATGGAGAAACCTTGTATCTACTAAAAATACAAAATTAGCCAGGTGGAGTGGTACATGCCTGTAATCCCAGCCACATGGGAGGCTGTGGCAAGAGAATCACTTGAACCCAGGAAGCAGAGGTTGCAGTGAGCTGAGATTGTGCCATTGCATTCCAGCCTGGGCAAAAAGAGCAGAATTCCGTCTCAAAAAAAAAAAAAAAAATGTGGTACATATACACCATGGAATGCTCTGCAGCCATTAAAAAAGAATAAGATCATGTTCTTTGCAGAAGCATGGATAGAACCAGAGGCCATTATCCTTAGCAAACTAATGCAGGAACAAAAAAACAAGATGTTCTCACTTGTAAGTAGGAGCTAAGTACAAGAATACATGGACCCAAAGAGAGGAACAAAAGACACTGAAGCCTATCAAAGGGTAAAGGGTGGGAGGAAGGAGAGAAGAAAAAAATAACTACTGAGTACCATGCTTGTCACCTGGATGATGAAATGATCTGTACATCAAACCCGTGACACAAAGTTACCTATATAACAAAACTGCACACGTACCCTGAACCTAAAAGTTTCAAAAGAAAATACATGCAGTATTCATGACGATGTAGTACTGCCATAAGGATGGATATATAGATCAGTGAAACAAAATTATAAATTCAAATCATAAACTCTAACAATTATGGTCAATTGATGATTGACAAAAGTGCTAAGGCAGTTAAACGGGGAGAAAGAATAATCTTTTCGACAAATGATGATGTGGCAGTTGAACACATACGAGAAAAATAGATTTGGACCCTTCATACCATGCACAGAAACTAAGTTCAACATTAGCTCAACATTCAGGATACTTTTTGTGAAACCTAGACAATCATTTTTCTCAGCACCAGTTTTTGTTTTGTCTTCTTTTATACCTGAATTTCAACAATGGATCACATGATATAATTTAATCTTCTATAATTAATAGCCAGAAGTATTGCCTTTTAACTCAGAGGATGAGCAGAATATCATGTTCATGGTTACCATGTCAGGGGAGGGCTCTAACCACAAAAAGATCAAAGATTATCACAATGCCAGCCACTGGGAATGGAAGTTCCAAAACTTGTGCCTACTTTTTCTTGGTGTCAGAGTAGCCAAGGAAAACACTAAGCAATCAAGCACTAGATGGAGAACAGTTTACTCCCATAAAAAAAGCAGCAAGATCAGTTTAATGGTGGCATTAGTCTTTCATGGATAGTGTGTCCCCTATATCCAGTGGATTCTCTGGCAGCCAACCTGTCTCTCCTGTCCCTTTCCTGTCCCAGGAAGTGAACTTCTGTTCCTTCCTTCTAGAGTACAAAATACTAAATGCTGGGAGTATGCCCGAGGACCGTTGGTGCACACACTTAAACAATACAGAGGAACACACATTGAACCTGAAACAGGAAAAAGATACCAACAAGGCAATAGTTAAAATTACCTGTTTTATGGAAATTTATGTCTTTATTTTCAGTTATCTAAAGTTTTGTCTGTTATTTGAATATATCAATTCTGTGTTGAAGATGCTGTCATGGTAGTTGACTAATCTGCAGAATGGATTAGTTTTATTGGATTTTAAAAATATTTTGCTTTTTAATATTTCATTCATTATTGCATATTTTATAGCCATTTATTTATTCAGATAATGACAAGTTTTTATAGCCCATATGCTACCAATATGAGAGAAAGCATTGTTCTCTACACTCCATTGAAAGTTGTGAATTCCCATTCTGGATCCTCATATAGGATAAATTGAATAATAAATAATTACTCAGTGAAATATTACAAGTCTCAGAGTAGTTAAAAACCAAATCAACATTATAGATGTGTATTTAATATTGTCTTACAGTTAGTGGTTTCTGATTGATAGTTGGTATCAGGGACACAGTTTTATATATAATTGCATATACACACATATATACACATACATATACATATATACACACACATATCTCTAATATCTTCAAAAATCTATTTTTCACTGTAATCTAGATATTAATACATGGTTATTGACCTGAAAACATACTGTCTACTAGCAGAATATAGATTCAAAATGAAACCTGAAAAGTAAACTGATAATGTAATATTGATAACATTAAAGTTTGTGCAATTTAAATTAGATATGATTGGGCTCAGTGGTCAAATATACTGAAAAATTTAGGTTTACGGTCACTTGTTTGGAATCAAGGTTGTTTGCTCATGTATCTGATTATTTGACATTGGTTTTCAATTCTCAATCTCAGAAGGTGGCTTTTTTTTTGATTTGTGTAGATTTTAGGGGTATGAGTATAGTTTTGTTACATGGCTATATTATGTAGCGTGAAGTCTGGGCTTTTAGTGTATCTATCACCCAAATAATGTACACTATGTTAATTGAGTAATTTTTTATTATCTGCTACCCTGTCATAGCCCCAATCTTCTGAGACTCCAATGTCTATTATTCCACATCATCTAGCTCTCATTTCTGAGAACATGTGGTATTTTTGTTTGAGTTGTTTCACTGAAGATAAAAGCCTCCAGTTCTATTTATGCTACTGTAAGAGACATAATTTTACTATTTTTTGTGGATGAATAGTATTCCATTGTGTATATATACCACATTTTCCTTCTACATAAACATCTATGTTGATTCTATATCTTTGCTATTGTGAATATTGTTGTAGTAAATATACAAGAACATGTGATATGATGGGTTTTGATATGTACTTTTTGATATGATGGTTTCTTTTCCTTTGGGTAGATACACGGTAGTGGGATTGCTAGATTAAATTGTAGTTCTATTTTTAATTCTTTGAGAAATCTCCATATTGTTTTCCGTACAGGTTTAATTATACTCCTATCAACAGTGTATAAGCATTTCTCTTTCTCTGCATCACAGAAGGATTTTTCTTTTGTTCATTTATTTCAAATGGACTCTGGCTCAAAAACTGCCGTCTGTCATAGGGTATTATGTGATAAGGAGTATAATCTAGTATGAAACAGATCGTCTTAGACAAAGTATGAGTGAATTTTTGCTCACGGAATAGCAAGTCTTGATCTGAAATCAGTCCTATTGATTATGGTATATAAATGGCCAGATTAGTAGTACTGGATTTTGCAAAGTTAGTATCACCATGACAAGATAAAAAATCTTGAGTGCAAAAGAGCGAGAGGGAATTGGGTCATCCTTTCATATTATGTTGATATCAGTCACTGGTATCCATTAAATTCTTTCGAAGCTAAGTTATTGACCCAAAGACCAAAGTACAAACTATGTAATTCTAAACTCCTTTTTTTCCCTCATTTTGCATGGGAATACTGACCTATCTATTGAGCATTGGTGACAAAGCAATTTGCCAGGCACCCTTGCCAGGTAAACAGAACCTCAGAAAATGTAATATTTGACTGTGTTTCTACTTGTGGAGTTAAGTCTTCTCGTAAGTTAACTTCCTTCAGCTACCTGTTAACAAAGTTAAATTTTAAACCCTCTTGCCAACTGATTTTTAAATTTTTATTATTCAGTGAATACTAAATCGTTTCTTCCCTTCATTGTTAAAGCTTTTTGTTTTTCTCTTGTTGGTCTGTCTTTTGTTACATAGACTCCCAGTTAAGAATTGTGAAGGACAGAGATAAAATTATTTTTCCTCCTCTACAGTTCCTTTAAATATGCTATTGTTTAATTTTGTACCTATGGTTTATGTCTATCTTAGATATTTACAGTTTGCCATTATAGAAAGCCCCTGGATTAAGGCATGCCATGGGATGTAAGCAAAACAGAGAAAGACACAGAAGTTGATTGCAATCAAACTACCCTGGAAGAAGAACTCTCTCAGAGCAGTACTGCTCAACAGAACTTTCTGTGATGATGTAACTGTCCTATCTGTGCATTGTCCAACATGATAGCAACTTACTATGTGTGACTATTGAGCACTTGATATTTGACTAATGAGACTGAGGAACTGAATTTTTATTTAATAGACACCTGTGGCTATAAAATTGGACAGTGTAGTTCTGGAACAGATATTAATGCCTGGATATAAGAAATGTGTGAGTTCCTATAACGAATAGGTTGACTGAGGAGATGTAAGCTAATCATGGCTGGGCTTGTTAGCTCAGGTGAGATCAGTGTTTTTCAGAAAGAATTGGTGATATATGTATTTTTACCTTTTCATTAGTAGACAACTTTGTTGCTGAATAATTGTGAAACAAACAAATTTTAATATCAAAACAAAATAGAATTGCATTCCTGCTTTTTACAGGTTATAACAGTAGCCAACAAAATCTCAAAGTACGTCCATGTTTTCTTTTTTAGTGATTTATCCTGATTAAAGAGATATGATAGAGAGGAGGAGGAAAGAAAGGATGGACAGTTGGATGGATGAGAAAACAATGTAATATGTTTTATTCTAAATAACACAGGAGTGGTACATTGTTTCTTTTCTCAAATACCTAAGTAGATCTGATGTTATCTAAGATTCCTTCCAGCTCTAACTTTGTGATAAATCTTAAGAATGCTGAGCAGAAGGAAATCTCAGAGTGGAACAGATTAATTTAGGATTTAGAACTTATTATTTGACTTGTATTCTTGTATGATTTCAATATCACAGGTTGTATCAATGAGTACTTCAACTTTGCTAAGTAATTTTATTTCCTATGGAGTATTGATTAAAAGAAAGCTCTGATAAATACCCTCTACAGTGTGGTATCTTCCTGGTTACTCTAATAGCTTTTTTAAGCATGATAGTCATGATTTTTAATCGTTCAGATAGAAACATAATACTTAAGGAAGCAGCATATTTAGAGAATAGGTGAGAAATAAGTACAAACACAAGGTAACTTATGCATGTCCCCAATTACAGCTACATTTAGCACTAATGAGCAAAAGGAGCAACTTGAAGGCTCAGTCCACTATTCTTCATTCTTTCACTCTGTATCCCTAAAGCCCTGTCATTGGCATGGTAAGGTAATCCTGTTGGTTTGCTGTGTTGGTAGCATCAATTATTCTTCAAGACTGAGTCAGGATACTAACTTTTTAAGTGTTAATGCTCTGTTGATTTTTGTCAGTCTATTGCTCTGTTCAGCTTATACCTTTACACAGTGTTCAGAGCTCTCACATGTGTAACCTTAAGCATTTTGCTCTGCTTTTGGTATGAAATAAATGTTTGATGAATTCTTGCCTGCTCGACAGATTGAGTGACTGCTATTTTTCCCAGTATTCTTACACAGCTACTCTTACTTGGTGCCCCGTTTCTCAGATAATTTGCCTGAGCGCGCTATCTCAAAGAGAAGGAACACCCATCTGGAACTGTGTGCCACCCTAATGTCAATTTTTTGTTTTGAAAGTAAGGGACCACATTAATGAAACCCAGAAACAAGGTGTTTCAGAGTTATCAAGACACCACACCCCAGGTATGGTGGTTGATAAGACAGACTTACAAGACTCAGCATATAGTCTTACTCGCTGTCAAGGTTTATTTTATTGTATATTATTTAAGTTCATATTTTATTTTATAATTTGAGACAGAATCTCACTCTGTCACCCAGGCTGGAGTGCAGTGGTGCAGTGTCAGCTCGCTATAACCTCCATCTTCCAGGTTCAAGAGATTCTTATGCCTCAGCCTTTCAAGTAGCTAGAATTACAGATGTGTGTCCCGATGCCTGGCTAATTTTTATATTTTAGTAGAGATGGGGTTTCACCATGTTGCCCAGGCTGGCCTCCAATTCCTTGCCTCCATTAATCGGCCTGCCTCGGCCTCCGGAAGTGCTAGGATTACAGGCATGAGCCACCACACCTGGCCAAGATTTATTACTATGAAAGGAATAAAAGGAAAAGGTGATGTCTGGAAGAAAGCACATGTGTTCTGATGAGACTCATCTCTAAATGTAATCACACTGTATATGCTTTGTTCCTCCAGCAATGAATTGTGACAACTCCTGTGAAATGTTATCTACCAGAGAGACTCACTAGAGACTCACAACCTCAAGTTTCTATTGGGGACTGACTGGTCACATAGGCATTCTTGTCTACCATGTATCAATTTCCAGATGCCCAGGAGAAAAGCAGATGTTCAGCATGAACTGCATTGTTTGTATAAACTGGTTAGGCATAGTAACATATTAGTATCAGTTAGGAAATGGTGGAAATAGTTCAGAAATCGGTTTTCATATTGCCAGCCAAGGACCAACTCTATAAGCAGGACTTTGTAAGGGTAGCAGGCTCAGGCCAGCTATGGTAACTCTTTTCTGCTCATAAGAAATGTCTCAGTCACCATTCAGACTTGGAACGTTTAATGTATTTTTAACTTTATGTCTAGTCTCTTTACTGTCTTCTTTTGGTGACCATTATTGTCATTAGGAGATTAATAGAAATATGGTATACAGTATGCCTATTCCTTCACCTCATGTGGCCATTTCTATTTCTTCTACATGAGAGCACCAGCTCTTCTTTCCTCTTTCTCCTTGCCACATTTTCTTCTTTTGGCATTTGCTTTGCCCAGTACTTCAAGATTGTATTCCTGTAGTTGCATCTGAGGTTTTAATGACATATTTATTTTTTCTTTAAAGCTGCAGACTAGTATTGCCTTGAAAGAGCATTATGTGAACTGAGCTTGGTGGCTCATTTGTATACTTTCAGCACTTTGGAAGGCTGAGGCAGGTGGATCTCTTGAAGCCAGTTCAAGACCAGCTTGGGCAATGTAGCAAGACCCCATCTCTAAAAATATTTGAAAACGAGCTGTGGTGTACATCTGTATTCCCAGCTACTCAGGAGGCTGAGGTGGGAGGATCAGTTAAGCCTAGGAGTTCAAAACTACAGTGAGCTATGATTGTACCATTGTACCACTACAGCCTGGGCAACAGAGTGAGACCCTGTCTCTAAAAAAAAATAAAATTTAAAAATACAATGAATAAAAAGATTATATGAATACCTATTGGTGTGCCTCCTAAGACTTAGAAATCTTAAAGTTGAACCTCTAGTACCTCAGAGAAGGATTTATATTTATTATAAACTGTGAGGATTATATGGGCAGACTGAGAAGTAAATTTTACCATTAAATCTAGTCTAAATCAATGTCAACTCATACTTCTGAATAATTTAAGAATAAAAGAACTTTTTTCTGCAAGTAGGGTCTCAGTTAAAAGCATTTCAATGAAGATAATAGGAAAGAGACATGGAAGTGATGTAACTGTGGGAGTCCACAGAATAGGAAGTAAATGATGCCGCCATAAAAACAGAATAAAGGCTGGTATAGAAATAAGAGATTATATTAATAGGAACTCCAATATGTAATATTGGTATCAAGCAGGAAGATCCAGCTATCAATCCCAAGTGAGGATTCCCACCACATGGAGGTTGGTAGCAATAGACCTCAGCCCACTGTGTCTTCTGTGGGTTCAGAATCACCAGGGAAGACTAAACCCACAAGTCACTGATTGGAACAATACTTTACTCACAGAAAGGAGAAGAGACTCAGCAAGATCACTATGTATAGTGTATACCAGTGCTATTGTCTGATTGTGTTCCCCCACATTCATGTGTTAGAAACTTAATCCCCAATGCAACATTATTGAGAGATGGACCCTCATGAGAGGTATTATATTTAAGCCATGAGGGCCTCACCCTCATGAACAGAGTAATGTTATTATAAAAAGAACTTGCAGGAGTGGGTTCCCTTATTGCTTTTCTACATTCTGCCATGTGAAAACACAGCATTCGCCTCTCCAATGGAGGCAGCATTGAAAGTGCTATCTTAGAAGCAGAGAACAGCCCTCACCAAAAACTGGCATCTTGCTCTTGGATTTCCCCATTTCCTGAACTATAAGAAATAAATTTTTTTTATAAGTTGTTCAATCTGTAGTATTCTGTTACTGCAGCATACATGCACTAAGACAGCTGGTCTCTCATGGCCAATGAGTCCCTTGTTAGAGCCAGTGTGGGGCAATAGACTACATGCACCCTTCTCATGCTGCAGGTGAAGACCTAGTTCCCTTCCCACAGGGAACAGATACATTGGTGGGGCTGGTCAGGGTCTATATGTTTTTCTTGATAAGAAAGGAGAATTTGAGGCCATGCAACAGCTCAGCTTCTGTATAGAGAATGTTCCAGGCCCAGTTTACTAGTTGAGCAATCCCAGAGAGCAGTGGCAGATTGCATGATGGCTGCTTCCCCAACAATTGGGCAAATATGCTAGAAGACTCACTGTTATACCTTTAGAATATCTAGTGATTTTTTTGACGGGCCTAAGTGAAGTGAAAGGAAGTAATGAGAAGTACAGTTATTCTGGAGTTAATTCCAAATGATATGGTTTGGTTCTGTGTTCCCACCCAAATTTCATCTTATAGCACCCATAATTTTCACGTGTTGTGAGAGGTACCGAGTAGGAGATTATTGAATTATGGGGGCTGGTCTTTCTTGTGTTGTTCTCCTGATAGCAAATAAATCTCACAAGATTTGACTGTATCATAAGGGAGAGTTTTCCTGCACAAGCTTTTTATGCTTGCCACCATCCATGTAAGATGGGACTTGCTCCTCCTTGCTTTCCACCGTGATTTGTGAGGCCTCCCCATCTACATGGAACTGTGAGTCCAATTAAACCTCTTTCTTTTATGAATTGCCCAGTCTTGGGTATGTCTTTATCAGCAACGTGAAAATAGACCAACTAACAAGGAAACTTTAATTGGTGAGGAGCAAGTGATAGGAACTTTTAGAGATGGAGTTTATTTTAGAATTCGTATTAGTAAAATAATGCCTTGGAATAGTGTTTGTTCCCATCAGCAAGAGAAAAAATCATGATTTATGGGACATTGGGTAGAATATTCCAGTTAGATTTTTGTCTTAGTCATGGAAAATAAATAGCTCTAGGCTGAGCACCTCTCCATACCCATCCAACAAATCAGAAAAAAAAAAAAGAAATCCAAAAAAAAAAAAAAAAAAGTCAAGCTGTTTCCAAGTAACTAAACTGTCACAGAATAAACCTCAGGAATATAGAAATACAAAAATATGCAATACCCAAGAAGATAATTCAAACTAGGCATGCAAAGAAGCACTAAAATGCAACCCCATATAGGAGAATAATCAGTCAAATTGACACAGTTGATAAAATTAACAGCCAAGGTTCATTAAACCATTATTATATCTACATCCCATTCGTTTATAAAGAAATAGTACCATAGAGATACCAAGAAGACACAAATTAAACTCTGTTTTTTGAGATGGGGTCTTGTTCAGTCACTCAGGCTCAAGTGCAGCAGTGTGAACATGACTCAGTGCAGCCTCTTCCTCCTAGGCTCAAAGGATTCTCCTCCCTCAGCCTCCCAAGTAACTGGGACTCCTGATGCATGTCACACATGACACCTGGCTAATTGTTGGATCTTTTTTTTTTTTTTTTTTTTTTTTTTTTTAAGTAGAGATTGAGTCTTAACTTTGTTGCCCAGGCTGGTCCTGAACTCCTGGGCTCAAGTGATCCACCTCAGCATCCAGAAGTGCTGGGATTCTAGGCATGAGCCACCACACCCAGCAGACTGAACTTTTGGGTATGAAAACTATTATGTCTAATATGAAAAATACACTATTTTGTATTAATGGGAGATTAGACATTGCAGAAGAAAAATGAGTTCTAGAGATAGACAGAAAAAAAGTAGTTTAACTAAAATCATTGAGTTGTGGGACAAATTTAAGTGATCTAATTCATATAACTGGAGTTCCTGAAGGAGAGTTATGAGCAGAAAAATTTTGAACAATGGCTGAAATTTTCTAAAGATGACGAAAACTATAAACCCATGGATTGAAGTGTCTCAGTGAACCTCAGACACACGAAAAAGATGCACCTAGGCACATGTATACCAAAGCACATCAAAAGTAAATTGCTTGCAATCAGTGATGAACAAAAAAATCTTAAAAGCAGCCAGGGAAAAAAATACATGTTGCATACAATGGAAAAAAAAAAACATAAATATGACAGCAGGTTCTTGAAGGAAACAGTGTTAACAAGAGCACATTAGAACAACATTGTAAAGTACTTTTTAAAAAATTGTCAACCTAGAATTCTATACCCAGAGAAAAAAATTTTTTAAAGCTGAAAGCAAAGTAGAGATTTTCAGACATAATAGGGGAAGAAAAACATCATTACCAGGAGTCCACACTATAAGATATGTTAAAGGAAATCCTTCATAAAGAAGGAAAATTATACCAGTTGGAAATATGCATAAACTAATGGCATGCACCAAAACGTAACCTAATGGATAAATATATATTATTTTTTAGCATGTAAGTCATTTTAAACATAATTGTCTGTTTAAAGGAAATAATGACATTCACTTTAGGGGTTTTAACATGTACATAAGTAAAATATATGACTAATACTGCATTAAGAGAAAAATGAAAGTTTTGTTGTATGATTTTTATCGTATATATGAAGTGATGTAGTATTAGTTGAAGATAGGCTGTGATAAGCTAAAGCTGTATAATAGTGACCCTAAAGCAACCACTAAAATAACAAGTTTATACCAAATAGATGAATGAAGGAGATGATGTTGGTTCTTTAAATTAAGAAAGAGGCAGAAAAGGAGAAAGAGAAAGCAACAGATGGGACAAATAGAAATCAAATAATAGATTTCAACTTAATATATAAATAATCACACTATTTAATAGTCAGTGGTCTAAGCCACCCTGATTAAAAAGGAGAGACTCTCAAATTGTATTTGGGGGGAAAGAAAAAGCAAGATACAAGTATAAACTGCTTGCAAGAAAACTACATGAAATTTAAAGAAATAAACTTCTGTACTCTGCTAATAGTAACCAAAAGAAAGCTGGAGTAACTATATGAACATAGAACAAGATAGATTGTGGAACAAGGAGTATTTCTGGGAATAAGGGAGATCATTTTATAACGAGGACAAGACACTGCTAAACAGTGTTAACTCTGTTTTTTATATGCTTAAAAGAGGTAAAATACATGAAGCAAAAACAGATATAACTTCAAAGAGAAGCCAACAAATCCATAATTATACTTGATTTCATTAGCACATTCTGAATGGTTAATAGAACAAGAAAATCTACTAAGGACATAGAACACTTAAAATTACTATCAACCAATTTGATATAATTGCCATTATGAGGCTACTTAAGAGGAAAAAAAGATTAAATAGCTTTATATCTGTTAAGAAAATTGAATTTGTGGCTCTGGGGGATTCGTGCACGGTAAGAAGCTGCATGACAGCGCAGTGAGGTACCTCTGATGAAATTACGACCAGGTGGGCACGAGTTAATACCACATATAACAAAAGACCCTTGCCTGCAACATCGTGGGAGGACATGAAGAAGGGATCCTTTGAGGGAACAAGCCAAAACCTACCAAAGCATAAACGACTTGAAGCCATTACTATCCCTTAAAAATGATGCACCCCAATCAAAACATAAGAAGAACAAAAAGAAAAAAGAGTACTTAAATAAAGATGTGAATGGATTAATGGAATACCTAAGACAATTCACAGGCAGTTCACAAGGGGCAAATTATAGCAACAGATAGTAAGGTAGTAAGGAAGGAAACTGCAGTTGCTTTAAAGAAAGACAGTCAATGGGAAGGAAGAAGATTAAAAAGTGGCAAAGAAAAATGCAATGGTGTTTCTATTGTAGAAAACCTGGTCATGGAATTGCAGATTGCCCTGCGCCCTTGAAAATCAAGATACCATCACTGGAGTAGGTTACATGTGTGGGTCCACAGAGCACGGAATAACCAAGTGTAAGGCTAAAGTAGACCCAGCTCTTGGTGAATTTCCTTTAGCAAAATGTTTTTGTTTGTGGAGAAATGGGGCAGCTGTCTGGAGCTTGTCCTGATAATCCCAAAGGACTCTATGCTGATGGTGGTGGTTGCAAACTTTGTGGCTCTGTGGAACATTTAAAGAGATTGCCTGGAAAGTCAGAATTCAGACTGAATGGTCACAGTTGGTCATTAGGCAAAGGGAGTGAGTGCAGATTATGAAGAAATTTTGGATGCACCTAAACCGCAAAAACCCAAAACAAAAATACTTAAAGTTGTTAATTTTTTATAACAACTAGCACTGTCATTTACCACCTCATTTTTACTTTCTAAACCAGGCTCACTTAACAAGTTAGAATTGGGCTCCCTTGTAGTCAAGACTATACTATAGATAGTAGTATGATCTGAGTGTGGTCAAAAACAAGTTTCTTTATTCTGTTCATCAAATAGTACTTCTACCACTGTTTGGAAAAAATTGAAGAAAAGAATAAGACGGTTAAATGGATTCTCTAAAAGAACATATTTTAAGAGACAGAACTTAGGCATAACTAAGTGGTTGTATACCTAATTGTAACAATCATCTTTTATAAAATCAAAATTATGCATAAATGTGAAACACCCCTAAACAAAGGGTACAAATGAACTTTTGGTGATACTGTTTTCTTGGCTCAGAGTATCAATTTATTATTATAATAGAAATATACAAGTTACTAGAAAGTCTATTTCTAGGATATGGAATAAAAATGCATTTTCTATTAAAAAAAAAAAAAGGAAAATTGAATTTGTAGTTAAAAAGCTTTCTCACAAAGAAAACTCAAAGTCCAGAGGCATCAATAAATTCTACTAAACATTTAAGGAAGAAATACTATATTTTCCACATAAAGTCTTCCAGAAAATTATAGAAGAGGAAATACTTATCAATTCATTGCATGATGCCAGTAATACCCCGATGTGAAAACCAAAGAGAAAAGAAATTGATATCCCTCATGAATCTACATGCAAAAATTCTAAACAAACTTTTTAGCAAATCAAATGGAACAATATTATAGAAACAATACTTCCTTAGTAACATATATTACAGGAATATAAGTTTTAGCATTTGGAAACCAATTAACACAATTGAGTGTGTTAATAAGCTAAAAAATAACCATATGTTCATCTCAAAGGTGCACTTTTTTTAGATGAAATCTAACATCTATTACTGATGTAAAAAAAAAAAAAAACCTTAGCAAACTAGAAATGTGAGGGTACTTTTTCAACCTGATAAAGCATTTCTATAAAAATTCTACGTCTATTAGTAGTATCATACTTAATGATGAAAGACTGAATGCTTTCCCTCAGTGATCAGGAACAAAACAAGGATATTCAGCCTTACCATATCTATTCACCATTGTACTGGAGGTTTCAGGCCATGTAATAAGAAAAAAGAAATAATAGACATTCAAATTGAGAAGGAAATGGTAAAATATTCCTTATTTATAAATAGCATGATCATCTACATAGAGAAGCAATGAAATCTACAAAAAATGTTACTAGAACTAATAAGTGAATTTTACAAAGTTATAGGCTACAACATCAATGGATTAAAATCAGTAGTATTTCTGTGTCCTGGCTATGAACAAGTATAAATCAAAAATTAAAAACAATACTATTTACAAAACATTTATATGTATATGAAATACATAAGAATAAATGTGGCAATGTCAAAGACCCAGACACTTGAAAATTACAAAATATTGCTATGTGAAGTTAAGAAACACCTAAATAAATGAAGTGATACCTTGTGTTCATGAGATTAGGACACATGATACTGTTAAGATGTTACTTCTCTGCAAAGTAATCTAAATGTTCGATGAGGGGCTGGGCACAGTGGCTCACACCTAAAGTTTAAGGATTTGGGTTGGGGAGGGCAAGTCAGGAGGATTGCTTGAGGGCAGGAGTTCAAGACCAGTTATAGCAACACAGTAAGACTCTTTCTCTCCAAAAACTTTTTTAAAATTAGTGAGTCATGGTGGCCTGTAGTCCTAGGTACTTGGGAGGCTGGGGCAGGAGGACTGCTTGAGCCCAGGAGCGCACCACTGCACTCCAACCTGTGCAACAGGGATAGACCCTGTCTCAAAAAATAAAGATTTAGTGCAGTTCCAGTCACATTCTTGGACAGCATTTTTTGTTTGTTTGTTCGTAGAAATTAACTGATTCTAAAATTTATATGGAAATGTAAAGACACTAGAAAACCCAAAATAATGCTGAAAAAGAACAAATTCAGAGGGCTAACACTACTTATCAGTCTTATAAACCTACAGTATTGGATAGGTATAAAGATAGACAACTCAGTAAAACAGAGCAGAGAACACAAAAATGGACTCAAAGAAATATGCCTAACTGATTTTTTGGTAAAGATGCAAATAACGTTCAATGGAGAACAAGTCCATATCCTTATGGTTATGTCACAATTTCAGGTGCATATGCAAAAAGAAATTACTCTGGATCCATATACGCTGATATAATGAACTCATAAGGGATCATAGACCTAAGTATGAAACTTAAACGATTAAGCCCTCCAAAGAAAACAGGACAAAATTTTTGCAGCTGTAGATTAGTCATAAATTATTAGATACAACAAACAGAAGAACAATCCAGAAAAGAACCAATTGAGAAAAGCACATGTAAAGATACTCAACATTAGTTATTAGGAAAATGAATATTAAAACCACAATTATATACTACTACATAACTATTAGAATGACCAAAATTAAAAAGGCTTCCGCTATCAAAGGAAGTGGAGGAACTGGAACTGTTATGCACTCTTACCACCTTGTAAAATATTTTAATTTTTAAGAAAGTACAAAATATCCATCTAACATATAATCCAAGCATTATACTAGGTATTTACTGAGAAGCGAAAGCATATAGTTACGCGCTAGTATTCACAGCAGCTTTTTTTTTATACCCTCAAACTTAATCCAAACTACTCTGCAATAAACTACTGTTCTTCAGGTGAACTGATAAATTGTGGTATATCTATATAATGGAAAACTACTTAGCAATGAAAAGCAACTACTGTTACATAAAATAACATGAATGAATGTCAAAGCAATTAAACTGAATTAAAAAATTTAGGCTTAGGAAACTATATCCTGTGTAATTCCATTAATATAAATCTCTAGAGAAAGCAAAGTAATCTCCAATGATAGAAAGTAGATTAGTTCTTTCATGGTTGCACAGATTCAGGAGTAGTGGAGTAGGTCAAAGGATTACAGAGAGACACAAGGAGACTTTTAAAGATGGTGGATATGTTCTTGGTCTTGACTGTGGTGATGGTTACTGGATAGATACATATGCCAAAGAGCTTACCCATCGGTACACTTTAATTATGTGCAGGTGATTGCACATCAATTATATCTCATTAATGTTTTTTAAAAAAAAAAAACCTACATAATTTTCCTTTAAGAGTTCTACCTGCCTGGAGCTCACAGCTCAGGACTTAAGCCCCAATAAAAGATAGACTGTCTCCTCAAGTAGCTCCCTGACCCCCATAGATCCAAAGACTCACCTCATAAAGGAGAGAACGGACTGACAGTTGGCGAGCATTCTTCTGGGACAAAGATAGCAGAATAGGAAACTGGTAGCAACCCTTACTGTTCTGCAGCTGCTGCAGGTGATCCCCAGGCAAGCAGGGCCCGGAGAGGACCTCAGCAGTCCTACAGCAGAGGGGCCAGATTGTTAGAAGGAAAGCTTAAAAAAAAAAAAAAAAAAAGTAACTTCAGCATCCACGAACTAAAAGCTCACTCAGAGACCCAATCTAAAAGACAGTAACTACAAAGACAACAGGTGGATAAACCCACAAAAATGGGAAGAAACCAGCACAAAAAGGATGAAAACTCCTGAAACCAGAACACCTCTCCTCCTAAAAGGGATCACAACTCCTCACCAGCAAGGGAACCAGACCAGATGGAGAAGGAGGGTGATGAAATGACAGAATCAGACTTCGGAAGGTGGGTAGTAAGAAACTACAATGAGCTAAAAGAACATGTTCTAACCCATCGCAAAGAAATTAGAAACCTTGAAAAAAGATTGGACGAAATGCTAACGAGAATGGACAGCATAGAGAGGAATATAAGTGAATTGATGGAGCTGAAAAACACAACATAAGAACTTCGTGAAGCATACACAAGCTTCAACAGCCGAATTGACCAAGCAGAAGAAAGGATATCAGAGGTCGAAGACCAACTCAATGAAATAAAAAGAGAAGGCAAGAACAGAGAAAAAAGCGCAAAAAGGAATGAACAAAATCTTCAAGAAATGTGGGACTATGTGAAAAGACCTAATCTACTTTGATAGGTGTACCTGAATGTGATGAAGAGAATGAATCCAAGCTGGAAAATACTCTTCAGGATATTATCCAGGAAAACTTCCCCAACCTAGCAACGCAGGCCAATATTCAAATCCAGGAAATACAGAGACCACCACAAAGATATTTCTCAAGAAGAGCGACCCCAAGGCACATAATCATCAGATTCACCAGGGTTGAAATGAAAGAGAAAATGCTAAGGGCAGCCAGAGAGAAAGGTCAGATTACCCACAAAGGGAAGCCCATTAGACTCACAGCAGATCTCTCAGCAGAAACTCTACAAGCCAGAAGAGATTGGGGGCCAATATTCAACATCCTTAAAGAAAAGAACTTTCAACCCAGAATCTCCTATCCAGCCAAACTAAGCTTCATAAGTGAAGGTAAAATAAAATCCTTTGCGAACAAGTACTCAGAGATTTCATCACCCCCAAACCTGCTCTACAAGAACTCCTGAAAGAGGCTCTACACATATAAAGGAATAACCAGTACCAGCCACTCCAAAAACACATAAAATGGTAAAAGAGCATCAACACAATCACGAATCTGCATCAACTAACCAACAAAACAGCTAGGTAGCATCAAAATGACAGCATCAAATTCACACATAACAATACTATTCCTAAATGTAAATGGACTAAATGCCCCAATCAAAACACACAGACTGGCAAATTGGATAAAAAGCTAAAACCCATCAGTGTGCTGTATCCAGAAAACCCATCTTACATGCAAGGATACACAAAGGCTCAAAATAAAGGGATAGAGGAAGATCTACCAAGCAAATGGAGAGCAGAAAAAAGTAGGAGTTGGAATTCTCATCTCTGATAAAATAGACTTTAAAGCAACAAAGATCAAAAGAGACAAAGAAGGACATTACATAATGGTAAAAGAATCACTGCAACAAGAAGAGCTAACGATCCTAAATATATACGCACCCAATACAGGAGCACCCAGATACATAAGGCAAGTTCTTAATTACTTACAAAGAGACAGACTCCCACACAATAATAGTGGGAGACTTTAATACCCCATTGTCAATATTAGACAGATCAACCAGACAGAAAATCAACAAGGATATCCAGGACCTGAACTCAGACCTGGAACAAGCAAACCTAATAGACATTTACAGAACTCTCCACCCCAAATCCACAGAATATACATTCTTCTCAGCACCACATCACACCTACTCTAAAACTGACCACATAATTGGCAATAAACCACTCCTCAGCAAATGCAAAAGAACGGAAATCGTAACAGTCTCTCAGACCACAGTGCAATCGAGTTAGAACTCAGAATGCATAAACTAACTCAGAACCACACAGCTTCATGGAAACTGAACAACTTGCTCTTGAATGTTGACTGGATAAACAATGAAATGAAGGCAGAAATAAAGATGTTCTTCGAAACCAATGAGAACGAAGACACAACATACCAGAATCTCTGGGACACATTTAAAGCAGTCTCTAGAAGAAAATATATAGCAATGAGTGCTCACATGAGAAGAAAGGAGAGATCAAAAACTGACACCTTATCAAAATTGAAAGAGCTAGAGGAGCAAGATCAAAAAAAACTCAAAACCTAGCAGAAGACAGGAAATAACTAAGATCAGAGCAGAACTGAAGGAAATAGAGACACAAAAACTCTTCAAAAAAAAAATCAATAAATCCAGGAGCTGGTTTTTTGAAAAGATCAACAAAATAGACCACTAGCCAGATTAATAAAAAAGAAAAGAGAGAATAACCAAATTGATGCAATAAAAAACGATAAAGGGGATATCACCACAGATTCCACAGAAATCTAAACCATCATCAGAGATTATTACAAACAACTCTATGCACATAAACTAGTAAACCTGGAAGAAATGGATAAATTCCTGGACACCTGCATCCTCCCAAGCTTAAACCCAGAAGAAGCCAAAACCCTGAATAGACCAATAACAGGGTCTGAAGTCGAGGCAGCAATAAAGAGCCTACCACCCAAAAAAAAAGCCCAGGTCCAGATGGGTTCACAGCCGAATTCTTACAGACATACAAAGAGGAGCTGATACCATTCCTTCTGAAACTATTCCAGACAATCCAAAAAGAGGGAATCCTTCCCAAATCATTTTATGAGACAAACATCATCCTGATGCCAAAACCCAGCGGAGACTCAGCAAGAAAAAAAAATTCAGGCCAATATCTATGATGAACATAGATGCAAAAATCTTCAATAAAATACTGGCAAGCCGATTGCAACAGCATATCAAAAAGCTCATCCACCATGATCAAGTAGGATTCATCTTGGGAATGCAAGGCTGGTTCAACATACACAAGTCCATAAACATAATTCACCACATAAACAGAACCAAAGACAAAAACCACATGATTATCTCAATTGATGCAGAGAAGGCCTTTGACAAAATTCAGCAGCCCTTTATGCTAAAAACTCTCAATAAACTAGGTATTCATGGAACGTATCTCAAAACAATAAAAGCTATTTATGACAAACCAACAGCCAATATCATACTGAATGGGAAAAAACTGGAAGCACTCCCTTTGAAATCTGGCACTAGACAAGGATGCCCTCTCTTGCCCCTCCTATTCAATATTGTACTGGAAGTTCTGGCCAGAGCAATCAGGCAAGAGAAAGAAAGGGTATTCGAATTGGAAAGGAGGAAATCAAATTGTCTCTATTTGCAGATGACAGGATTGTATATCTAGAAGACCCCATCATCTCAGCCCAAATTCTCCTGAAACTGATAAACAACTTCAGCAAAGTCTCAGGATACAAAATCAACGTGCAGAAATTACAAGCATTCCTATACACCAGTAACAGACTTAAAGAGAGCCAAATCAAGAACCAACTGCCTTTCACAATTGGTACAAAGAGAATAAAATACCTAGGAATACAACTAACAAGGAATGTGAAGGACCTCTTCAAGGAGAACTACAAGCCACTGCTCGATGAGATAAGAGAGGACACAAACAGATGGAGAAACATTCCATGTTCATGGTTAGGAAGAATCAACATCGTGAAAATGGCCATACTGCCCAAAGTAATTTACAAATTCAACACTATTCCCATCAAGCTACCAATGACCTTCTTCACAGAACTGGAAAAAAACACCTTAAACTTCACATGGAACCAAAAGAGAGCCCACATAGCCAAGTCAATTCTAAGCAAAAAGAACAAAGCAGGAGGCATCACACTACCGGACTTCAAACTATACTACAAGGCTACAGTAATCAAAACAGCATGGTACTGGTACCAAAACAGAGATATAGACCAATGGAACAGAACAGAGGCCTCAGAGGAAATACAACATACCCACAACCATCTGATCTTCGACAAACCTGACAAAAACAAGCAATGGGGAAAGGATTCCCTGTTTAATAAATGGTGTTGGGAAAACTGGCTAACCATGTGCAGAAAGCAGAAACAGGACCCCTTCCTGACACCTTACACCAAAATTAACTCCAGATGGATTAAAGACTTAAACATCAGACCTAACACCATAAAAACCCTAGAAGAAAATCTAGGCAAAACCATTGAGGACATAGGCTTAGGCAAGGACTTCATGACCAAAACACCAAAAGCAATGGCAACAAAAGCCAAAATAGACAAATGGGACCTAATCAAACTCCACAGCTTCTGCATGGCAAAAGAAACAGTCAGTAGAGTGAATTGGCAACCGACAGAACCGGAAAAAATTTTTGCCGTCTACCTATCTGACAAGGGGCTGATATCCAGAATTTACAAAGAACTAAAACAGATCTACAAGAAAAAAAACAAACAAGCCCATTCAAAAATGGGCAAAGGATATGAACAGATACTTTACAAAAGAAGACATACAGGAGGCCAACAAACATATGAAAAAATGCTCATCGTCACTGGTCATTAGAGAAATGCAAATCAAAACCACATTGAGATACCATCTCACACCAGTTAGAATGGCGATCATTAAAAAATCGGGAAACAACAGATGCTGGAGAGGATATGGAGAAATAGGAACACTTTTACACTGTTGGTGGGAATGTAAATTAATTCAACCATTATGGAAGACAGTGTGGCGATTCCTCGACGACCTAAAAATAGAAATCCTATTTGACCCAGCAATCCCATTACTGGGTATATATCCAAAGGATTATAAATCATTCTACTATAAGGACACATGCATACGAATGTTCATTGCAGCACTGTTTACAATAGCAAAGACCTGGAACCAACCCAAATGCCCAACGATGATAGACTGGGTAGGAAAAATGTGGTACATATACACCATGGAATATTACACAGCCATCAAAAACGATGAGTTCACGTCCTTTGTAGGGACATGGATGAACCTGGAAACCATCATTCTCAGCAAACTGACACAAGAGCAGAAAATCAAACACTGCATGTTCTCACTCATAGGTGGGTGTTGATCAATGAGAACACATGGACACAGGGAGGGGAGCACTACACACTGGGGTCCGTTGGGGGGAAATGGGGGAGTGAGGGGGGTGGGGAGGTGGGAATAGATAGCATGGGGAGAAATGACAGATACAGGTGAGGGGACGGAAGGCAGAAAACCACACTGCCATGTGTGTACCTATGCAACAGTCTTTCATGTTCTTCACATGTACCCCAAAATCTAAAATGCAATTAAAAAAAAAAAAGAGTTCTACGTGCCTGGCCTTATTGTGATCAGAGCATTTCAGCTCTTTTTCCTAAAATATATTTTACAGTGCATAATATGTTTAATACTCAGAAAAGAAACTTGTGAGTAGTTAGTATAGCCACTATCCTAACAAACTATACGTTCCTGACAAAGTGGAAATGTTCCCATTTTATTTTTAATGACACACAGGCTTTAAATGTTACTCTGTGTTTGAAACCCGCAGAAACTGGAATGACGTTCACATAGATGAGCAATCACCTCTAATGACATTAGGCTAAACACCAGTTTCTGAAAATAATTTTTATATGAATTTTTCCCAGATAATTCGACTTTTAAATGTTTTTACATGAGACATCTTTATATAAATGTATATAGATTGAAGCAGCAGGTATAAAACCTGAAATTTCCATATTTCAACTATTTTTTTAACATGCCTATTAACAGGCTACAGGTAGATACTGTACAAACTTCATTGATTTACTCTGCAATAAATTACTACCATCCAGATCAATACATAGACAACTGTCACCATAATTTGGAAATGTTAGACATCTGGCTATATTCTAAGATACAATTCATGGTTATTTACAAACCATTTTGTGTGTGTGAAAGATTTTATAAGTGACCACTTGGCAAGCTGCCTTATTCTACTTCCTTAAGCCATACTGGGGAGTATTGATTTTTAATATTGTCTTGCTCTAGGGCTTGCTATTTAGTGAACAAGATGTTTTTCTGCTCATTTCTCAAGGATTCCTTCAGAATGCCAGGTAAGAGCATGGACTTTGGAGCCAAAATGCTTGGGTTTCTATCAGTAAACTCTTCCTATCAGTTAGAAAAATAGATTAATTCTATACATAGAATTTTTACAACTTACTGTTACCTATACATATTTAATCCTATACATATAATTTCCTCTGCTTACTGTTACCTTGGGCAAGTTAGGTAACACTGCTGAGTCTCAATTTCCTCATCTGCAAATGAGGAAAATGTGATGAATATACCTAACATTATCAGTTAGAATTGAATGAGTTAATAAATGTAAAAAGAATAGTACCTAGCACGCAGTAAATCCTGTCTAACAGTTCACTTCCTTATTATCATGCTATTGCTGTAATTGATTTTACCTAGGTTGTGTAGATTCTGGTGAAAACCAAAAATATTGTCTATTTGGGAATGCCTTTGAGTTACTCATCTTTTATGCCTATGACATTTAACCTGAATACTTTTGTCAACTAAGATTATCATATCTGGTTTTCATTTCTCTCAGTCCCAGGGTAATCTATTCACCAGAATTGGGTGCTTTGAGAATAAAAATGAGGTTTGTGAAAAAAAAAAATGGTTTTTAAAAATCTTCTAAGAATAAAATATATAGCCATCAGCGTTCATTTGCTTTAAAAGCACAAGAGAAAAAAACATTTTATAAAGTTGATTGCTATGTTAAGCTGTTATTTGGATTCATCAGAATTCCTGTGTAAACTTAAGAGCTGTGGTCTGTCTGGACTAGCATTTGCTCTTGGGTAAGACATTGTGTTAGGAGAGAACAATGGTAAATGTAGAGGAACTAACAGAAGCTCCAACACCAATTTTTTTAAAAAATTATTCTACTTTTATTCCCATCCAACGTAGGTTTTTGGTTTCTTTAAATCATTAAGAAGAGAGCTTCAGCCCCAGGAAATCCAGAAGTAGCTGGGGAAATTTTAGTCATTTGACCATGAGCCAAGGAAGACAAAGGATTTTTTTTAAAGATGATTTGTTGTTAGTATACTACTTTTTAAAGACAGTTTGTTTCATCTTTATTGTTAAACTAATACATTGTGGTCTTAGGAAGGAATTCAAAAATATATGGTGCATTAATTCTACGTCTTCTGTATTCTCCTTCAGCAATAATTACTATTAATATTGTTTATTCTGTATTTTTTTCATAGAGTCCAATACTTTAAGAAAAATGGGCTAATCCTATACATATAATTTTTACAACTTTATTTTCTTACTTAATAAAATGTATCATTTACTTTCCTAAGTAGTACATGTATAACATATTAATGGCATTCTCTTTAATGGCCAGTGTTTTAGTGTATCAAATATATATTTTATTTAATCAATTTATATATTATACATATTATATATAAACAAATAAAATATATAATTTATATCTACAAGCAAGTATATTAAATATACATTTTTATATATAAATATATTAAATATGTATAAATGTATTTATGTATTCATATATAGTAAATTGATTAAATAAAATATATTTTACATATATAATACATAATATATGATATACATAACAAATATGTAAAATACATAAAAATATATAATATATAATATATATTAATTATATTTTATGTATTAAATAATTATATAATATAAAATATATATTACATATAAATTGATTAAATAAAATGTATTCATAAACTACAATTTAATCAATTTATATATATATATTGGTGACGGGCATGGTGGCTCATGCTTGTAGTCCCAGTACTTTGGCAGGCTGAAGTGGGCAGATCACCTGAGGTCAGAAATTCACAACCAGCCTGGTCAACATGGTGAAACCCCATCTCTACTAAAATACAAAAATTAGCTGAGTGTGGTGGCACACACCTGTAATCCCAGATAGTTGGGAGGCTGATGCAGATGAACTGCTTGAACCCAGGAGGCAGAGGCTGCAATAAGCAGAGATCACACCACTGCACTCCAGCCTGGGCAACAGAACAAGACACAATCTCGAAAAAAAAATTATACACACACACACACACACACACACACACACATACGCGCGCGTGCAGGGGGAAGTTCTAATTTTCTTCTATTACAGAGAATACAGCAGTGAATATCATTGTACATGTAATTTTGAACATGTTTGTGTTCCTATTTGTTAAATTCCCCAAAATGGAAATACAGTCACAGAATATTTTTTTAATGTTTTCAATGGTACATTTTGAATTATAGGTGCTATGTTGAGAAAAATGTCACTTATGCTTTTATAACATATTATTAGTAATGCCAGCCTTTGCCTTGCCTTAAATTGAGATAGCTCTTTGTATAAACAGTTAACTGTGATTTTTAGATATTCCAGAGAATAGCTCACTTTGCCCATCATTCTTGCTTCTTCTATTTATTTATTGGTCCTTATTTTAAAAATTAAATGTTTTAAATTATAAAACTTACATTACAGAAAATTTGGAAAACAAAGATTAAGAAAAATATCTATAATCATTCTGATTTTTACCTTTATTTGAAAAACGTAGTCCTATAGCTGTGTGCTTACAATTCTGAATTCTGTATTTATCATTTAATCTGTTTTGAATTTTCTCTTGCTGTGTAGATTCTGTTAGGTTTAACATGGTTTAATCATTTCACTATACTTGGCAAATTAAGATTTCGACTCTGGCTTTTATTACTTGAGTCTTCAAATTTCTCCTTGTCCATTAATTTCTTCATGTGCTGAAAAAATTCTATTAATAATACTATGAATTCTGTTAACTAACCACAAATGCCTAGTAGTTGTATGCCAACAAAACAACAACAAAACAGAAACCTTGAGACTTTACTGGGTAAATTTATTTTCCTCAGGATATTTAGCAGTTTTTTCATCTTTCAGATTTGTGAAGATGAAAACAATAAATTGTTTCAGTTATCTATTGCTGCTTAACAAACCACCACAAATCTTAGACAACCACCATTCTTGAATTTGAGCTAGGTTCAGTTATATAGTTCTTCTGCTGATAGTGACTGTGGTCATACTTAGGTGGCTACATGCAGCTGACATGTTAGCTATGGCTCTAGCATGGCTGGGCCTCTAACTTGGCTCAGGGCCTCTCTCCTCATGTAGCACCTCCACATGATTTATTCAACAAAGTAGCTAGACTTCCACCCAAAGTGCAAAAACGGAATCTGCCAGGTCTTTTTACAGATGGGGACAGAGCTGGGAATGTATCTGTGAGTTAAAATGGACAGCTTGATTTCCTTGAAAACTGGCATAAGAAAAGGATGCCCTCTCTCACTACTCCTATTCAACATAGTTTTGGAAGTTCTGGCTCAGGTAATCAGTCAAGAGAAAGAAATAAAATATATTCAAATAGGTAAAGAGAAAGTCAAATTGTCTCTATTTGCAGATGACATGATTGTATATTTAGAAAACCCCACTGTCTCAGCCCAAAATCTTAACCTGATAAGCAACTTCAGCAAAGTCTCAGGATACAAAATCAATGTGCAAAAATCACAAGCATTCCTATACACCAATAACAGAGAGCCAAATCATGAGTGAATTCCCATTCACAATTGCTACAAAGAGAATTAAATACCTAGGAATACAACTTACAAGGGATGTGAAGGACCTCTTCAAGGAGAACTACAAACCACTGCTCAAGGAAATAAGAGAGAACACAAACAATTGGAAAAACATTCCATGCTCATGGTTAGGAAGAATCAAGATCATGAAAATGTCCATATGGCCCAAAGCAATCTATAGATTCAGTGCTATCCCCTTCAAGCTACCATTGACTTTCTTAACAGAACTGGGGAGAAAAAAAAAACACCTTAAATTTCATATAGAACCAAAAAAGAGCCCACATACCCAAGACAATTCTAAGCAAAAAAACAAAGCTGGAGGCATCACATTATCTGACTTCAAACTATACTACAAGGCTACAGTAACTAAACAGCATGGTACTGGTACCAAAACAAGAGATATAGACCAATGGAACAGAACAGAAACTTCAGAAATAATAGCATACACCTACAACCATCTGATCTTTGACAAACCTGATAAAAACAAGCAATGGGGAAAGGATTCCCTATTCAATAAATGGTGTTGGGAAAACTGGCTAGCCATATGCAGAAAGCTGAAACTGGATCCCTTCCTTACACCTTATACAAAAATTAACTCAAAATGGATTAAAGATTTAAATGTAAGACCTAAAAAACATTAAAAAACCCTAGAAGAAAACCTACATAATATTCAGGACATCCTCATGGGCAGACTTCATGACTAAAACACCAAAAGCAATGGCAACAAAAACCAAAACAGGCAAATGAGATCTAATTAAACTAAAGAGCTTCTGCACAGCAAAAGAAACTGTCATCAGAGTGAACAGGCAACCTACAGAATGGGAGAAAATTTTTGCAATCTACCCATCTGACAAAGGGTAATATCCAAAATCTACAAAGAACTTAAACAAATTTACAGGAAAAACAAGACCATCAAAAAGTTGGCAAAGAATACCAACAGACGCTTCTCAAAAAGAGACATCTATACAGACAGCAAACATGAAAAAAAGATTGGTCATTAGAGAAATGCAAATTAAAGCCACATTGAGATACCATGTCATGCCAGTTAGAATGGCAGTCATTAAAAAGTCAGGAGACAATAGATGTTGGAGAGGATGTGGAGAAATAAGAATGCTTTTACACTGTTGGTGGGAGTGTAAATTAGTTCAACTATTGTGGAAGTCAGTGCAGAGATTCCTCAAGGACCTGCAACTAGAAATACCATTTGACTCAGCAATCCCATTACTGGTATATATGCAAAGAATTATAAATTGTTATAAAGACACATGTACACATACCTTTATTACAACACTGTTCACAATAACAAAGCCTTGGAACCAATTCATATACCCATCAATGATAGACTGGATAAAGACAATGTGGCACATATATGCCATGGAATACTATGCAGCTGTAAAAAAGGATGAGTTTATATCCTTTGCAGGGACATAGATGAAGCTGGAAACCATCATTCTCAACAAACTGACATAAGAACAGAAAACTAAACACTGCGTGTTCACTCATATGTGGGAGTTGAACAATGAGAACACAGGGACACAGGGAGGGAAACGTCACATAGTGAGGACTGTTGGGGGGAGGGGCTTAGGGAGGGATAGCATTAGGAGAAATACCTAATGTAAATGACATAGTGATGGATGCAGCAAACCACCATGGCATGTGTGTATGTACCAAACCTGCACATTCTACATATGTACTTGAAACTTAAAGTACAATTTTTAAAAACTGGGGGTACTTAAACTAAAAGTACAGTTTTTAAAAACAGCTTAGCCAAAAGGGACTCCTGGGAGTTGTGGTTGTTTGGGGGCCACCAGTGTAACACTGTCACAGATGGCATCTATTGGTGATTTTAATTTGAATTTTTTAGATTAGTGGAGTTGAACATTTTCTCAAGGTATATCATTTTCCTTTCTGTGAAATGTCATTTCAAGTTTTTGCCCACTCTTGAGTAATTTGTCTTTTCATATGGATTTGTAGAAGTTCTTCATATAATCTGGATGTTAATTCTTTGCTGGTTATATGTGTTACAGCCACCTTTGACCAGTTTATAGTTTCTTTGCTGTCTTTACGCTGCTTTTGATAAATGAAATTCTTAATTTAATGGTAACTGAATTTACCCATCTTTTATGGTGTTTTTTGTGTCTTTTCTCCAAGGCATAAAATATTCTTGTACATTATCTTCTAAATATTTTATAGCTCTATCTTTTACATGCAGGTTTCTAATTCACTTGCAGTTAATTTTAGGAATTGATGCAAGGCAAAGGTCCAATATCTTTTTTTTTCTTTTTGCCATATGTGGCCTTTATTCTATACTTTTGGTTTAGTTCTGCTGTATCTTAAATGTCATATGTTCATCTTTGATGGATTATTTTGCTAGAGCATAGCCATGCAGTTCTGGAAACAAGCTACTTAAGAATTCAGTATGTAATTGGGCATTTTTACCAATAATGTGATCAAACAGCTATAATTCTGTGAGGAGGTAACATTTGAGCTGAGACCTCAAATATTAGAAACTAACTTTATAAAGAGCCAAAGGAAGAATGTTCCTGGCAGAGGGCATAGCAAGTATTCCTGACAACTGGAATAAAGAGGTACTTAAAATTTAGTAAAAAAACAGACCAGGCTCAGTGGCTCAGGCCTATAACCATA
This sequence comes from Saimiri boliviensis, assembly GCF_048565385.1. Lineage (NCBI taxonomy): Eukaryota > Metazoa > Chordata > Mammalia > Primates > Cebidae > Saimiri > Saimiri boliviensis. Next base: position 41,227,961 of record NC_133461.1, on the reverse strand, counting down.
GCATTTTGGAAGGCCTAGACAAGTTGATCGCTTGAGTCCAGGAGTTTGATTCCAGCCTGAGCAACACAGTGAAACCTCATCTCTACAAAAAATATCAAAAAAATTAGTTGGGTGGGGTGATATGCACCTAAAGTCCCAGCTCCTTGGGAGGCTAAGGTTGAAGAATCACTTGAACTTAGCAGGCCAAGGTTGCATGAGCCGAGATCATGCTACTGCACTTCAACCTGGGTAAGGGAAAGAAATCCTGTCTCAAAAAAAGAAAAAAAAGGTAAAAGAAATTGACCAGGCGCTGTGGCTCATGCCTGTTAATTCCAGCACTTTGGGAGGTTGAGGCGGACAGATCACCTGAGATCAGGAATGTTTGACACCAGCATGGCCAACATGGTGAAACACTGTCTACTAAAAATGCAAAAATTAGCCAGGCATGGTGGTGTACACTTGTAATCCCAGTTACTCGGGAGGCTAAGGCAGGAGAATCACTTGAAGCTGGAAGGCAAAGGTTGCAGTGAGTCAAGATTACACCATTGCACACTCTGGGAGAATACAATGGTGTGACAAAAGCAAGACTTCATCTGAAAAAAAAAAAAAAAGTAGTAAAAATGGAAAGCTGACAAGGAAGTCATGGTTCAAGATGTAGTATTATCTAAAATGAGGCCAGATTCTAAGGAGTTGAATCATAGAAAGGAAATTCCATTGGCCTCTATACTTAGAACATTCTTTCAGGTATCTATTTTAATAACTATAGTCTGACATCTTACATTCTATGAATTTAATCACATATTGTTTCTGTAGTGATGAGTATTTATTTATTTTATGTTTGTAGACTTTTTCAGAATATATAACAGCATGGAAGATCCAATCTGTGGATAGAATACAATTGCAAAAACCTTGATGATGGGAAAAAAGATAGTATAGCTAATAAAAGTTGGGTAGTGAAGGGGAGGTGTACTGATTTTCTTATTGTACAGAATGGAAATTCAAGAAATAGAATGGATCAAGTCGAGATTACATTTATTCAAAGTTTGAAAGGTAATTTATCTAAGAACTAAAGATATAACTAGACAGGTATAAAAGACATATAAAGACATAAAGGTATAAAAGATATAAAGACAACTATAAAAAAAACTTTAAAGGATGTATAAGTGAGGCAAATTCTGTCATTGGGAGGAAATCATAGGATCTTGCTAAATATGTAATTATAACTGAAGAAATAAAAGTAATCATATTTAAAGTTTTGGGGGTTAACACTAAAATGATTAAAGTCAGAAATGGAGAAGAGGGTTTAATTATCTCTGGAGTGAGATTGGTAGTAACAAACAGTGGTGTTTTATTTTATTTCATTCCATAACTTTATATTTCTAGTATTGTGTGTATTCATTACTTTAAGTACTACAATTAGAAAAGTTAAAAAAAAAAGAAAGCTAAAGCTACAATTCTATGATGAAAGAATGACAATTGTGAGAAACTGAGGAGTGTCAGTTGGACATGTAGGATAGATTTTCCATTTCATGAAAATTTCTACTCTGTAGTGTTTAGTTTAAATGAATCTAGTTGAGTCAGAAAATGAAACTTATGACAGTACCGTGGATACATTCATTTATTCAATAAACATTGATAAGTGGAATAAATCTTACTGTTACTCCCCTATGCCTATCCCTGGTGTGCGTCAAGCTAGTCTGAAGGAAAGCTTACAGTGGTTTCTGTTGAATGAATGAATGTAATGTGTATTTTTCTTTGATATTTGAAGTATAAAATACTGAAATTTCAAAGAATTTTTTAGATCATCTTCAGTGGAAGGGGAGCTTTTTCTGTAACACATAACCAGGAGTCATAATCTCAATGGACAAGACTCCAACCATGTGTTTATTAGAACATATTCCTTCCTTTGGTGATCCTGATGTGTGCCCTTAAGTGAGAACCACTCATCTCATCCAACCACTTCTTTTACAGAAGTGAAAAATTAAGCACTGTGGTTTGCATAGCTAATTAGTGGCAGAGCATAGGTTGACTCCTACCATCACATGTTTAATGCTCTAGTTCTGAAAAACTGATCTACTTGTAGTTTTTATAGTCTAGAGTGTTTTCCTGACTCATTCTGCTTATTTTAGCTTATTCTTACATTTCTTTTAAAGACCTTTTAATAGCGTACTTCTTTCTAAAACATACATCTCCTTCTTAAATAAACTTCTAATCATCCCGCCTCTTTTCAGCTTCACCTCTACTTACATTTTTTGGTAATACCCAGTGTTTCGATTCCTGAGCCAATACCATTTAGCCTGCTTGTGAATTAGGTTTCTGATTGTTCATGCTGAATCATTTACCAATTCATTCACCCACTTTCTAACATTCAAAGTTTTGTTGGTATCTTTTCCAGTTTTTCAATTTATTTCTGCATGCCTATGCTTTTTTACATTCCTTTCTGTCATTCCTTTACTGTGAAATTTACCACTTTTATCAAAGCTCTGATTTTTACAGGTTTCAAATGAAAAACATTTAATAGAGAAGAATTACTGACACAGTAGTAAACAACAAAATGACATGACTGCTCTTAAAATTGCATATATAATGAACTGCTGTGTTGATGTATTCTTACTCAAGCCTCTAGCAGGGTAACTATTTCTTGTACTTGGTCAGTTGATTGGATTTGGAAAAACTTTAGATAAATATACTTTTATTCCTCCTTTTCTAGGGTATAGAAAAGTCTTTCGCTAGTGGTTTTTAGTAAAATTAAATTTGCATATTTTCAGTTTCCCTGGTAGAACTCAAAGTAAAATGTACAGCTTCTACAAGGGATTGGAAGAGCTTCCTTATTGTATGGGGAGAAGTTGGCTGACAGCAATAATAATGATTACTTTTGTTTATTGGTCACTTTTCTGTGCCACTTGCTTTACAAACACTTTATTAGTCCTCGAAATGTTAAAAGTAGATATTATCTCCTTTTCACAAATGATGAAATAGCTTTGCTAAGGTTAAGTAACTTACCCAATGATACACAGATATTCTTAGGGACACTCCTCAAACCTCTGACTCTGAAATTCATTTTTCCCGCTTTCTACCTTGTTAGACTCAATTATTTTATTAACATCAGTACAACAATAATAGTCAACACTTATTCTATACCACATACTATTTTAAGCTCTTTATATATAGACATGTAATTCTCAGTTTAACCTCATGAGATAGGCACCAGTATTATTCTCTTAAGGAGGTCAGGGAGATTAAGTAACTTGCTCAAAGTCAATTACTCACAGCTGTAATGAGTAGAGCCATGATTCTGTCACCATTGTTTGGCTGTTATTGAAGTATGTGAGATTTATGATTGTTTTGATTGATTACTTAATCTGTTAAAAGGGCTCTAAATTTTAAAAACATTAATATTTGAGATTTTTTTTCTTAAAGCTCTGAGAAGATAATGTGAAAAATAAACATCTTACCGTAGTTTAAGGCTTCTAGTTAGTATACCAACACTTGCCAAGAAGTGAATAAATGGGGATGAGAGAAGTAGGAGGAAGGGGGTGTATTTTGTTTCTATATTAGAGTTCTGGCATTAACACTTGCAGATTGAGAAAAATTAAAGAATTGTCTCTAAAATACCTTCCTTATTATGCTGTACTTTATTTAATGTTTCTAATTTCAAGAGAGAAAATAGCATGTATTTCATCTGGTCTTCACTATATTAGGAGGCTGAAGATAACATGTATTAATTATCTTGGTAAGTTTTTAGGAGAAAATTTCTTATGTCTAGAATTAAACATTTGGATGTATTAGAACACTGCCTGTCTCTAACTTGGACATGCACACTGGATTTGGTTTTCTGTCTGTCCTGTGACACCATGAGACATTCAAATAGAAGGAAGTTACTCTGAGGTTCCTGGTTGATACTTTGACTTTCTAGTATTAAACTACTTTATTAGGTTTGCCTCCTCCTTCCTCCACTCTTCTCCCTCCTCACCTCCTGCCACCAAAAAAAATTACTTTAAAAGGAAGACTAGTAGACAGTACTTAAGGAAATATTTTGGTCTTTCTATAACTGGTATGACCCATTAGTAGTCTGGGTTCATTCATTCAAACACTTAAGTATGAATAATTACTTTTTCATTTTGATGATTTAACATTTATGATTTAGGAAGGAGTATATTTAATACCTCCCTTCTTCCCTCTCTTCCTTATTAAGATTTTGTGGTTCAGTGTGTACAACAAGGTTCTATGACTTTCATAAAAGGCAGCTAAGGGTGACTTTCCAACACAGGGAAAGAGTGAGAATTCCAGCAGCTCCTAACTCCAGTCTGGAATTGTGCAATTCTGGCTACAGGAGAGCCCCTTGATCCTCCAAATCTCTGAAACTAACATAGGGAGCTGCCAGTAAACCATGGGATGGAACTACTTTAAGGGAGGACCCATAACCTTTCTGAGACCAAAACAGCTACAGCAAGCAAGGCACCATTTTCAAACCTAGCTTTGGCAGACTACATGCTGTCCTAGGGTCCAGCAGGGCTAGGACCAAGGTATTAGGGAAACTCAGGCTGTTGTTACTGGGACTTTGGCAAGAGCTTGGAGGGCTCCTATAGCCAGGGCTGTACAATGAGTAATTTGTGGGCTACAGCAGTCAGTTCTGGTAAGTGAGCAGAGCACAAGTTGCCATTAGGACTTGGTTGTGAGATAGGGTGAGGCTCCTGCAGCTGGTATTGTGGTGTGAGCTGGGCATGGGCTACCACTACCAGAGTTGGGGAGTGACCCCAACCAGGATTGGGGTATGAGAAGGATATGCATTCCCCCACCACTAGCTTAGACTATGGCCACCAAGGCTGGCCTTATCCTGTTGAACGACAGGAGTTCAGTGTGGCTACTACTTCTCCTCACCCAAGCTCTCTGACTTGGGCCTGAGGATAGCCCCACCCCTGCCCACTGTAGCTATAGCCTGCTCTCATCATTGGATAGCCTGAGTACAAGCCTGCCCAGCTCAACTTTGCATCCCTCTCCGAGACAGAGAACATAGCTCAGGATCCTGGGGATTACCCACTCCAAGCCCCACGTTGGGTAGCCACACACTCCTCCTAGAAGCTGGAAATTGGGCCTAAACTTCCAGTGGTTACTACCTCAGGTGGTACCAACATAAAAGTGCCACTTTTGTGCCTGGTGACATGTGTGCCCAGCCCATCAACATCAGTGCACACCACTCAAAACCACAGAATTGTTCCACCAGTACTACGGCAGTCATTCAGGTTTACTTGTCCGGTATACTACTACTGCTGCTGGCATCCAAACAAACCACGTGAAGGACCAAAAATTGGCTTGCCGATTACCACCAACACAGGTGCCAGTGTACGTTGTATTGTGGCACAAAGATAGCATGTGATAGGTCACATGTCCACCACTGTGACCTGAAGACTGGCTCAGTTGGAATCCAGGTCCTTATCACAACCTTACCACAGCTTCCGTAATAACCACCCCCTAGTCCCTGAGTAAATTAGACACCACTAACACCATTTATAGCCAGAGAAATTATACAGAGACTACATTACTTTATGCACCCAGATTCAAAGCCAAAGTGCTCTACCCAACCAGGATCATAGATATACCTTCAGGAAAAAGTTCTCCCCTACAAAAGTAAATTCAAAAATAGGAAGAAGTGACTACTATACCACATGTGTAGATAACAAGGACAGGACAGAAAACATGAAAAAAAGGAAATATGATACCTTCAACGTATTGCAGTATTTGTGCAGCAGTTGATGTTAATCCAGAAGAAGTTTTCAAAATCGCAGATAAAGAATTCAAAATATTGATTTTAAAGAAGTTCAATAAAATACAAAAGAATCTTGAAAATCAATGTAAAGAAATCAAAACAATTCAAGATATGGATGATTTATGAAAACCAAAAATACTTTTAAAAGGAACCAAATAGAAATTCTGAAACTAAAGAATTTATAGAGGGAAATACAAAATACATTTGAAAGCTTCAAAAATAGACTAAATCAGGCAGAAGGAACAAACTCAGAACTTAAAGATGAGTCTTTTGAAATAATCTATTCAGATAAAAATAAAAGAATTAAAAGAATGAACAAAGCCTTCAAGATGTTTGGGGCATAAAGTCACTGAATACTTGGATTATCAGTATTTTAAAGAGAATAAGAGGAAAGGATTAGAAAATCTATTTGATGAGACAGTAGGTGACAGTGTTCCAAGTCTAGTAAGAGATTTAGGCATTCAGATACAAGAGGTTCAGCAATTGCTACGCAGGTACAATGCAAAAGGGTCTTCTCCATGGCACATTAAAGTCAGACTGTCTGAAATCAAAGATAAAAGAGCAAATCCTAAAAACGGCAAGTGAAAATCCTCTGGTCACCTACAAAGGAAATCCCAACAGACTAACAGTTGATTTCTCAGCAGAAACCTAACAGGCTCAAAGAGAATGGGATGATATATTCAAAGGGCTCAAACCAAACAAAAACCTGTCAGATTGCTGTATCCAGCAAAATTAGTCTTCATAAAGGAAGGAAAAATAAAATCTTAAACTAAGGAAATTTGTTACCACTAGACCAGACCTATAAGAAATGCTTAAGGGAGTCATAAACGTGGACGTGACAGACCAATATTTGTCAAACATTTACCATCATGAAAACACATAAAACTCACTGTTACAGCAATCATACAAAAGAGGAAGAAAAAAAGATACAAATGGTACCACAGTCAAACCACAATGGAAAATTTTCTCTTTTCCTAAGAGAAAAGAAGGGAACAAAGAATATATAAGGCAATCAGAAAACAGTTAACAATGAGAGGAACAAAGCCTAACCTATTAATAACTTTAACTTATACGGATTAAGTTCTCCATTCAGAATATACAGAATATTTAAATGGATAAAAAAATGATCTAACCTTATACTGCATACAAGAAACTCACCTAACTTGTAAAGACACAGGTAGCCTGAAAGTAAAGAGACAAAAAAAGATATTTTATGCAAACAGAAACCAAAAGTGAGCAGGAGTGATTATACTTTTATCAGATAAAACAGACTTTAAGTCAAAAAGAGTAATAAAAGACAAACAGTCTTTATACAATCATAAAAGGATCAGTCCAGGAAGAGGATAGAACACTTCGGGATATGCATGTATCCAATACTGGAGCACTCAGATTCATAAAGTATTACTAAATCTAAAAAAAGATAAACTGCAATACAGTAATTATGAGGGACTTTAACACCGCACTCACAAGCATTAGATCAAGACAGAAAATGAACAAATAAACACTGGCTTTAAACTGGACTTTAGATCATGTGGACCCAACACTTAGAAAGCATTCTATCTAGCAACTGCAGAATATCCATTCCTTTTATGAGCACAAGGAACATTCTCCAGAATAGAACATATGTTAGGCCACAAAAATACTCCAAAAAATGTTGTAAATGAAATCATATCAAGTATTTTCTTAGATTACAATGAGAAGAGATGAGAGAAGATCCAAATAAAGCAAGAAATTAAAAGGAGACATTACATTGAATGCCACAGAAATACAAAGGATTATCAGGGCCAATTTTAACAACTATATGCTGAAAACCTGGAAAATCTATAGGAAATGGATACATTCCTGGAAACATACATCCTCCCAAGATTGAACCAGGAAGAAATATAAAATAATTAGACTTAAAATGTGAAGCAAGATTGAGTCAAAATAAAAAGTCTGCCAGCAAAGAAAAGTCCAAGACTGGGTACATTAACAGCCAAATTATACCAAACATATTAAGAAAAGCTAATATAAATTCTCCCCAAGCTATTCCAAAAAAATGGAAGAGGAGGGATTTCTCCCTAACTCTTTCTACAAGGCCAGATTTAGTGTAATTTCTATCAAAATAACATCATTCTTCAAATTAGAGACAATTTTTTTTAGAGGAGACAATTCTGTAATTCATAGGAAAACACAAAAGTGCCTAAATAGCCAAAACAATCCCAAGCAAAAACAAAGAGGCATCACATTACCTGACTTTAAAATATAAGACTATCATAACCAAAATAGCATGCTGTTGATTTAAAAATAGACACATAGACCAGTGGCACAGAATAGAAAACCCAGATCAGCCAGGTATACAATCAACTGATTTTTAACAAAGCTGACAAGTTACATTGTGGAAAAGACATTCTCTTCAAAAGTAGTGCTGGGAAAATTGTATTGCCACATTCAGAATAGTGAAACTGGACCCCTTTCTCTCAATGTACACAATAATCAACTAAAAAATGGATTAAAGGCTTAAATTTAAGATGCAAAATAAAAAAGTTCTAAAAGAGAACCTAAGGTAAACTCTCTTGGACATTAGTCTAGGTAATTTATGTTTAAGAACTCAAAAGCACAGGCAACAAAATCAAAAATGAATAAACAGGACAAACTAAAAACCTGCACAGCAAAAGAAGTAATCTAGAGTAATCAGACAACCTGTTGAATGACAATGTATTTGCTAACTGTTCACGCGAAAGGGACTCATCCAGGATGTACACAGAATGCAAACATCTCCAAAGAAAAATTTATTAAGAAGTGGGCAAAGATTTTCTCCCACCCTGTGGGCTGTTTACTCTGCTGTTTCTTTTGCTGTGCAGAAGCTTTTTAATTAAGTCCCATCTTTTTATCTTTATTTTTGTTGCATTTGCTTTTGGGTTCTTGGTCATGATGTCTTTGCCTAAGCCAATGTCTAGAAAGATTTTTTGATGTTATCTTCTATAATTTTTATAATTTTAGGTCTTAAATCTAAGTGTTTGATCTGTCTTGAGTTGGTTTTTGTACAAGGGGAGAGATGAGGATCCAGTATCATCCTCTTACATGTGGCTTGCCGAAAACCCAGCACTGTTTGTTGAATAGAGTGCTTTTTCCCCACTTTTTGTTTGCTTTCTCCAAGATCAGTATTGTAAGTATTTAGGTTTATTTCTATGTTCTCCATTCTGTTCCATTGGTCTTTGTGCCCATTTTGATAACCAGTACCATACAGTTTTGGTGACTGTGTCCTTATATAGTATAGTTTGAAGTCAGATAATGTAATGCCTCCAGATTTGTTCTTTTTGCTTAGTCCTTGCTTTGGCTATGTAGGCTCTTTGGTGGTTTCATGTGAATTTTAAGATTTTTTCTATTTCTGTCAAGAAGGATGGTGGTGTTTTTGTGGGAATTGCGTTGAATTTGCAGATTGCTTTTGGCAGTATGGTCATTTTCACAATATTGATTCTACCCATCTATGAGCATGGAAGGTATTTCTATTTCTTTGCGTCATCTATGATTTCTTTCAGCAATGTTTTCTAATTTTTCTTGTAGAGGTCTTTCACCTCCTTGGTTAGGTATATTCCTAAGTATTTTAATTTTTTTTTTGCACCTATTTCACAATCTATACATCTGACAAAGAATATCCAGAATCTACAAGGAACTCAAACAAATTAGCAAGAAAAATACAGACATTCTCATCATAAAGTGGGCTAAGGACGTGAATAGAAAATTCTCAAAAGATATATACAAATGGCTAACATGTGAAAAAATACTCATCACTAATGATCAAGGAAAATGCAAATCAAAACTACAATGAGATACTTTACTCCTGTAAGAATGGCCATAATCACAAAATAATGGATGTTGGCATAGATGTGGTGAAAAGGAATCACTTCTACATTGCTGGTGGGAATATAAACTAGTATAACCACTATGGAAAACAGTGTGTTGATTCCTTATAGAACTAAAGTAGACCATTTGATCCAGCAATTCCCACTACTGGGTATATACCCAGGGGAAAAGAAGTCATTATATCAAAAAGATACTTGCACATATGCACATTTATAGCAGCACAGTTCACAATGGCAAAAGTATGGAACCAGCCCAATTGCCCATCAGTCAACAAATGGATAAAAAAATTGTGGTATATATATCTATGGATATATAGATATATATACATGGTAGACTACTACTCAGCCATAAAAAGGAACAAATTAATGGCATTTGCAGCGACCTGGATGGAACTGGAGGCTATTACTCTAAGTGCAGTAACTCAGGAATGGAAAACCAAATATTTTATGTTCTCACTTATAAATGGGGCCTAAGCTATGGGGATGCAAATGCATAAGAATGATACAGTGGAGTCTGGGAACCTAGGGGAAAGGACTGAGCAGAGTGAGGGATAAAAGAATACAAATTGTGTTCACTGTATACTGTTTGGGTGATGGGTACACCAAAATCTCACAAATCACCACTAAAGCACTTATTCATATAACCAAATACAGCCTGTTCCCCAAAACTGATAGAAATAAAATTTGGTAGATAGAAAAAAAATTTTTTAAAGGCAGGCCAAAGAGCAAAAGACATAAGTAGACGTTTCCCAAAAGACGACTGACAAACGGTCAACAGGTGTATGAATAAGTGCTCAGCATTACATTAGAGAAGTACAAATCGAAACCAGAATGTCATACCATTTTATCTTAGTCAGATTGGCTACTGTTAAAAAAATATATACCAGGTGTTGGCAAGGATGCAGAGGAAAGCGAACTCATACTGTTGGTGGGACAATAAAGTAGTACAGTCAGTAAGGAAAATAGTATGGAGAATTCTCATAAAACTGAAAATAGAATTACTGTTTGATCCAGTAATCCCACCACTGGGTCTTTACTCAAAGGAAAAAATCAATATATCAAAGGAATACATGTGTTCCCATGTTGATTATAGCACTACTCACTAGAGCAAATATATTGCACTCAACCTAAGCTTTCATCAATAAATGAATGGGTAAAGAAAATGTATATCTATAATGGAATACCCTTCAGCCATTAAAAGAATGAAATCATTTAATTTCCAGCAACATGGATGGAACTGGAAGTCATTAAGTGAAATTAGATAGGCAAAATAAGAAAAATATCACATCTTACGTGTGGGAGCCAAAAATTTGATCACATGGAAGTAGAGAGCAGAAGGATAAGAGACTGGGAATGGTGAGTGGAGGGGAGGGGGAAGAATGAAGAGAAGTTTGTTAAAAGGTACAATACAGTAAGTTAGAAGGAATAAATTCAGTGTTTGAGAGTAGAGTAACATGACTATAGTTAAGAATGTATTGTTCTCAGGTGATGACTACCCTAAATACCTGACTTGAACACTAGGCATTATATACACGTAATAAAATACCACATGTACCCCATAAATTTGTACAAATATTTTAAAAAACATGAATATCATTTTGCAAAATGTGATTTTAATGGTGAGGATGTATAATGTGTAAAAATGTGGGGTTTTTCCCCCAAAAGTTAAGTAAGATGTCAGAAATAAGTCTATTTGTCTGCGTCTCACAAAATACTGATCAAGGAGAAAATTTTGCAAATACAAGATAGCTAAGTCGTATCAGCTTCCTAAAATTCGTCAGATTTTCACCCACCAAAAGGTTATATTTAAAACAAATTCTTAGTTTGTATTAAGTTATATAAAACATTCTATTATTTTTAAAGCTTTAAAAATTTAAGGTAATTTATATTTTCTCAGTTCTATAAGTTTGTAACCTTCATTTTAAGAGGCATTTAGGTAAAAATGTCTTTCTTCTACAATCAAGCACATCAAAAACATGACAGTGCCCGCCACAAAAGTGAGCTATATAACAAATAATAAGCTGTTGCTTATGCAGTTTTTGTTGACTCATAACTAAACTCTGAAGAGTAATGCCTGAGTAATAACAAGTGTCAGAGGCATTGGTTTAGATGATACAGTTACATATCATTTACTTCATTGATTAAGATTTCTTGAGACTAACCTCTGTTGCTAGGACTTTTTAAAAACAGTACCAGCTCTCTTCCTCCACTAGTCTCCCTTTTTCAATTCTAAGTATTACCTTCCATCTGTCATGCCATTGAATCCTTAGGAAAGGACACTTGTAGACCAGGACATTAAGCTGCTTTGAGTAAACATCTACTTTTCTTGGCTTCTTGGGACCTCAAACTGTATATAATCTGGAAAATTGCATTTGAGGTTTTACCAGTAAAGCAAAGATAGCTGGCCACACATCAGTTTGTTGAGCAGATGCCTCTCAGCAGATGCCTCCTTGCTGGCATTATATACATGATTGTGTATTGAGAAGGCATGAGGTGATGTTAATGTTGTCATCATGCCTGGTTATTTTAATATTAGTATAGTGCTTGTTAATTCTTTCAGTTGAACAACCAACCTTCACAAGTATTTAAGTGAGCAAATGAATGCAAGAAAACAAATGAGAGAACACTTGCAAGAAAGCATGCTGGTGATATATACTGTAAGACTTCAAAGTGCCTGTGGTTTTCCAAGTCATAACTTCTGGAAAATTCTTAGAAATTCAATGATGATATAAATAGAAGAGGAGCCAATCTGATGAGAAGTAAAATTAGACTAGTTTCTAAAAAGTAAGAATAGCAATAAAACCTTCTAACTAAATGAAGGCACCAAAAGGCTCTTGGCTGTAAGAAAGATAATTCAAAATAAAGCATAAAGAACTTCCTGCCAAGATGGGATAAGCCCACTATAGCCTTCCCCTTCTGCTGATTGAAACTAAAAATTCTGGACAAAATATAAAAGCAACTCTGCATGTAAACAAAAGCAATTAGATGATAGTGAGGAGTCTAAACTTAAAGGGGCAACCTGTATGGAAATGAATTTCCTAGTTTGGGAAGTGTTTTGTGGTTTTGCCATTGTGAAGGCAGGAGTGTGGCACTGTAACTAAAACTGATAGAAACCTTATTTTCTTGCACCACAGGTACCAAGTAAGTGAGCTTAGCATTCCAAAGAGTTTGGGGGCAGTCTCCAAGTTTTGTCTTTTACCAGCTTTAACCCAAGATAGACCCAGTTGCCAAGCTGCAGCTGCAGTGGCAAGAGGAACCAGGAAAAGGGCCCTTTGGGCCACTGATATGGAGGAAATGTCAGACAAGGCTCTGGAGAAGGGTGTTCCCTCATTTTATGTATGGCCAGCAGAGGTATTATGCTATGCATGCACAAAGCAGACCCAAAGCCTTATAGCAATGCTTTGAGAACTGAACTGAACCCCACTTAGAACCCCTGTACCGAGAACCAGCTCGGTTGGGAGACTCCCACCCAGGCAGTGCTCAAGGTTTTGAAAGGCAGATGCCCAGACAGAATAAGAGTGGATCTATCCAAGGGACCAAGAGACTGAGACCTGAGAGGCTGACAGCTTTTCCAGGCTGAAGGCCCGGAGCAGATTCTCATCCCCTATGTATTTGCTCTTAGGTGATTCTTGTTAATACACAGGTGCTCTACATTCACTCATAACCCAAGAACATACCAAGTAGGCAGCTGTTACCTGCCTGCCACTAATTGCAAACTAAAAGGTACCCTCCACAGAGGAGCCATGGGGGCAGGGCGAACTTAATGTTCCTCCACATCTCCCCCGTCTTTGTTTCACAAAGCTAGGTAAGCAAGCACAGCTTTATCTTGGGGAACCGTTTCGTGGAAGCTTCCGGGTCCATATTGCAAACTACACAGAGAAACAAAACAGATTAACATATTCATAACAGCAATCATGGATCCTCCAAATGTTTTCATGCAAATTTTAGGGCTGCCAATTCATTTGCAGCTTCCTCAAGCACCTTGGAACCTGACTACCTACCTACTCTTACATTTCCTCTTTGAGGAGTCGGGACTCAAATATTTTGGGAAATAGGGTGGAGGTCATTCTTCTCTAAGTACTTTCTGCTGAAAAGGGGCGTCAGGGGTCCTCTGTCAAAAAGCAATCTGCAAATTCAACGCAATTCCCATAAAAACACCACCACAATTCTTCACAGAAATATAAAATCCTAAAATTCACATGAAACCAAAAAAGAGCCCGCACAGCCAAAGCAACCGTACTTACCCTACTCATCTTGAGGGTATACAGCTGGAAACTGCCTTGCCTCCAAAATCTCTCTTTTCCTCACTTGTTGACCTCTGGCTTGGATGGACCCGATTACCGTAATTCTAGGAGTACAAACGCCAACGGAAGCAGAGTTGGGAGTATCAGGAGGATCTGGCCATCCCTCTGCAAGATACTGGTGGGGGCTGATGGGCACACCTTTTCCTCATTTGACTTTTCATCTTGTTGCTCTATAGTTTCTCTACATACTTCATCACACTCCCTCTCCTCTCCTGAATCTTTTTCCTCCTCATCTGTCTGAAACAGCTCCAGGGCAGAACAAACCGAAGCCCAAACAGACTACACCAGGCGTCCCCAAACTACGGCCCCGCGGGACGCGTGCGGCCCCCTGAGGCCATTTATCCGGCACCCCCCGCCGCACTTCAGGAAGGGGCACCTCTTTCATTGGTGGTCAGTGAGAGGAGCACAGTATGTGGCAGCCCTCCAACGATCTGAGGGACAGTGAACTGGCCCCCTGTGTAAAAAGTTTGGGGACGCCTGGACTACACCAAATAAGCCCTGCGTTTGCTTTATCTTTGTCCCGTGTCACACCAATGTGACCGAGCTCCCCTCACTGCCACCCTGGGGGATTTTTTCAAATGTTCTCAGGCTAACTCCAAGCTCCCCAAGCTAACCCTGGGAGATTTTTTCAAATATTCTCGTTCTGTTTCCAGGTTCTCCCTAACTCACTCGGTAGTCTCCCCTGGACTCCTCCCAAGCTCCCCAACTTACCCCAGGAATTTTTTCCAGTAGTACTCGGGCTACTTCTGGGTTCTCCCTAATTCACCTGGGAATCTCCCCCAGACTCCTTCCAGGCTCCCCCTAACTCACCTGGGGCATTCTTTTCAAACATTTCCAGGATACCTTCAGCTTAGCTTCTTTCTCCATTGCTCATGCAACCCATCTTCTGGGGGTTGAATTCCCACACTTGGGCACCACTTACAGAGAACCAACTCAGTAGGGAGAACCCCCGCCTCCCCCCCCCACCTAGGCGGCACTGAAGGTATTGAGAGGCACACCCAGGTAGAACAACAGAGTGCATCTATCCAAGGGCCCAACAGCCCAAGAGCTGAGAAGCTGACGGCTTTTCCCAGCTGAAGGTCCCAAAGCAGATTTTCATCTACGTATTTATTTGCTCTTAGACGGGTGATTCTTGTTAATATGCAGGTGCTCTACATTCACTCATAACCCAAGACCATACCAAGTAGGCAGCTGTTAACCCGCCTGCCACTAATTGCAAACTAAAAGGTACCCTCCACAGAGGAGCCATGGGGGCAGGGCGAACTTAATGTTCCTCCACATCTCCCCCGTCTTTGTTTCACAAAGCTAGGTAAGCAAGCACAGCTTTATCTTGGGGAACCGTTTCGTGGAGGCTTCCGGGTCCATACTTGCAAACTACACAGAGAAACAAAACAGATTAACATAATCATAACAGCAATCATAGATCCTCCAAATGTTTTCATGCAAATTTTAGGGCTGCCAATCCATTTGCAGCTTCCTCAAGCACCTTGGAACCTGACTACCTACCTACTCTTACATTTCCTCCTTGAGGAGTCGGGAATGAGAAATATTTTGGGAAATAGGGTGGAGGTCATTCTTTTCTAAGTACTTCCTGCTGAAAAGGGGCGTCAGGGCCCTCTGCCAAAAGCAATCTACAAATTCAACGCAATTCCCATAAAAACACCACCACAATTCTTCACAGAAATATTAAAAATTCTAAAATTCACGTGAAACCAAAAAAGAGCCCGCACAGCCAAAGCAACCGTACTTACCCTACTCATCTTGAGGGTATACAGCTGGAAACTGCCTTGCCTCCAAAATCTCCCTCTTTTCCTCACTTGCTGACCTCTGGCTTGGATGGAACCGATTACCGTAATTCTAGGAGTACAAACGCCAACAGAAGCAGAGTTGGGAGTATCAGGAGGATCTGGCCATCCCTCTACTAGATACTGGTGGGGGCTGATGGGCACACCTTTTCCTCATTTGACTTTTCATCTTGTTGCTCTATAGTTTCTCTACATACTTCATCACACTCCCTCTCCTCTCCTGAATCTTTTTCCTCCTCATCTGTCTGAAACAGCTCCAAGGCAGAACACACCAAAGCCCAGACAGACCACACCAAATGAGCCCTGCGTTTGCTTGATCTTTGTCCCATGTTACACCAATGTGACCGAGCTCCCCTCACTGACACCTTGGGAGATCTTTTCAAAATGTTCTCTATTTCTGTGTTCTCCCTAACTCACGTGGGAATCTCCCCTGGGCTCCTCCCAGGCTCCCCAACTTACCCCGGGAATTTTTTCCAATAGTACTCGGGCTACTTCCGGGTTCTCCCTAACTCATCTGGGAGTCTCCCCCGAGGTTCCTTCCAGACTCCCCCTAACACATCTGAGGGATTCTTTTCAAACATTCCCAGAATAACTTCAGCTTAGCCTCTTTCCCCATTGCTCATGCAACACTTCTTCTGGGGTTTGAGTCCCCACACTTGGGCGGCACTTATGGAGAACCAGCTGGGTAGGGAAACCCCGCTACCCAGGCAGCGCTGAAGGTATTGAGAGGCAGACACCCAGATAGAAGAACAGAGTGGATCTGTCCGGGAGGCCAACAGCCCAAGAGCTGAGAGGCTGACAGCTTTTCCTGGCTGAAGAGCCCAAGCAGCTTTTCATCCACCTATTTATTTGCTCTTAGACAGGTGATTCTTCTTAATACACAGGTGCTCTACATTCACTCATAACCCAAGAATGTACCAAGTAGGCAGCTGTGACCCACCTATCACTAATTACAAACTAAAGGTACCCTCCAGAGGAGCCATGGGTCAGGGCAAACTTAATGTTCCTCAATACCACTGCTCAGAGGTGAGAAAGAACTTGTGTAAATCAAACTTACTTGATTTTTCTGCTAAAACAATGAAATATGCTTTATAGGATTATAGCAAATATATAATTCAAAATTGTGCTACCTACAAAGAAAAAGAGAAAATTATAACCATCTCTCTAGAGAAAAGATAATTAAGAAATGTCAACTCCAGGATCACCCATATTTTGGAATAATCAGGCAAAAACTTTAAAGCAGCTATTATAGCAATTATCCATAGCATAAAGGTAAACACACTTTAAGTTAATGGATAGAAGTTCTAGCAGAGAAATAGAAACAATAAAAAAAGAACTAGGTGGAAATTTTGTAATTGGCAAATACAATACCCAAAACGAAAAAATTAAATGGTGTTTTAATTGGCAGAATGGAGTAACAAAGGACAGAGTCAGTAAACTTGAAGATAGGTCAATAGAAACTTAAGACTGTATACAGTCTTAAGAAGGTAGAAAAGACAGCAGGGAAAAATTACACAAGAGCCTTAAGGACTTTTGGTATACTATCAGAGGTCTAACTTTTATGTCATTGGAGTCCTAGAAGGAGAGTTGATTACATAAACACAACTAGGAAAGTATAGCCAGTTCTCAATGGAAAAGGCAACTTCTGCAAAGTATCTTCTTGAAAGTTCTTCGTAAGACACAAATAAGGATAAAACTTCCTTTAAAAATCTTAGGAGCATCTGCAAGTATATAGTAAAGAATGTCAGTTTAAAGAGTAGAAGAAAATTGTCTTGAAAATAAGATACTGAAACACTTTTCCTGGTAGATACTGCTATTTGCCTAACTATTATCCATTTCTTTACCATCTTTCTTTCTTAACTAAATGCTACTCTTACTGGGAATAACAATGTCCCTAGTTAAATCCTACATTGCTCAACCTCCTTTGCAGATGGCGTGGCACTGAGGCACAGTTCTGGCTAGTGAAATAAAAGAAATTTTTCCACAGGACTTCTAGGAAATCTCAGTAAGAGGATGGAGGGCCAGGGAGAGGTAGTGGGTATAACAGGCACCACTGTTATTCCTCTTTTTGTCTTTTTTTCCATTTTCTCTTTTTTTTTTTTCTGGCAGCAATTCTCAACTAGGGTGATTTTGACCCCCAGGAGAAATTTGGCAATATCTGGAGACATTTTTGGTTGTTGAACTGGGGGTTACTATTGTCATCTAGCAAGTAGAGGCCAGGGATATTGCTAAACATCCTACAGTGTGCAAGACCGTCCTCAGAACAAAGAATTATCTGGTCCAGATATCAGCAGGTCAAGTTGAAAGAAGCTGTTTCGTGGAATGCTGTCCTGATGTTAGAGATTGAGCAACCATTTTGTGAGTATAAGGTGGAAAGTCTGTGTCTGAGTCAAAAGATAGAAGAATCTGAAGTCCCTGATGGCATTGTAGGGCTGCTTAAATAGCCACAATCTTCCAGAGACTTTATTACAAGGAAAAGAAAATAGTGTACGTAATTTTTTTAAGCCAGTGAGGTTCTCTTCCTTACATACTTCTTAATTTTCTGAGAGTGTTTATTCCGAAAATGTTAGTCACAAAAGTTAGGCAGCTGAAATAGAAATTGTCATGAAGAGGCCAAAGGCATTAGAAAAAATAAGGCAAAGCTTACCATGTTATAGCTGAGCAAAGAGGCATATCATGGAAAATATACTTGGTGAGTAGAAGAGCATAACATCTTGCAAAATATCAGAATTGCTGGGATACAGTAGTAAATTTGCCTCTTGTTTAGAGATTAAAACTATCTTAAAAGGAATTGATACCATTTTGTGGATCTATTTAATGAGGCGCTTTTCTGTTGCTGTTAAATATATTAATTCTGGTGCCAGAATTTGGTCACTGTAGTTAGCTTGGACCACATAGGGACTTAACAAAGTGCTTTAGTCTTCATTGCAGATCACTAAAGGGAAGGTGATGGAGTTAAGCATTGTCTGTACTGTGGAAGAATAAGAGGTAATGTTAGTCGGGCTCTTTGAGATCCTTTCTGATTGTTAGGGCAACATCAAAGCTAAACATGATGTCTAGCCATGGAACCTGATTAAAATGATACTGTCATTTGAGATTATAACACACTGTGACTTAGGGAATTAAAGTTGTTTGATTTAAGAGGATAGAGGTATATATAGCAATAATTGACCCAAAAAAATGAAATATTCAACCTAGAAAAATGTTCTAATCATGAAATTGCTTCATGCTCTCAAGAAAGTGGGATTGTTGTTGTTGTTATACACATGCATTACCATATTCACTTAAATTATAGGTACCTTACAAGTAGCCATTTGTGAGATACAAGAAGCTTAGTGCACTTGTAAATTTACAACTGTGACAGCATAGCTCTCACTGCAGAAATATAGGGGCTGAAAACACCCCCAAATCGTCTAATCTAAACCTTCTAATCTATTCCCCTGCTATTATAGGAAACCATATGTTAGTAAAAGATACATATTCTGCCCTAAAGGGTTTCAGCCTAATTAAGGAAGCAGTACATATGTGAGCTGTCCACTAATATCTCACACTTAGCATAGCTAAAATTGAACTCTTGATTTTCCTCCCCAGCCTGCCACTACATTACCTATTCACCTCAGTAAATGGCATTGTCATTCTTCCTATTTCTCAAGGAAAATACTCCTTAGAGTCATAATTTGCTTCTCTCTGTTCTCACACTCCAGATCCAGTCCATGACCAAATCCAGTCCACTCTTCATTGTAAATATATCCCAATTTCCACCATTTCTTACCAGCTTCACTGCTCTCATCCTAATCCAGGTCTACTTTTCACCTGAATTAAGTCGTAGGTATTTACCTGAATGAAATGAAAATCTATCTGCACATGAAAGCCAGTATGTGAGTCTTTATAGTGGCTTTATTGATGTTCACTAAAAGCAGAAAATAATCTAAATGATAATACACAGCAAGAAAGGGATAGAACTTGGTACATGCAATATATGTACACGAATCTCAAATGCAAAGTGAAAGAAGCCAAATTCAAAACAAATCAATTTTTATGACATCCCAGAAAAGGAAAACTACAGAGACATAAATAAATAGGCTGAAGTTGGAGGAGAGGTTGATTACAAAGGAGCATGGGTAATCTTTATTATGATGGAATTATCTTAATTTTCATGATGATTACCCAGTTGTATTTCTCAAAATTTGAAAACTTAGTAAGAAAGATGAATATTACAGTGTATACATTTTACCTGAATTAAGAAAAAAATTAAAAGACTGAAGTTTTAGTAATAGCAAAAGATTGTCAGTCAGGATTCAGGACTACCTTTGTAGATATTTTGACAGGAAGGAATGTAATACTAGAAAATAAGTATATTAAAGCTTTGAAAGGACTGAAGCAGGTTCTAGGGTAGACTTCTAGTTCTGACTTCAGAACAATACAGAACCTATATATTAAGAGAGTAATTCTCTGAAAACAACACTGGAGCTGTGTTGAAATCAGAAGCAATCTATTTGTCACTGTCACAACACTCAGGAACCTAGAGAATAGACTCCCATCAATGCAATCTAGGCATTTAGAAGCCAGACCAACAAGTCATTGGTGTTTCTGCTGCTTCCACAATTGCTGCTTCTTACCCAGAAAACTAAAATATATTCCCTGGGATGTCATTGCTGAGAAGAATTTTTATGTTTTCACCATTGTTCTTGCCAGTGGTAACAAAAAGGAAACTTACAAAATTATGTGAAATAGGCAGAACCTAATTGACATCCACAGAGCTGACTGCAAGGGAGTTTGGAATATGTGATTTATAGATTCCCAAATTTTATAATTGTATGAGGGGACATAGAGTGAACCAAGGCTCAGTAGTCAGCCCAGTATCTAACTTTCCACTAATAAGGGACTGTTTAAATAAATTATGGTATCTTATACAGCAGATGAATGATTTAACCAGGCTGTGGTTGTTCCTTAAGCCAGAAACTAGTTGCATTCTGGAGTGTAATTTAATAAATTTTTATGGTGTACATGTGCAAGTTTGTTATCTAGATATATTAAATGATGCTGAGGTTTGGGGTACAAATGATCCTGTCACCCAGATTCTGAGAACAGTACTTAACAGTTTTTCATACCTTGTCTATCTACTTCACTCCTCACAGTAGTCCCCAGTGTCTGTTGCCTTCTTTATATCCATGAGTACCCTATATTTAGCTCCCACTTATAAATGAGAACATGTAGTATTTAGTTTTCTGCTCCTGCATTAATTCACTTAGGAAAATGGCCTCCAACTGCATTCATGTTTCTACAAAGGATATGATTCCATTCTTTTTATGGCTGCAAAATATCCCATGATATATATGTACCACATTTTCTTATCTAATTCACTACTGATAGGCATTTAGGTTGATTCCATGTCTTTGCTATTATGAATAGCTCTGTGGTGAACATGCAAGTACATGTGTCTTTGGTAAATGATTTATTTTCTTTTGGATACATAACCAGTAATGGGAATGCTTGCTCAAATGGCAGTTCTGTTTTAAGTTTCTTGACGAATCTCCAGACTGTTTTCCATGGTGGCTGGGCTAATTTACATTCACACCAGCAATGTATAAACAGTCCTTTTCTCCACATCCTTACCAACATCTGTTGTTTTGTTGACGTTTTACTAAGAGCTATTCTGACTGGTGTAAGATAGTATCTCATTGTGGTTTTGATTTGCATTTCTCTGATGATTAGTGATGATGTAAATTTTTGTGTTTATTGGCCACTTTTATGTCTTCTTTTGAGAATTGTCTGTTCATATCTTTTGCCCATTTTTTAATGGTCGTATTTGGTTTTTGCTTGTTGAATTAAATTTGTTTACAAACTATGTATATTAGACCTCTGTTGGTTGTATTGCATGCAAATATTTTCTTCCATGCTGTAGGTTGTCTGCTTTCTGTTAATAGTTATTTTTGCTTTGCAAAAGTTCTTTAGTTTAATTGGATATAACTTGTTAATTTTTGGTTTTGTTACAATTGCTTCTGAGGACTTAGTCATAAATTCTTTCTCAAGGCCCACATCCCAAGTAATGTTTCTGAGATTTTCTTCTAGGATTCTGTATTAGTTGTTCTCACATTGCTGTAAAGAAATACCTGAGACTGGGTAATTTATAAAGAAGAGTTTTAATTGGTTCACAGTTCTGCAGGCTATACAGGAAGCATAGCAGGATGTGCTTCTGGGAAGGCCTCAGAAAACTTACAATCATAGTAGAAGATGAGGGGAAGCAGGCACACTTTACATGGCCAGAGCAGGAGCAAGAGAGGGGTCAAGGGAGGTACTACACACTTTTAGACAAGCAAATCTCATGAGAACTCTGAACAGTACCAAGGGGGAAATCCATTGCTATCATGCAATCACCTCCCACCTCCAACATTGAGAATTACAGTTTGATATGAGAGTTGGGTGGGGTCGCCCAAACTGTATCAAATTCAGATTCAAACTATGTCAGATTCTTAGAGTTTGAGGGTCCTACATTTAAATATTTAATCTATCTTGAGTTAATTTTTGTATACTGTGAAAGGTAGGGATCTAGTTTTGTTCTCCATATGGCTAGTCACTTATCCCAGCACCATTAATTGAATAGGGAATCATTCCCATTGCTTGTTTCTGTCAGTTTTGTCAAAGATCAGATGCCTATTGCTGTGTGGATTTATTTCTGTGTTCTCTGTTCTGTTCCACTGCATAATGTGTCTGTTCTTGTACCAGTATCATGCTGTTTTGGTTAATATATCCTTGTAGTATGTATGTATACTTTGAAGTCAGGTAGTATAATGCATCCAGCTTTGTTCTTTATCTTTAGGATTGCTTTGGCTATTCAGGCTCTTTTTTTGGTTTGATACGAATTTTAGAGTAGTTTTTTTTTCCAATTCTGTGAAAAATGACTTGGCTAGTTTGGTACAAATAGTGTTGATCTGTAGATTGCTTTGGGTAGTATGGCCATTTTAACTAGACTGATTCTTCTAATCCATGAGCATGGGATTTTAAAAATTTGTTTGTGTCACTTGTGATTTCTTTCTGCAGTGTTTTACAGTTCTCCTTGTAGATATCTTTACCTATTGGTTAGATGTATTCCTAGGTATCTTTTTGTGTATATGTGGCTACTGTAAATGGGATTGTATTATTGTTTTAGCCTTCAGCTTGAACATTGTTGGCGTATCGAAATGCTACTCATTTTTCTACACTTATTTTGTATCCTAAAACTTTGCTGACATCATTTATCAGTTTCAGGAGCCCTTTGATGTAGTCTTTAGGGTTTTCTGGGTATAGAATCATATGGTCCCTGAAAAGACAGAGTTTGACTTCTTTTCCTGTTTGAATGCCTGCTGTTTCTTTCTTTTGCCTGATTTCTCTGGCTAGCATTTCCAGTACTATGTTTAATAGGAGTGATAAGAGTGGTTATCCTTGTCTTGTTTCAGTTATCAAGGGGAATGCTTCCACTTTTTGCCTGTTTAGTATGGTGATAGTTATAGCTTTGTCTTAGATAGCTATCGTTATTTTGAAGAATGTTCCTTCAATGCCTAGTTTCTTTAGGGTTTTATCATGGGGTGATGTTGGATTTTATTGAAAGCTATTTTACATCTATTGAAACGATCATATGGTTTTTGTTTTTAATTCTGTTTATGTGGTGAATCATGGTTATTAAATCGTATATGTTGAACCAACTTTGCATCCCAGGAATAAAGCCTACTTGATCATAGTGAGTTAACTTTTGTTATGATTTTGTTGATTTTTTTGCCTGTCTTCATCAGAGACATTGGACTGTACTTTTTTTTTTTTTTCATTGTATCCGTGTCAGATTGTGGTATCAGGATGATACTGGCTTTGTAAAATGAGTTGGGAAGGAGTCCCTCCTTGATTTTTAGAAAAAGTTTCAGTAGATAGTTTTTGAACTCTTTCCTCAAGTATATTTTCCAGGTTGTTTCTGTTTTCTCCTGTCTCAGGAACGCTAATAATTGGAAGGCTTGGTCTCTTTGCATAATCCCAAAGTTCTCACAGACTTTTGCCAGACTGGGTTAGTTTCAAAGATCAGTCCTAATCTCTGAAACCATTTCTTCTGCTTGGTCCAGTCTATTGGTATTTGTATTTTGAAATTCCTTAAGTGAGTTTTTCAATTCTAGAGGCATTGATTGATTATTTTAATGATTTTTATGTCTTTCTTCATTTCCTAGACTGCTCTAGAAGTTTCTTTGTGTTTATTTTTAACCTTGTCTTGATTCTCATTGAGCTTCCTTGCAACCATGTTTTTGATTCTTTATCTGCCATTTCTAAGTTTCTGTTTTGGTTGCTGGAGAGTTATTTCAGTCCTTTTGTGGTGCCGCTACATTCAGATTTTTCATGGTGCCAGAATTCACATGCTGATTCTTTCTCGTCTGATGATGCTGGCATTTCTAATTTTTTGTAATTATTTTTGTGCAGACAGGGTATTTTCTTTTTCTTTCTCTATAGTGTTATTATTATTGTTTTATTTTTTTCTTTACCTTTTCCTGCTCCCTCTCTCCAGGAGGGTGACTATAGAGAATGCGGGTAGGCTCTTCTGGCTTTGGCTTTGCTTCAGTAGCCCTACACACTTCTTTTGGCAGGTTTTATATCTGGCTCTGCAGTTATTCTATCATGGCAGTTCACCTATAAGTGCCATAGATGGTATCTATGGCACTTACAGGTGAAAGCTTGCTGCGGCCAACATGATCCCTGTCTAGTGGCAGTAAGTTCTCTGTTGCCTTTGGAAATGAGCTGGTTCATGGAACGCTAAGTGGTGTAAGCTCCCTGATCGACCTCACTGGGCTGGGAAGCAAGAACCAAGAATGGCAGATCTAGACCAGACAGGTACACTAGAGATCCCCAATGGAAGGCAGAAGCACCAGTGCCAAGGGAGGATCCAGGGGGTGGCTACCATGTGCCCAGAAGTATGCATAGGCATTGAACTGTGAAACTCCAAGACTCCAAGTTCTCTGCATGGGAATGGGCAGCAGCCTATACTCTTATTTTTTATATTTTTTAATATATTTTATTGCACTTTAGGTTCTGGGGTACATGTGAAGAACATGCAGGATTGTGGTATAGGTACGTACATGGCAATGTGGTTTCTGCCTCCATCCCCACCACCTATATCTGGCATTTCTCCTGATGTTATCCCTCCCCAACTCCCTACCCTTCACTGTCCCTCCCCTAGACCCCCCCAACAGACCTCAGTATGTGATGCTCCCCTCGCTGTATCCATGTGTTCTCATTGTTCAACATTCACCTGTGAGCAGGAACATGCGGTGTTTGATTTTCTGTTTTTGTGTCAGTTTGCTGAGAACGATGGTTTCCAAGTTCATCCATGTCTGTACAAAGGACACGAACTCATCGTTTTTTATGGCTGCATAGTATTCCATGGTGTATATGTGCTACATTTTCCCTGTCCAGTCTATCATTAATGGGCATTTGAGTTGGTTCCAGGTCTTTGCTATTGTAGACAGTGCCGCCATGAACGTACATGTGCATGTGTCTTTATAATAGAATGATTTATAATCCTTTGGATACATACCCAGTAATGGGATTGCTGGGTCAAATGGAATTTCTATTTCTAGGTCCTTGAGGAATTGACACACTGTTTTCCACAAAGGTTGAACTAATTTACACTCCCACCAACAGTGTAAAAGTGTTCCTGTTTCTCCACATCCTCTCCAGCATCTGTTGTCTCCAGGTTTTTTAATGATCACCATCCTAACTGGCATGAGATGGTATCTCAGTGTGGTTTTGGTTTGCATTCCCTAATGACCAGTAATGATGAGCATTTTTTAATATATTTGTTGGCCTCATATATGTCTTCTTTTGAAAAGTCTGTTCATATCCTTTGCCCACTTTTGAATGGGTTTTTCTGTTTCTTTCTTGTAAATCTGTTTTAGTTCTTTGTAGATTCTGGATATCAGTCCTTCGGATGGGTAGATTGGAAATTTTTTTTCCCATTCTGTTGGTTGGCTCTTCACTCTAATGATTATTTCTTTTGCTGTGCAGAAGCTCTGGAGTTTCATTAGATTCCATTTGTCTATTTTAGCTTCTGTTGCCAAGGCTTTTGGTGTTTTAGTCATGAAGTCCTCGCCTTTGCCTATGTCCTGAATGGTTTTGCCTCAGTTTTTTTCCAGGATTGTTATGATGTTAGGTCTTATGTTTCAGTCTTTAGTCCATCTGGAGTTAATTTTAGTGTAAGGTGTCAGAAAGGGGTCCAATTTCTGCTTTCTGCACATGGCTAGCCAGTTTTCCCAACACCATTTATTAAATAAGGAATCCTTTTCCCCTTGCTTGTTTTTGTCTGGTTTATCAAAAATCAATGGTTTTAGATGTGTGGTGTTGCCTCTGAGGCCTCTGTTCTGTTCCATTGGTCTATATCTCTGTTTTGGAACCAGTACCATGCTGTTTTGATTACTGTGGCCTTGTAGTATAGTTTGAAGTCAGATAGCATGATGCCTCCAGCTTTGTTCTTTTTCCTTAGCATTGACTTGGCTATGTGGGCTCTCTTTTGGTTCCATATGAAGTTTAAAGTGGTTTTTTCCAGTTCTGTGAAGATGGTCAGAGGTAGCTTAATGGGGATAGCATTGAATCAATAAATTACTTTGGGCAGTATGGCCATTTTCACGATATTGATTCTTCCTAACCATGAGCATGGAATGTTTTTCCATCTGTTAGTCTCCTCTCTTATTTCCTTGAGCAATGGTTTGTAGTTCTCCTTGAAGAGGTCCTTTACATCCTTTGTTAGTAGGTATTTTATTCTCTTTGTAGCAGTTGCGAATGGGAGTTTGCTCATGATTTGACTCTCTGTCTGTTATTGGTGTATAGAACTGCTTGTGATTGCTACACATTGATTTTGTATCCTGAGACTTTGCTGAAGTTGCTTATCAGTTTCAGGAGATTTTGGGCTGAGATGATGGGGTCTTCTAAATATACAATCATGTCATCTACAAATAGAGACAATTTGACTTTCTCCTTTCCTAATTGAATCCCCTTTATTTCTTTTTCTTGCCTGATTGCTCTGGCTAAAACTTCCAATACTATATTGAATAGGAGTGGTGAGAGAGGGCATCCTTGTCTGGTGCCAGATTTCAAAGGAAACGCTTCCAGTTTTTTTTTTTTTTTTTTTTTTTGCCCATTCAGTATGATCTTGGCTATGGGTTTGTCATAAATAGCTTTTATTATTTTGAGATATGTTCTGTCGATACCTAGTTTCTTGAGAGTTTTTAGCATAAAGGGCTGTTGAATTTTGTCGAAGGCCTTCTCTATTGAGATAATTATGTGGTTTTTATCTTTGGTTCTGTTTATGTGATGAATTACGTTTATAGATTTGCATATGTTGAACCAGCCTTGCATCCCTGGGATGAAGCCTACTAGATCTTGATGGATAAGCTTTTTGATGTGCTGTTGCAATCAATTTGCCAGTATTTTATTGAAGATTTTTGCATCTGTGTTCATCATGGATATTGGTGTGAAGTTTTCTTTTTTGTTGAGTCTCTGCCGGGTTTTGGTATCAGGATGATGTTGGTCTCATAAAATGATTTGGGAAGGATTTCCTCTTTTTGGATTATTTGAAATAGTTTCAGAAGGAGTGGTACCAGCTCCTCTTTGTATGTCTGGTAGAATTCGGCTGTGAACCCATCTGGACCTGGGCTTTTTTTGGTTGTTAGG
Organism: Saimiri boliviensis; assembly: GCF_048565385.1. Lineage (NCBI taxonomy): Eukaryota > Metazoa > Chordata > Mammalia > Primates > Cebidae > Saimiri > Saimiri boliviensis. The sequence goes on along the minus strand of NC_133461.1, from coordinate 41,200,582 downwards.
CTATTAATTTGCTGCTTCAACTTCAGCCCTTCTTATTGGTCTTTGCATGGTTTTGACTTCTTCCTGGTTTAGACTTGAGAGGTTGCAAGTGTCCAGGAATTTATCCATTTCTTCCAGGTTTACTGCTTTATGTGCATAGAGTTAATTGTAGTAATCTCTGATGGTAGTTTGTATTTCTGTGGAATCGGTGGCGATATCCCCTTTATTATTTTTTATTGCATCTATTTGATTCTTCTCTCTCTCTTTTTTTAATTAATCTGGTTAGTGGTGTGTCTATTTTGTTGATCTTTTCAAGAAACCGGCTCCTCGATTTATTAATTTTTTAAGAGTTTTTTATGTCTCTATCTCCTTCATTTCTGCTCTGATCTTAGTTATTTCTTGTCTTTTGCTAGCTTTTGAGTTTTTTTGATCTCACTCCTCTAGCTCTTTCAATTTTGATGATAGAGTGTCGATTTTAGTTCTTTCCTTGCTTCTTATCTGGGCATTTATTTCTATAAATTTTCCTCTAGACACTGCTTTAAATGTGTCCCAGAGATTCTGGTACGTTGTGTCTTTGCTCTTGTTGGTTTCGAAGAACATCTTTATTCCTGCCTTCGTTTCATTGTTTATCCAGTCAACATTCAAGAGCCAGCTGTTCAGTTTCTGTGAAGTTATGTAGTTCTGAGTGAGTTTCTTAATCCTGAGTTCCAATTTGATTGCACTCTGGTCTGAGAGACTGTTTGTTATGATTTCCATTCTTTCACGTTTGCTGAGGAGTGATTTACTTTCAATTATGTGATCAATTTTAGACTAGGTGTGAGGTGGTGCTGAGAAGAATGTATATTCTGTGGATTTGGGGTAGAGAGTTCTGTAAATGTCTATTAGGTTTGCTTGGTCCAGATCTGAGTTCCAGTCCTGGATATCCTTGTTAATTTTCTGTCTCGTTGATCTGTCTAATATTGATAGTGGAGTGTTAAAGTTTCCCACTATTACTGTGTGGGAGTCTAAGTCTTTTTGTAGGTTGTTAAGAACTTGCTTTATGTACCTGGGTGCTCCTGTATTGGGTGCATATATATTTAAGGTCGTTAGATCTTCTTGTTGCCTTGATCTTTTTACCATTACATAATACCCTTTTTTGTTTCTTTTGATCTTTGTTGATTTAAAGTCCATTTTATCAGAGACTAGGATTGCAACTCCTGCTTTGTTTTGCTCTCCATTTGCTTGGTAGATTCTTCTCCATCCCTTTATTTTGAGTTTATGTTTATCCTTGCATGTAAGATGGATTTCCTGAATACAGCACACTGATGGGTTTTGACTTTTTATCCGATTTGCCAGTCTGTGTCTTTTTCTTGGGGCATTTAGCCCATTTACATTTAAGGTTAATATTGTTATGTGTGAATTTGATCCTGCCATTTTGATGTTAGCTGATTGTTTTGCCCATTAGTTGACACAGTTTCCTCATTGTGTCCATGCTCTTTACCATTTGGTATGTTTTTGGAGTGGCTGGTACTGGTTGTTCCTTTCTATGTTTAGTGCTTCTTTCGAGAACTCTTGTAAGGCAGGCCTGGTGGTGATAAAATCTCTGAGAAATTGCTTGTTTGTAAAGGATTTTGTTTCTTCTTCACTTACGAAGCTTAGTTTGGCTGGATATGAAATTCTAGGTTGAAAGTTCTTTTCTTTAAGGATGTTGAATATTGGCCCCCACTCTCTTCTGGCTTGTAGGGTTTCTGCCAAGGATCTGCTGTGAGTCTGATGGGCTTCCCTTTGTGGGTAAACCAACCTTTCTCTCTGGCTGCCCTTAGAATTTTTTCCTTCATTTCAACCCTGGTGAATCTGACGATTATGTGCCTTGGGGTTGCTCTTCTTGAGGAATATCTTTGTGCTGTTCTGTGTATTTTCTGGACCTGAATATTGGGCTGCCTTGCTAGGTTGGGGAAATTCTCCTGGATAATATCCTGAAGACTGTTTTCCAGCTTGGATTCATTCTCTCTGTCATGTTCAAGTATACCTATCAAATGTAGATTAGGCCTTTTCACGTAATCCCTTATTTCTTGGAGGCTTTGTTCATTTCTTTTCACTCTTTTTTCCTCTAATCTTGCCTTCTCTTTTTAGTTCATTGAGTTGATCTTCAATCTCTGATATCCTTTCTTCCGCTTGGTCAATTTGGCTATTGAAACTTGAGTTTGCTTCGTGAAGTTCTCTTGTGTTATTCAGCTCCATCAATTAATTTATATTCTTCTTTAAGCTGTTTATTCTTGATAGCATTTTGTCAAACTTTTTTTCAAGGTTCTTAGTTTCTTTGCATTTGGTTATAACATGTTCTTTAGCTCAGAGATGTTTGTTATTACCCACTTTCTGAAGCCTGTTTCTGTCAATTCATCAGACTCATTCTCCATTCAGTCTTGATCCCTTGCTGGTGAGTACTTGTGATCCCTTGGAAGAAGACAGGCATTCTGGTTTTGGGTGTTTTCATCCTTTTTGCGCTGATTTCTTCCCATCTTTGTGGATTTATCTACCTGTGGTCTTTGTAGTTGGTGACTTTCAGATGGGGTCTCTGAATGGATGTCCTTTTTGTTGATGATGAAGTTATTTCTTTCCGGTTTTTAGTTTCCTTCTAACAGTCAGGTCCCTCTGCTGTAGGACTGCTGGAGTTCCACTCCAGACCCTGATTGCCTGGGGATCACGTGCAGCGGTCTCTGCATTCTCACTGGGAACTGTACTCCACAGCTGTTCTTATTCAGCCATCTTGGATTGTCTCCCAGCAGCAGCCTATACTCTTAATCCAAATGCGTGCTCCAGATGTCTTGACATCCACCTGGGCATGGAACAGAGAAGGCCTTGTGCACCAAGATCTCTGCATAGGAGTTGTGGGGTGTCTCAGACTGCTGGACAAGGCAGGCAGTTTCTTTGAATGCCTGGAGATCTGCCTGGGCATGGAGTGTAGAGAGTTTCACTATACCTTGATGTATATTCAAGGTGGCTCGGGCTGCTGAACCAGATGAGTGGGTGAAACAAATGCCTGATGATCTGCCAGGGCATGAAGCACAGACGGTCTTCCTGTACCAGGATCTTCACACAGGAAGGGTGGGAGGTGGGTACCAGACTGTTGGTCCAGCATGGAGCAGAGGGCTCTTCTGCGCAAAGATCTCTGCAAAGGTGGGGTGACTAAGGTTGCTGGACACAGCAAATAGGTGAAACATAGATATTTCTTCTTTTTTGGAGACAGAGTCTTATCCTGTCACCCAGGCTGAAGTGCAGTGGCATGATCTGGGCTCACTGCAACCTCTACCTTCCGGGTTCAAGTGATTCTCCTTCCTTATCCTCTTGATGCCTGATGGCATCCTTCCAGATATCATCTGCTAGAAATAGTTTGCGTATGTCCATGTTCCTGTTTGCACATATGCACGTAGAGTGACTTTGAGTCAGCTCATTGAAAACTAAAGCTTCAGGGAGAAGTACTTTAGTCTGTGAACACAAGTCTTATGTTAATTTCTGCCCCTTCTTACCCCCCAAAATAAAAATTCAACTTTTAAAGTTTTTAAATAAAAAATAAGCTACTTCATTTTAAAGTGTACCTTCAATGAGATTAGATTGAATTGCCTGAGAAGCTAAATGACCAGACTTTCCCTAACAGATTTTAATTATTTGTATAGGATTCCCCAAATGAAGACTCACAATAGCCATTTTAACTATACTAGAGCTGCTCTTTCATCTTCATTGCAAGCTTCAGACCCTAAACAAAGCATGAAGCTGGGCAGTGCACTGTTTAATTTTCAAATTGGATTTTTCATTATGTTTTATGATAACTTTTTATTTTTATCAAGTTGCATCTTAGCCTTCTGTTTAGACTCAAGAAGATTTATAGCATATCATCTGTGTGCTTATTTGGACAAACAAATACAATAAATCAGTTTATTCTTTTCAATAAAACGTTATTAATGGAATACATTATTCTGTTCAATATTATGTTATCTTTAAAATTAAGCAGAACATTAGTGGCAATGAAACTAGTTTCAATCAATATGTTCTTGTAATGAAACCTATTGTATGAGAAACTTTTCTTTTTAAAGAGAAAAAATGCCCTTAGCACAACAACCAAGTTTTGACTCTAGAGATGGCCATTTCACAGCTTCTATGAATTATTTATTAGGATTTCTTTGCATTTGTTTTGGTATTTAAAATAGTTTCTTGAAAGTTGCATGAATGTTCCTTAAATGATTTTTTTTTAAATGAGGAATTTACTTTGCCCTTGACCTGGCAGGAACCCTAGCATGTGCCTCATTGAAATTAAAGTAGGAGAGGATTTTAAGAAAGGCAGACCTGCTGTTAACACTCAGGAATATAAAAATTGTCCATTTCTCTTTTAATCTGATCGAGTGTCTGGTTAAATTTCTTCATGGATGAAAAATGAGTAGTATCCAGATAAGGAAGATAGAGATTTTAATGTTTTAAAATACATATTATAAGAAAACTTACCAGGATTAGAGCCGTGTTTTAGACCCTAGTCACTCACTCTACTCCCAGTTTAAATTTTATAGTTATGTCTCTAAAAGGAAAGGTATCTGTAGTCTCAGTATAGTATTGTAATTTTAGGAAACGTACATGATCCTTTTGGAAAATGGAACAGGCTGATGCATTGTTCTGTTACTGTTATGATAGCAAAGTTCCCTCACAGAGGCCGATATTTAATATGACCTGGAAACTGAAGACTTTTGTATGTTAAATTGCATGTATCTTCCCATTAAAAAAAACTCAAAAAAATTCTTCGTAATTACTTTTTTTTGATACATTGTATTTTACATGGCTGTTTAATGAATCTAGAGACCTATCGCAGTCTCAAATTTACTTCTATAGCATCTGCAATTTCTTATTTTAATCTGAAAATAAGAAATAGAGATATACTCATACTGCAGCTTTGTTCTCATTAAATTGTTAAGAAATTGTTATATGGACAGATGAGAATCATATTAAGATGAAAAAATATTTGTGAAAATTTAAGCCATCACACATTCTGTTGGCTTTAGGATAGAATTTCCTTAATCGGTCAGGAAAATAATTTGAGTATATTGCTATACAAGTCTGTTACAGTAAATAAGTAAACTCTTTAGGCATGGAATACCACTGCTAACATCTTATAAACAATCTCTCCTCTTCTGTATTTTTTACTTATTATTTTTTAGAGACAGAGTCTCACTCTGTGGCTCAGGATGGAGTGCAGGGGCATAGTCATGGCTCACTGTAGCCTTAACTTTCTGGGATCAAGTGATCCTTGTGCCTTGGTCTCCCAAAGTGCTGGGATTACAGGCGTGAGCCACCACACCTGGACTTCTTCTGTGTTTTCTTTTATTTTTATTTTTACATATTTATTTTCTGAAACAGGGTCTTGTTCTGTTGCCCAGGCTGGAGTGCTGTGGCATCAGCAGGACTCATTACAGCCTTGACTTCTGGGAATCAAGCGATCCTTCCACTTCAGTCCGCCAAGTAGCAGGGACTACAGGCATGTGCCACTATGCCCAGCTAATTATTTTAATTTTAGTAGAGACAAGATCTCACTGTATTGCCCAGCCTCCTCTTCTGTATTGCATATTTTTTCATACAGATGAGAGAGTAGTTAGAATCTGTATTGGAGTTTTACTGTCATTTCACTGCATAACATTGCAGTAAACTTGATTGCAGCTTTTTCCATTGTTAGTTTTACCTCAAAGCTGTTAAATATTACATTTCTGAAAGAAGATTCATTTATTCACATCTGGGAGGACCTGTCAACCATTGGATTTATTTCCATACGGCTGACAATGATTGTATATGGATACATTGGCAGCAGAGTGGTAAGAAGGGACTGATTACTTCATTATCTCTGCAATGTTCCCCCTACAACAGTTAAACATCATCTGTGTGTATGGATGTACATATGTATGCATGTATGTATGTATGTATGTATGTATGTATTTTTCCCACTTATATTTTAGGTTCTGGGGGTACAAATGCAGGTTTCTTACAGGAGTAAATTGTGTGTAACAGGGGTTTGGGGTACAGATTATTTTGTCACCCAGGTAATAAGCATAGTACCCAATAGGTAGTTTTTCAATAGGTAGTTTTTCACTCTCCTCCAGTCCTTCACCCTCAAGTAAGTCCTTATTTCTACTATTCCCTTCTTTTTTGTGTGTGAGACAAAGTCTTGGTTTGATGCCAAGGCTGGAGTACAGTTGGATGAACATGGCTTACTGCTGCCTTGACCTCCTGTCTTCAAGCAATCCTCCTGTCTCAGCCTCCGCAGTAGCTGGGACAGACACACTCCACCATGCCCTGCCAATTTTTTAATTTTTTGTGGAGATGGGATCCTGCTCTGTTGTTCAGGCTGGTCCCAAATGAACAAACTCTTGAGTCAAGCAATCCTCCTACCTTGGCCTCCTACAGTGCTGGAATTACAGCCATGAGCCACTGTGCCTGGCCTGTTATTCCTTTATTTGTGTCCATGCATTCTGAATGTTAGTTCCCACATATAGGTGAGAACATGTGGTATTTGGTTTTCTGTTCCTGCATTAGGTTCATTTAGAATAATGATCTCTAGCTCCATCCATGTGTTTCATCACTCTTGTAGAGATCTTTGCCCTTTGTGATTCCAGGGTGTTTTATTTTTTCTGTATGGCTTTTGTGATTGGATAGCATTCTTGATTTGGCCCTCAGCTTGGATGTTGTTGGTGAACAGAAATGCTACTTATTTTTTTATATTGAATTTGTATCCTGAAACTTTGTTGAAGTTGATTATCATATCTAGGAGGTTTTGGGCAGAGATTAGGATTTTCTAGATATAAAAACATACAGTCTGTGAAGAGAGAGAGTTTGACTTCCTCTCTTCCTGTTTAGATGCCTTTAATATTTTTTCTTGCCTGATTTCTCTGGCTAGTGCATATGTTGAACCAGCCTTATATATATATCAGTAATAAAGCCAACTTGATTGTGGTGGATTCACTTTTTGAGGTGCTACTAGATTTGGTTTGCTAGTGTTTTGTTGAGGATTTTTGCAACTATGTTCATCAGGGATATTTTTCTGAAGGTTTTTGCTGTTGTGTCTCTGCCAGGTTCTGGTATCAGAATTATGTTAGCCTCATAGAATGAATTAGGGTCAAAGTCCCTCCTACTTGATTTTTTGGAATAGTTACAGTAGGATTGGTACCAGCTCTTCTTTGTGTGTCTGGTAGAATTCACTTGCGGATCCATCTTGCCCAGGACTTTTTCTGGTTGGTAGGCTTTTTTTATGAATGAGTTAATTTTGAAACTCAGTATTGTTTTTTTCAGGATTTCAGTTTCTTCCTGGTTCAATCTTGGGAGGTTTTATATTTTCAGTAATTTGTCCATTTCTTCTAGGTTTTCTAGTTTGCGTGCATAGTGGTGTTTGCAATAGTGTCTGAGTTTTGTTTGGGGTTGGTGGTATGGTAATGTCTATGTCATTTTTGATTGTGCTTATTATTATTGCTATTATTATTATTGAGACAAGGTCTCACTGTGTTGACCTGGCTGGAGTGCAGTGACCTGATCTCAGTTCACTGCAACTTTCACCTCCTAGACTCAAGTTATCCTCCCACCTCAGCCTCCTGAGTGTCTGGGACCACAGGTCACACCACCATGCTTGGCTCATTTTTTGTAGAGGCAGGCCATCCTGCCCAGACTGATCTCAAGTTTTTTGAGAATTATTTTATGTCTGAGTGTGTGGTTGATTTTAGAGTATGTACTGTGTGCAGACATCTATATTTATAAGGGATATTATTCTGTATTTTGTTTTCTTTTGGTAATTTTGTCTGGTTTGAGATGAGGGTAAGTCTGGCTTTGGTAAATCTGTTGGAAACAGTTTTCTGCTTTTTCCATATTCTTAGTTGATGATGATTTTTTCTTTTTAAAATGATTGATATTCACCACTGAAGCCATCAGGAGTGGACATTTTTATGTGAGAATATTTTTAATTACTACTTCAATTTCTGTAATTTACATGGGGTATTAAGATTTTCTATGTTATCTTCAATTTTGTAGTTTCTGTCTTTCAAGGAATATGTCCATTTCATTTTAGATATTATATGTATTATCATTCGGCATTCAGCATTCATAATATTCCTTTATTATCTTAATGTCTATGGCATCTGTGTCTAATTGCCCCTTTTTCATTTTTATTATTTACATCTTTTTTCTGGATCAGTTTTACTGAATTTTTTTAACAAAACATCTTTTATTAGATTTTCTCTGTTATTTTCTATTTCATTTATTTCTGTCCTTATGTTTATTTTTCCTTCATTGGTATTTTTTTCAGTTTTAATTTGCATTTTTTCCCTAACTTGCTAAGACAAGAATTTAGATCATTGACTTGAAACTTAATTTCTTTTCTAACATAAATATTTAAAGCTATAAATTTCCCTCTGAGAACTCCATTAGTTACATTTTATTGTTTTAATTTTGATTCACTTCAAAATATTCCTAAGTATTCTTGTTATTTCCTTTTTGAACAGTTTATAGTCAAAAGATGCTGAATTTCCAGGTATTTGCCAATCTCTGACAGCTTTCTGTAATGTGTTTCTAATTTAATTCCCTTGTTATCAGAAAATGTGTTTTCCACAATTTCGATGTCTTGAAATTATTCACCATCTCTTATGATATGGCCAATCTTGGTAAATCTTTCATCTGCATTAAAAATAATATAATCTGCAATTATTGGACACAGAGTTCTGCTTATCAGTAGGGTCAGTATTTTTATAGTGTTGTTCAGGTCTTCTGTATGCCTGTTGATTTTTAGTATACTTTCTCCATCAGATACTAAGAGAGATCTTTAGAATTTGCAACCATGATTGTGGGTTTGTTTTTTTTTTCTTTCCATCTTTCCACCATGTATCTTGAATTTCAGCTATTAAATGCATTCACATTTCGGATTGTTATATAGTCTTGATGTGTTAACTTCTTATCACTTTGAAACATGCCTCTTTATCCTTGTTATTATTGCTTCTTTTGAAATATACCCAATATGTTATTAATAAAGCCACTTTAGCTTTTTTATAACTAATATTTGTGGAATATGTCCTTTTCAATCTTTCTACTTTTACTCCACCTTTGTCTTTAATAATTAAAGTAGGGCTTTCATAAATAGTGCATAGTTTGGTTTTGATTTATAATCTAGCCTGACAGTCTCTGGACTTATATTGGAGTATTTGGCTGCTTTACCCTTGATGTAATTATCAACTTGGTATAGTCTAGATCTACTCACCTTTTATTTTCTATTTTTCACTGGTTTTTCAGCTTCATATTTTTTATTTTTTTTTAACCTTGGTGGAGTCTAGTTCTACCATCTTTTAATTTATTTTTTATTTTTCACTAATCTTTCAGTTTTATATGCTTTAGGATTTGTTAACCTTCTTTTAAGTAATTTTGTGTAGTTTTAGTGTTTGTTATTTCTATTCTGTATTCATTATTATCTTTGTTTTATTTTTTAGTAGTTTTTCCAGGTTTGCAATATGAACCTTTAGAAGTCTATTTTTAGGCTGGGTGTGGTGGCTCACACCTGTAGTCCCAGCACTTTGAAAAGCTAAGGCGGGTGGATCACATGCCCAGAAATTCAAGAGCCTGGGCAACATGCCGAAACCCCATCTCTACAAAAAAAAATAATAATAATAATAATAGCCTGGTATGGTAGCATACTCCTTTAGTCACAGCTACTGAAAAGGCTGAGGCAGGAGAACCGCTGGAGCCCAGGAGGTCAAAGCTACAGTGATCTGTAATTATGCCACTGTACTCCAGCCAGGTCAACAGAGCAAGACCCTGTCTCAAAAACAAAAAGTCTACTTTCAAGTAATATTTACCATATCATATGTAATGTCTAATATATAACTGTATAAAAGAATGCTTCCATTTCCCACTTCCATTTGTTCTGTTATTATTGTCATATATTTACTTCTACATATGTTATATACACAATTTTATTATTATTGCATTAAACAATCATATTTTAAATAGATATGAAAAATATTGCTTGTATTTCCATTTCTAGCAGTTTACATTCATCTTTTTAGATCCAAGTTTTTATCTAGTATCATTTTATTTATATCTGGAAATAGATGTTTATGATCATGCAGTTATGGAATAATTTTTTTCATCTTGTGCATCTATTTCACTTTCAATTTTTAAAGGAAATTTTTCTGAGTTAGCAATTTGGTTTTTTTGCTTCTATTCATTACTTTTATAATGTTGTATCATTTTTTCTGGCTTGCATATTTTTAAATAAATGATATTCTGCAGACATTCTTATTTTGTTCCTTTGTATGCAATGTATTTTTAAGCCTTACTCTTGCAATCTTTATTTCATTAGTTTTTAGCAATATAATAATAATGTGCTTGATGTTTCATGGGTTTATAATGTCAAATTTTTACTTTTCATCTATTAAATACCATTTGGTTATTTTTAATATCTTTTATTTCTGTTATTATTACATTCATGTTTTCCTTTAAATTCTTAATTATAAGCTTATTTATAGTAGGACTTTTGAAATTCTCATGTGCCAATTCTATCATTTTGTCATCTCCAGGTGTTTTTCTTTTGACTCACTAGTCAAATTTCATTGTATATGTTTTAAGTTTTTATTAGATGCTTATCAACATAAATGTTACATTGATGATTATCTGGATTTTATTGTCTTTCTTTACATTGTTTATTCTGACAGACATTTAAGTTGTTTGTAAGTCAGATTTTTTTAAGACTGGTTTTTAAGCTTTGTTAAGGCTATCCTGTAGGGTAGTCTTTTCTCTAACAACTGCTTAGCTCTTTCTGGTTTCTCAGTAAGCTTGAGTGTCCTGGGATCAACCATTCTGACTAGACAAAACTTGAACTTCTCCTTGTACTGTGTGACTTACCAGTGTTTCATTTACCACTTCCTGGTAACAACAATTTTCTAAACAGTTGGAGTTTCACTCTACATATGTGCAGTCTTGGTATATCGCAAAACTCAAGAAGGTTTCTGTACTGATTATTCAACTGTTTTTCTGTGTAGCACTCACTTTTTGAAGGGTTCTGTCATGCAATTTCTGGCTACCTCAACCTCCCTGAACTCTGCAACAAGACTTCTGTGCTCTGCTTAGGATTCCTCTCACTGAACCATAGTCTGGACTCTTTATCTAAACAAAAATTTATTGCTATTTTAAGGCTTAGCTTATTTGTTTGCCTTCTTTCAGGGATCATATACCTATACCAACTGAATATCTGAATGTATAAAATGTCCGAATATATAAAACAACTGGTTTCAATGTCTGAAACATTTCAATGTCTGAAACCAGTTGTTTTGTATATTTTGTCTAATTTTCTAATAGTTTATACGAGGTAGGTGTGTGTGTTCCCTGTTACTCAATAATAAAAATTCTGACTGAAACCATCTTTTAAATGCGTTGAATTCTAGCATGCAAATTTAGTGGTATTCTTAGGAAAATAAAGGCTTTATGGAGAGAGAAAGTGTATCATGGGCATAATAAGTGCATGTAATAAAACTTACAGGGATTACAGTATTAAATAGTTTTTTCTGTTTTAAAGAAATTCAGTATAATATGGAAAAAAAAATTATATAACCTCCTGGGCCAAAAAGTACTAAAATGCAAAACTTTAAGGAAAGAAAAGCTACACTTTTATCATATTTATTGTAACTTGTAATTAAAGAAAGCCCAAACTGATATATAATAGGAATCTTGTAAAGTATTTATTTTGAGAGCCTAAAATAATAAAAGGGAATAAATACTTGAATAAGAACTAAAGAAACATTTATTTCTGAAATCTTGGCTTTCAGGCTGGGAATCAAACTTCGTGATTTTACTCTAGGTTAAGTTCCTTTGAGCAAGTCTTTTAGTTTTATTAATATTTCCTTATTTGAATTAGAGTTAACTCTTAATACAAATAACCTTGACACAAATAACCCAGTAGAAGGTATCTTCATCAGATATACCTCATTTGTGTTCTTTATGGTACAGTGCTTTGTAAAAATCTATTAATACTCTTAAATAATAAAGAAATATGAAACATAGTTACATAGTTACTAACAGGTTAAAAATGCTTTACATCCCAATGGTTTATTTGTAGTCCTGTCATGAATACATTTGGTATCGAAATAAAAGCTAGTTCAGATTAACTGGGAAGTAAAACATTCAATCAACATTGTGAAACAAAGGAGCAATATGAGGTAACATATGGTACTGTGCAGGACTAAAAGGTACATTGAAAAATAATGGATACAAAATGTGAATAGAGAGGAAAGCCTAAGAATTAGAAAGGACTTCATGCGATTTTCTTTTATTAGTTACTTATAGATCACCATGTAAGAGACCCTTAAGGAAAAGGTAATTTATAGGCAGAGCGTATTTACTTTAACGGGAAAGAATTATTTGTTCCAGTATTCTCAAAAGGATAATTGGTGATGGATATGTAGATATAGACCAGTCATGGGGAGGCGGCCAGAGCAGAAAGGAAAATTGTGTGCACCTCATTGTATTAGGTGAGGAATTGCAAACATCTGAAGTGAATGCTTACTTCCCATAGCCAGGTGGAATCCATCCATGAAGCCAGAAGGTATTTGCTAGCTCAGTGGTTCTCAAAATTTGTTCCCCAGGCCAGCAGCATCAGCGTCACCAGGGCAGTTAAAAAAATGCAAATCCTCAGGCCCTACTCCATACCTACTAAATTAGAAAGTCTAGAGGTGGAACCCAGATATGTGCATTGTAGCAAACCTTCCAGATGAGTTTCATGAACACAAAAGGTTGAAAACCTCTGTGCTAGTGTAATGGAAATGTAATGTCATCTGTTATTCAAACTGCTGATGAGTCCTTTCACAGGCAGTTTTATGAATGTGTTTCCCAAAATTATCCCCTTGGGGCAGACAGGATTAGAAGTATTTTCTATCAAAAGAAATGACCAGTGTGCTTAAATAACACAACACTGGTAAATAAAGAAGAGTCTCCAAGATAGAAAATAAGCACAATTTACCTTCATGTCCATGAGTCTCTTCCCATATTATAATTTTATCCATTCTTGTGTGATGTGATTTTTTTCTGAGATTGATCTGTGTTGCTAAGAAGATTTAAACTAATTTTGGTTTGGTGTAAAATAATCAAATACACTCTTTTCAGCACACACACAAAAATGAGTCCTTTAAGCTTAAAAGTGTTATTATTATTATTATTTTGAGACAATCTTGTCGCCTGGGCTGGAGTGCAGTGATGCAATCTTGGCTCACTGCAACCTCCGCCTTCAAGCAATTCTCCTGACTCAGCCTCCCAAGTAGCTGGGACTACAGGTGCATGCCACCACACCCAGGTAATTTTTTGTATTTTTAGTAGAGACGGGGTTTCTCCATGTTAGCTAGGATGGTCTCAATCTCCTGACCTTGTGAGCCGCCTGCCTAGGCCTCCCAAAGTGCTGGTATTACAGGCGTGAGCCATCACGCCTGGCCAAAAGGGTTTTTAAAAACCACTTTGAAATGTGCTAAAGAGAGACATTTTATCAATGCAACTTTTTCCAGTTTCAATGTTGGTCTTTTTTTCTCGCTCCTTCTTCTTTCCTTCCTCTACTCCTCCCTGTTCTCTACCATTCCTTGCTACTTCTCCATGCCACCTAAGCTGTCTCTCCTGCCTTTGACTCGAAGTATGCCTTCAGAGAAGATCATTCTACGTTTAGAGTCAAATTTAGATCTAAGAATAATAGGAAGGTATTATCTGAATGGCTACTTCTGTTGTCCCAGTAATGGCCAAAAAAGGGTCACCTTGTTATATAAGCACTTGATTACAGATATTCCTGGTGCTGCCTTGCATCTTTGCTCAGAAAACTGCTCTGTGAAAGAAACCATACTTAGTTTGAGTTGTTGCTGGAGCATTGAAAGGTAACATTGTTACATCCACATTCAGAGACTTGTAGGAAAGAAGCAGTTTGTCCTGACCTTCTCTCTGTAAGAGAAAGTTTTTGTTCATAGAGTAATTAAAAACAGACTGGAGTAAGGTGTCGTTTAAATCACTATATCATTAGGACTTAGCTGCTAAGCCTGATATAGACCCTGAATGCTCTCTGTGTTTATTGAAGTTGTGCCAGTCTTCCTCGGTGAGACTGATTGTAGAAGCCTTTTACATACAACTCATTTGGACAGATGGTCTATGTTAAACAGATGATGACTTTTTGGCATGTACAGCTATTCCTACAATTTGAGTTGATTAGTTCTTGTTGATACATGCAGAAACATGAAGACTGTTGCCAATAAGCCTGGTCCATGCTCACGGCCACCTGTTCTTTTCATTTGGAGTCATTGCCTGGGCTGTCCTCCTAGTTTAAATGTCCACAGGGCCACCCTCTCTTTCCACATGAAAGTGCCATGCAAGTTCAGCTTTATGTTGTTTACATGCACACACTCACACCCCTGAAGTCATATTTTAGGACAGTTTTCTGTGAACAGGGAGTCTCATTTTCTGGTTCACATTAGTCTAGATTAAAGAACTAATTTATTTTTTGTGCTCTTCAAGCTGTTGCAAATAATAATATAGCTTGATCATCCTAATTATGATATCAGCCAAAGTATGCTGAAGAGTTATACCTCACAATGATATATAGACCCTAAGAAACCATATATTATAAATACGCTTGTAGTAACTTTTTGAATTTCCGTCATCACTCACTCTTAGCAGTAAAGAAAGTAACATCTGGCCCAGTATTTAAAGTGCTTGTATTTTCTGTTTTTAGTTAACTTTATTTATTTTTACCTGTCTTCTACAAACTGTATTTGTTCATTTGTTATATATTGCCATAAGTATTATAGAGGAATTTGTATAAAAAATTTCTCCTGAAATCAAATGACTTTTCAGCTAATTGACTCTAAAAGGCCCATCTGAAATTAGATAAAGTTGAAGTGTGGATCTCTCACATTAATGACAGGTTATATATCTTAGTAAGTGGGATCTTATAAGAATGGCAGAAATCCTAAGACAAGTACCAGAGGCCGCAAGGGTTCATTTAGTTTCTATAATTCACCCCAATTACCCTTCATCAAACAGCTGTATTTTTATTGTCTTTATACTGCTTTCCATTGACCTTGTAATTTAGTTTTTTACTTGCTTATCTCTTTCCACTAGAATATGGGTTTTTATTAGAGCAGGCCCTTTGTATTGATGATTCAATGATACCTAGAACATACTTTATATATGGTCAGTATCCAACAAATATTAGTAAATATATGAAAGAAGGTTGTCATTGGTCGGGCACAGCAGCTCATGCCTGTAATCCCAGCACTTTGGGAGGCCGAAGTGGTAGATCATCTGAGGTCAGGTGTTTGAGACCAGCCTGGCCAATGTGGTGAAACCCTGTCTCTACTAAAAATACAAAAATTAGGTGCATGTAGTGGTGGGTGCCTGTAATCCCAGCTACACAGGAGGTTGAGGCAGGAGAATCACTTGAACCCAGGAGGTTGAGGCAGGAGAATCACTTGAACCCAGGAGGTGGAGGTTGTAGTGACCCGAGATCACACCATTGCACTCCAGCCTGGGTGACAAGAGTGAAACTTCATCTCAAAAAAAAAAAAAAAAACAAACAAACAAAAAAAAAAGTTGTGTTTTTGTGTTTATTTGTTTTAAAGACAGGGCCTCACTTTGTCACCCAGGCCAGAGTGCAGTGGCACCATCATAGCTAATTGCCACCTCAAATTTCTGGGCTCAAGTGATCCTCTGGCCTTAGCCTCCCAAACTGCTGGGATTACAAGCATGAGCCGCTGCACCTAGCAAAATGTTGTATTTTTAAAACAAATTTCTTTTAAAATTTACCCATTGTAAGTGTAAATTCGATGAGTTTGGTAATTTTACAGAGTTGTCTAACAATCACCATAATCCAGTTTTATAACATTTTGACCACCCAAAAGGATTTCTTATGCCCATTTGTAGTCATTCCTCCCTCTTCCTACCCACAGGATTAGGCAATGGCCAATATGCTTTCATCATCTATGAATTTGCCTTTTTGGTACATTTTGTATAAATGTCACATACAGTGTATAATCATATACATTTGGTTTCTTTCTATTTGCATCATTTTATTAGATTTATTCACATTGTAGCATGTATTAGTAATTTGTTTTTTATTACTGAATAGTATTCCATTTTATAGATAAGCCACATTTTGTTTGCTCTTTCACCAGTTAATAGAAATTTGGATTACTTCCAGTTTTTAACTGTTGTGCATAATGATGCTGTGACCATTTGTACACGTGTTTGTGCAGATACATGTTTTCATTTCTCTTGATTAGATATCTAGAAGTGAATTTTCTGAGTAGCATGATAGGCTTATGTTTAACTTTTGAAAAAATTGCCAAACTGTTTGGCCATACAATTTTACATTCCCACAAGCACTGCATGTGAATCCCTGTTTCTCCAGTTGTCATTGTCTTTATATTTTTGTTCTCACCATTATACTGGGTGTGAAGTAGTTGGTTCTAACCACTTTGGTTAACATGCAAAATCATGATGAGCATCTTTTCATGTGGTAATTATCCATTTGTATATCTTCTTTGGTGAAATGTCTGTATCTTTTGTCTATTTTTGACCCATTTTAAAATTAGGTTGTCTTATTATTGAGCTATGAAAGTTCTTTATATTTTCTGAATACAAGTCCTTTACAGAAAAATGATTTGCAAATATTTTCTCGTAGTCCATAGCTTATATTTTTATTTTTAGTAGAATCTTTTGAAGTACAGAAGATTTTCACTTAGATGAAGAATTTATCAATTGTCTTCTATTGTACTTTTGATGTTATAGCTGAAAAATAGTTACTTAGCTCAAATATTACAAAGATTTTCTTCTGTGTTTTGTTCTAGTAGTTTACTAGAGTTTAAGTAGTTTCACCTCTTTCTTACATTTAGATTTTGATCCATTTTGAGTTAATTTTTGTGTATGGTGTGAGGTAAGAGTCTCAGGGTTTTTTGCATATAGATATCTCTTTACATAAGCACCATGTTACAAAGATTAGCCTTTCCCCCATTGAATTACCTTGTCAATTTTGTCAAATTACCAATTTACTATGGGTATCTATCTCTATAAATTTCAAAATTAAAAAGTGTGACTTCTCTTACTTTGCTATTCTCTCTCTAAATTGTTTTGGCTATTCTGGGTCCTTGACACTGCTATATAAAGTTTAGGCTTGGATTCTCAATTTCTTAAAAAAAGCCTGCTGGGATTTCAGAAGGCTTGCCTAGAATGTTAAATCAATTGGGAGAGAGTTGCCATCACTAAAATTAAATTCTTCAATTTAATTCTTCTATTTATTTAGATCTTTTAAAATTTCTCTCAGCAATATTTTGTGATTTTTAGTGCAGAAATGAAGCAGCATCATTGTCTGGGGTAAATACCTGAGGTTCGTTGTCTCACACCAAGGTAATCAAGGAAGTGGACACACAGGAAGTGAGTTTAAGAGCAGAGGTTTAATAGGCAAAAGAAAGAGAAAAGAGAACAGGTCTTTCTCCAGCAGAGAGAGTGGAGCACCTGACTGGGTCTTCTGGTTTCATGGTCAAGTGCACGGGGTTTTATAGGCAAGCTTCAGGAGGCAGTGTCTGATGTACATAGGGCCTAAGAGATTAGTTGGACCAGATGTGGTGTTTGCATAGCATGGGAGGAAGCTGGTTATTTCACCCTAATCTTTTTAATATGTAAATAGGTTTTCTGCCTGGCCAGCACCATGTTTTCTGCTTCTTACTGTACACATGGTTGACAAAGAAAAGGGAAGATGGAGCTCCTATGTCAAACATGCCTGGCCCACAGGTAGCCATTTGCTCATGACACAGCTGCTGGCATTTATGTATGTAACCTTATCTTATTTATGTGTGCTTGCTTATCTATGCTTGCAGGCTGATTTTTCAGGCTGCTCTTTGGAGAGAAATGACTTGAGGGCCACTTTTTATAAAAAGGGAGACCTTACCGAGGACTTTCTTACCCTCACTATCTGCCTAAATAATTTCTTTTTAACTCCTATATCAGAAGTTTTATACTTCTTTATTAACTTTATTTCTATAAATTTTATTCATTTTGATGCTATTATGAATGTAATTGTTTTCTTAATTTTATTTTCAGATTATTTATAGTTCATATATTAAAATATAATGGATGTTTGTGTGAGATTATTTAATAGTATATAAAAATATAATTGATGTTTGTGTTATAGATCTTGTAGTTGGTGACCTTGCTGAATTTTTTTTGTTTGTAGATTTCTTAGGATTTTCTACATAAAGTATTATGGCACCTGTGAATGAAATGTTTTACTTTCTTTTCATAATGTATGTCTTTTTTTCTTGCCTTATTGCACTGAATAGAACTTTCAGTATAGCGTTCACCAGAAGACGTAAGAATACACATGTGTATTTTGTTTCTCATCTTAGAGGAAAAGCATTGTCTTTCACCATTTTATCATTAAGTACATTAAATGAAACATCATACAGCTTCAGGTTTTTTATAGATTATCCTATAGCTGAGAAAGTGCTCTTTCTTCCTTGATTTTTGAGAGTCTTTATCATAAGTAGGTGTTGAATTTTGTTAGATGTTTTTTTCTGTTTCAGGGAAATGACCTTTTGGTTTTAGGGTTTTGTTCTTCATTCCGCTAATACATTACATCAGGCATCCCCAAACTTTTTACACAGGGGGCCAGTTCACTGTCCCTCAGACCGCTGGAGGGCCGCCACATACTGTGCTCCTCTCACTGACCACCAATGAAAGAGGTGCCCCTTCCTGAAGTGCAGCAGGGGGGCTGGATAAATGGCCTCAGGGGTGCCATAGTTTGGGGCTGCATGCAGCCCGAGGGCCGTAGTTTGGGGACGCCTGCATTATATGAATTGATTGTTTGATGATCAACCTTACATTTCTGGAATAATCCTCACTAGATCATTGTATATAAGTCCTTTTATCTTATATGGGATTTCATTTGCTAATATTTTGTTGATAGCTTTTAGGTCTACATTCCTAGGAGTATTGGTCCTTGTTTTTCTGTGAGATCTTTGTGTAGTTTTGGTATTATGGTAATACATCTCATAGAATGTTTAAGAGTATTTCCTCCTGTATTTTCTGCAAGTTTGTGAATGATTGTTATTGTTGATTCTTTAAATATTTGATAGAATTAACGAGTGAAGACATCTGGGCATGAATTTTTCTTTGTGGAAACATTTTTTTTCATTACCAATTCAGTTTTTTGTTTGAGGTTCTATTAGATTTTTGTGTGTAACAGATTATTTAAAAAATAGCAGCTTTTTCATATATTATCTGTTATCTAGTTCTGTAGGTCAGAAGTCTGGTTGAGCTTGACTGGGTTCTCTGCTGGGGGTACTACAGACCTAAAATGTAGGTGTCTGTTAGACTGGGCTCTTATTTGGGCACTCTAGGGAAGAATCTGCTTCCAGCCTCATTCAGGTTTTGGCAAAATTTAGTTCCTTGCAGTGTAGGTCTGAGGTCTGCTTTTCCTCACTATCTTCCATGTGAGGGCCACTCTCATCTTATTAGAGGCTGCACGCATTTCTCCACACCTGGCCCCCACTATCAAGCGAGGAACAGCATGTCATATCCTTCTTATGTTTGAAATTTCATTGACTTTCCCTTCTGCCACCACTTTTAGAAAACTTTTAAGAGCTAGTGTGATTAGATTAGGCCCATCTAAATGATCTTTTTTTTGCCATGTGATGCAATGTAATTATGTTTAATAGTACCAAAGATGAAGATCATGTGTGTCATCTTAACATTTTGACTACTTACAAGTCTATTCGAATTTTCTATATTTTATTGAGTGATTGTCAATAATTTGTCTTCTATTAGTAATCTATTTCATCTAAGTTGTCTGATCTGTTGCCATACATTTTTCATAGATTTTCTTTTAATTTCTGTAAGGTCAGCAGTCTGACTTTATGATCTCCTCTTTAATTCCTGATTTTGGAATCTGTATTTTGTTTTATTTTATTAATAAATGTAACTAAATATTAGTGTTAATCTTTTCAAAAAATAACTTCGGATTTCATTGATTCTCTTCCAATTTTGTTTTTGTTTTCTCTAATAATTTTTATTTTCTCTCCTGCTTGCTTTGTTTTCACTTTGTTCTTCTTTTTCTAGCTTCTTAATTTAGAAGCTTATGTTACTGACTTGAGTCCTTTTTTCTTTTCTGATATAGGTGTTTAAAGCTATAAGTCTCCTAAGTGCTACTTTGGCTGCACTAAATTTTAATTTTGGTATTCATTATTTTCATTTAGTGAAAATTTTTCTTCCTTCCACTTGGACTTCCTTTTTAACCAATGATGTATTTAAATGTATATTAATTTTTAAATATTTGAGGATTTTCCAAAATGTTGTTGTTGATTTCTGATTTAAATCTATAATGATTGGAGAATATGTTTTCTGTGACTTCAATTCTTTTAAATTTGTTAATTTTTAACAAATTTGTTATTTTAAAAATATATATTAAAATTTTAAAAGAATATTTTGTTATTAAAAATGATGTATATTCTGCTATTGTTGGATAGAATATTCTTTAGATATCAGTTAAGTGAATTAATTAATAGTATTGTTCAAATCTTTTATATCTTTACTGATTTTTTGTTTAGTTATTCCCACAGTATTGAAAATAGTATATTGAAGTCTTATGTTTGTTATTATAAAATTGCCTGTTTGTTTTTCAGTGTTGTCAATATTTGTTTCATGTACCTTGGGACTCAGTTGTTAGGCTTATATAATTTATAATTATTATGTCTTGTTAATTTACCATTTTATCATTATGAAATGACTTTTATTATATATAGTAATGTTTCTAGCTTAAAGTTTGATATTAATATAGCCACTCCATATCTCTTGTATTTACTATTTGAATGATACATCTTTTTCCATCCTTTTACTTTCAAGCTGTTATGTGTGAATCTGAAATGTATTATGGACCACATACATTTGGACCTTCTTATTTTATCTAGTTTGACAATCTTTGTCTTTTGGTTGAATGACTTACTTAGTTACACTTAATATAATAGTGATATGGTTGGATTTATGTCCTCCACTTTGCTGTTTTATTTTCTATATGCCCATGGATGTCATACTCTTCTACTCTTTCCTTACTGCTTTTTTGTGTTTGTGCGTGTGTGTGTGTGTGTGTGTGTGTACACATTTTGTGTAACATTTATATTCCTTGACTGTTTTTTGGTGCTTCTAAAAATCTTTGCTTTAGGGATTGCAATATGCTTCTTAACCTATTACAGTCTTCTTAAGGTGAATACCAACAGTATTCCGATAAAATATATAACTTTGTTCCAATGTAACATTTATTCCTCTATTTGCTGTGCTGTTATTTTCTTACAGATAATATTTTTATGTTCTGTTTTATTTATTTTATTTTTATTTATTTATTATTTATTTTATTTCTTACCTTTTTTTTTTTTTTTGAGACATGGTCTTGCCCTGTCACCCAGTCTGGAGTGTAGTGTTGCAATCACAGCCTCAACTTTCCAGGGTTGGGTGATTCTCCCATCTCCACCTCCAAGTAGCTGGGACTACAGGCATGCACTGCCATACCTAGCTAATTTTTGTTTTTTTAATGTAGATTTGGGTTTTTGCCATATTGCCCAGGCTGGTCTTGAACTTCTGGGCTCTAGTGATGCACCCATCTCAACCTCCCAAAGTTCTGGGATTGCAGGCATGAGTCACTGTGCTTAGCCATATTTCTATGTATTAATCCCAGTAATACTTAATGTTTTATACTTAATGATTTTATGTAATTGTCTTTGAAGGTAATTAAGACTACAAATATACCTTTTCCTAAAGATGATCTTTTCTGGTATTCATTATTTCTATAGATTCAAGTAACTAGTATAATTTCTTTCTAGCCTAAAAGATTTTCTTTAGCATTTCTTATAAAGGCAGTGCTCTCAGCAGCTACTCTTTCAGTCTTTTTGTCATTGATTGTTTTGTTTTTAAATATGTAGATGTCTATTTTGCCTTCATGCCTTCATTTTTGAAGGTTAGTTTTGCTGGATATTAAATTCTTACTTGACAGTGGTTTTTGTTTTGTCTTTTTTTTTTTCCCCCAGAACTTTGAATATGTCATTCCACTGTCTTTTGACTTCATTGTTTCTGGTGAGATGTCACTTGCTAAATATAATGTTGTTCTCTGTGTGTGAAGAGTCATTTCCTTTGTTCCTTTGGAGAGTTTCTCTTTGTCTTGGCTTTAGTTAGTTTGACCAGGATTTATCTATGTGTGGATCTCTTTATGTTTATCCTACTTACAATTTGTTGAGCTTCTTAGATGTGCTGATTAATGTTTTTCTAATCAAAATTAGGATGTTTTTGACGATAACTTTTCCAAGTATTTTTCTGATCCCTTTTCTCTCTCCTCTCCTTCTGGGATGCCCATTTCATGTATCTAGATATGCTTTGTCTCCCACAGGTCTCTGAGATTATTCGTTTTTTAATCATTCTTTTTTCTTTCTACTCTTTAGATTAGATAGTCTCTGACCGATCTGTTTTTATGTTCACTGATTCTTATGCTGTTTTCCTTCTGCTGTTGAGATTACTGTCTGAATTTTTCACTTAATTTTTTGTACTTTTCAATGCTTGCATTTCCATTTGGTTCTTTGTTATGAAAAAAATTGTTCCCTTTATTGAGATTCTCTATTTGTTGCCATTGTTATACTTTAATTATTAAAATGTTTTCTTTTAGGTCTTTCAACACATTTATCATAGCTGCTTTGAAGTCTTTCTTTGTAAGTTCAGTATTTGGGCTCCCTCAGAAACAGTTTCAGTTTCTATTGATTGGTTTTTTTCCCCCCAGTATGGGTCACTCTTTTCTGTTTCTTTGCACTTCTTGTAATTTTTCATTTAAAAACTGGACATTTGATATAATATAGCATCTTAGGCTTCTGATTCTTTCTCTTGAAAGTTGTTATTGCTGTCTTTTTGAATGTTTCAGTGACTCACCTGGATTCATTCTGTAGGGGTCATCTCCCCTGCAATGTATCTCCACTGGTGTCACTACTCTTTTTTTTTTTAAGCCTAGCTTCATAGAGGATTGCCCTGAGTCAGCATAGCTTAATTTGAAAACATGATTATTATTAATAAGTTGTGCTCTAACACCTTAAGTCATTCTGGCTTCAATGCTTTGTCAATGGTCCTGTTCATGAGTTGAGTAATGACTTTACTTTCTGCTGTCCCTTCTCATGCCTTCTCTATATTTAAGCAAGATGCCATGTTCAAACAGAGACACTTAGATGATTAAAGTCCTTTTTTAGCCTGAACTGAGTCTGCACACAATCCTGAGTGTATGTACCTCCTTCTATGCCACCCAGTATATAGGAAGCTTATCAAGACTCTCTGTTGCTGTCTCATTCCGCAGTGTCCTTGTTAAATATCTGACTGCCAGACACCTACTTGCCCCATTCAGTCAATTCTGTTATAAGGTGACTTATGTATTTCTAAAAGGTAACCATGGTATGCAAAATAATACAATAAAAAATGCAAGGTTTATGGAGGAAAGTACCATATTTTAAGATATCCCAGATGTCAAACATCAAGTGTAATAATATTGACTTTTAATTTCATAAACCATGTACCAAATACTCAAGTTTTTGCTTTCTAACTTTATTTAAAGCTCTGTGTAGTATTCACTTTTTGAGATTGGGGTTGAGGGAATTCTTAGACTGTTGTTTGATTATAATTTGTTTTATTATAGTTCTAAGGAATTTTACACTATTGTTTCAAAGTATTCCTTTTCTTCTTCTTTAAGATTCATAGCAGTAGTTCCTGGAATTATGGGGAATGCAGACATTTTTTTCAAGAGTAGTAACTATGGATCCAATCTGTCATCTCCCTTCCTTTATTGGGAGTTGGAGCTGATGGGAACATAGTAAAAGAAAAGAGTATATTCAGTTCTTCTGTAAGATGATATATGTATTTCATAAAAATAACCAAGCTGTGCAAAACAACATAGTAAAAAACACAAGGCTTGGGTGGGAATGATATTGTGGCAAAAAAATTCAAAATCTTAAAGCAACGCTTTAAAAAATTAACAACCTTATAAAAATAGCAGCAAAGTTTCACACTTGTTAAATGTTAAAAATAAATACAGTAAGTATATATGCAATCAGTATGGCAGTCCACCTTGAAATAGACTTGAAGTTCACTTGTTTAAGGGGGTATCATAAGAATTGTATCTTGTAAGTTATTGTCAAGTAGTGGAAGTTGGGTTTTCAGAGAGAAGAAGGAAACTTGTAATACCAGATATGGAAGATTGACCTGGGTTGAGAGCTAGTGCACTAATAATCTCAGTAAGATTTCTTTTGTTCTTAATTTCTGAAGCATATTTTTTTGAATTTGAAATATGAGGTCTTTTGAGGTATGCCTTTATAATAGACACCTGTTTTAACAAAATGGAAAATTTAATCCAATGTGTAGCCTTCTTCCATTAACTCTTGTATCACTACTAGAATTTTTTTGCATCTTCTCAGCTACACTTGTAGCCTTACCAAGCAGCTGCAGTGCTGTTTGAAACCACTAATCCAGCTATTACTAGCATGAAAAGGAGTCACTTCTGCAAGATTCATGATTTACATTTAAGGCCTTTCTGTATAAATAGTGCTTCCTCTTTGTGAAATCAAGTATTTTGCTATTTGGTCTTCATTTCAAATGCTTACCAAGCATTCCATTTCTTTTTTTTTTTTTTTTCCTTTAGGCTATGTTCTTTAAAAAAAATTTTTTGTTCTGCAAGTTTCTGTTATTTTATAGGCTGTTTTCTTATTGACTTTATAGCACTGGACATTGTATCAGTCATAAACTTAAAACAAATTTTTGCAGAGTTGTCTGATAATCCTCAATGTGGATTCCTTAATGTTTATTTCTCAGGAGATACCATATTCTCTTGTTTCTTTGAGAATACTTTACTCTTTCAGGCTTCTCAATATTTGAAGCTTTCCATTTATATGTACTGTTTGATGGTTTTGACCAGAATGTTCAGGCATTTGGGGGATGTTAATTGAGTGTTTTCTTATATTCCAAAATTCACAAGTGTGAAAGAAGAGCAAAGTATGACTTTGTAGTATAACACATATGAGGAACCGAGATAAATGTTGGTTGTTTCAGATGTGCAATTTTGTAAATTCTAGCATGGCTTAGATCAGACTTTATGTGTTTACCTTGTGTTTTGCACAAAGAGAATTGTGTTCTAAGCAAACATGAAATTTGCAATATGTTTAGACTTTTTCCAAATATGTGAATCATGTTGAAACAGGTTCACCTTTTTAGAACAGTGTTACACCCGAGCTGATTGTATTCTACATAATTTTGGTCATTGCATCCCAAACTAAATTGTTTGTGGTGAAGGGCTATGTTTGGTTTTTGTTTGTTTATAATCTTCATGGACTGAAACTGTTGTAAAATTTTTATTAGTAATTTCAACAGTCATAAATTATATTTCAGTAAACAATCTGGCTGTTATCATTGAGACAAATGACTAACTCAGTCAGGAACTGAGTGAATATTATGTTTGATGTTAGTTTTTATGAGAGCTTTTCTATTTTTTTTTATTTCATTCTTAGATGGCTTTTCAGAAGACCCATCTGAAAGCCTTGGGGTTTTGAACTGGTTCTTTCTTAGTAAGCCCTGAAATCCAAATGTTGTTTCTAATCCTGTAAGACTGCTTAAAGGTCCTCTTAGCTCCTCTACTAACACTTCTTTTAAATTTTAGATTAAATTTCATTTAACATGTCTTGAACAGAAAAGCAATAACTAATGTTAAAGTCATCTTTTTTTGTTTACCTTCTATTTTAAATCTTGGCCCTTTTATGTTCTTAACACCTTAGTAACACTTCAGTGACTTCAAACTAGTTTTAAAAAATAATTTTTTTTCATCATTGATTCTTGCAGGAAGAATGCAAAAATTGCATTCTTATCCACAATAGCTTTTGCCTAAATATTCTGAGAATTTTTCTGTCCTAGACCCTGAAGAAATTTTATAGCATATTTAATCAACAAATTTTAGAGACATTGTTGGTGCCTCCTTTATACATAAAAAGGTAGTTCTAGCTGGGCGCAGTGGCTCACGCTTGTAATCCCAGCACTTTGGAAGGCTGAGATGGGCGGATCTCCTGAGGTCGGGAGTTCAAGACCAGCGTGGCCAACATCCCCATCTCTACTAAAAGTACAAAAAATTAGCTGGGCATGATCGCACATGCCTGTAGTCCCAGCTACTCGGGAGACTGAGGCAGGACAATCACTTGAGCCGCAATCATGCCCCTGCACTCCAGCCTGGGCAACAGAGTGAGTAGTTCTTTTTTGGGCCTTGGCTATGCATATACCATTTGTATAATGAATTGAATCACCAATGATTGTTCAGTATAACTTGCAGATCCGAACACTTTAATTTCAGTAGAATTATTTCAGTTTAGGTTGTTAGTTTTGTGGTCTGTAGTAGGCCTTCCTTCTTGTCTTCTGCTATCTCTCCATGTAAACTTCATGTTTTGATTCCTTTGGGTATTAAGTAGATAATCTGTCCTTTATTATTTCATTTCCTTCCACTGCCCATCAGTTGGCTCATTGGCTATCTACTGTATTAAGTGGGCATAAGAAATTAAAAGTGAAACTTCTTTCATGGCACTGACACCATTTTTATATTGCCTTCTTCCTAAACTTTTGGCTGCATCTATTTGTCATTACCCTGTTCACCATGCTCTAGACTCCCTAGAGTTCACCCTACATATTTTCATCATCCCCCCCTTCAGCTAATGTTTTCCACTCCACCAGAAATGTCCTACACCTCACACCCTCACAAATACCTTTATCATTAACTCCAATTTTTGTCTTCCAAAGTTTAGCATAAATGTCAACTCTACTATGAAACTTTTTCTACTTCCCTGCCCTCACTGAAGGCAAAACTAATTCCCCTACTGCTGCTCTTTACATATAGCACTCTTGATAGACTTTATCACATAAAATGGTTTTCCCCTTTTGCCAAAATTTGAGGGCTGTGAGGGTTGGGACTCTGACTTGACAAGCCTGGTACCTAGCACAGTATCTGGCAGATACTTTCAGATCCCATCCTGCCTGCTCATCCCAAGGTGGCAGCCTCGATCTTTGGATAAAATTTTTAAAGAGAGTATAATAACACCAAACGTATTTGTTCATAATATTTTGATTATATATTGTTTATATATATATGGTTATATATGCTACTGCCTTCTAATGTTAGCTAAATATACAAGATTTGGTCTTTGGATGTAGAGTTTTTGCCTATTCCTATGTACCTTCCATTTACTGGCTTTTAAAAAATCATTCCTTCCAAAATGTCCAGTATCTTAATCCTTTCTTTTCATATTTAGTACTAGAGCAGCACTCAAATCAGGGAACAGAAGGGAACTATTTATTTTTAAGTATTTTTGAATAGCTATAGGACTGTATTTGTTTGGTAGTATCTTTTTACACATTGGATAACAACATTAACTGAAAAAGGATTTAGGCGAAAATGCAATTAACTTTACATTTTCTAAAGCCCTGCTTGTCCCAGATTTCCATAAATCTCTCTTCTGAATGTAATGCTGTATGTCTCCAAATGTGCTATCCTTCTTTATGATGTGAGAGTCACTTCTGTTAAGGCTGATTTTTTTTTTAACAAATTCAATCAAAGTAGGAGTCCTGAGGCAGTTGCCTTTTATTCAGGTATTATGTCTTTCAACCTGTCTATTTGCCTATCCTTACTCTAGGTTGATAAAGCATATATTTTTTAGTTGTCTAATACAGTGTCTAGTTTTAAACCCTTTTCATGGAACATTGTAGAAGATAATATAATGATATGTGCTTTAAGTTTAAATTCTCATCTCAAAAGCAAAAATTGCCCTAGTAATTTACTATTTCACTGATGTAAACGAAATAGGCATATAGATTCCTATTTTTATGGCCTCTGTTTAAGACAGTTGAAATTTTCCTTGTGTTCATAGAACTTTTTATCAGTCTTTAAACACTTGGAGTGAGAAATTATAAACTGTGAGTGGCTGCTGGAATACACTAAATACGTTTTTAAGATAAGTTACCATTAAGTTCCTTAGGATGCAAGTTAGTCCATTTAGCTGCTGCTACTCCTGCTTCCTGCTTGTTGGTTCATTAAACAAATATTCATTAATTTAAGTGTCTTTTAATTGTAAAGAACTGTGTCATTGAAACATGAGATTGAAAGTAACATTGTCTTCATCCTCAAGTTCCACACTGTATATTGGAGAGGGGCCAAAATCTATGCCAAAACCATTATTTATTGTGTACTTGCTATATCTTATTGAGGATAAAGCAATGAACAAATATTGGTGCATATAGCCAAAGCAATCCTAAGCAAAAAGAAAAAAAGCTGGAGGTATCACATTAACTGGTATAAAACTATGCTACAAGCTACAGTAACCAAAATGGCACAATACAAGTACAAAAATAGTCACAAAGGCCAATGAAACAGAACCCAGAAATAAAGCTGCACACCTATAACAAGTTCATCTTCAACAAAGTCAACAAAGGTAAACAATGGAGAAAAGGATACCCTATTCAATAAATGGTACTGGGAATATTGGCTAGCCATATGCAGAGGAAAGAAACATTACTCTTACCTCTCAACATATTTAAAAATTAACTCAAAATGGATTAAAGACTTACTTGTGATACTTAAAACTATGAAAGTGCTAAAAGAAGGCATAGGAAAAACACACCTGGATATTGGCGTAAGCAAATAATTTATGACTAAGACCTCAAAAACAAATGCAACAAAAACAAACATATCTGAATGGGACTTAATTAAACTAAAGAGCTTCTTCTGCACAGCAAAAGGAACTATTAGCAGGGTAAAAAGACAGCCTAGAGAATAGTGTATTAGTTCATTTTCACACTGCTGTAAAGAAATACCCAAGACTGGGTAATTTATAAAGGAAAGAGGTTTAACTGACACAGTTCCACATGGTTTGGGATGTCTCAGGAAACTTAGGATCATGGTAGAAGGGAAAGCAAACACGTCCTTCCTCAGGATCTCATGAGAAGTCATTAACTATCACAAGAACAGCATGGGGGTAACCACCCCCATGATCCAGTCACTTCCCATGAGGTTTCTCCCCCAACACATGGGAATTACAAAATTCAGATTACAATTCAAGATGAGATTTGGGTGGGTATACAGAATACAATATTTGCAAAGTACGTATCTGTCAAAGGTCTAGTATCCAAAATCTATAAGGAACTTAATCAGATCAACAAGAAAAAATATTAAAAAGCAGACAAATGGCATGAACAGACACTTCTCAAAAGAAGATATATAAGTGTACAACAAACATGAAAAGAATGCTCAACATCACCAGTCATCAGAGAAATGCAAATTAAAACCACAATGATATACCATCTCACATCAGTCAAAATGGCTACTATTAAAATGTAAAAATTTCTAAAATCCAGATATAGATGAGGATGCAGAGAAAAGGAAAAGTCATAACTTGGTGGGAATGTAAATTAGTTCATCCCTATGGAAAACAGTGTGGAGATTTCTTAAAGAAGTGAAAATAGAACTACCATTTTATCTAGCAGTATCACCACTAGGTATCTACCCAAAGGAAAAATCATTTTATCAGAAAGACCTGCACTCATATGTTTATTGCAGCACTATTCACAATAGCAAAGGCATGAAATGAACCTAATTGTCCATCAGTGGTGGATTAGACAAAGAAAATTTGGTATATATACACCCGGAAATAGTATGCAGCCATAGAGAAGAATCAAATCACGTCCTTTGCAGGAAAATGTATGCAGCTAGAGGGCATTATCCTATGCAAATTTACACAGAAACAAAAAGTCAAATACCACATGTTCTCACTTTTAACTGGAAGATTAACAGTGAGTACACATGGACATAAAGATGGAAACAATAGACACTGGAGACTCCAAAATGGGAGAGAAAGAGTGGGGAAAAGGGTTGGAAAAGCTATGTCTTGGGTACTATATCCACTGTTTGGGTGATGGATTCACTGGAAGCTGAAACCAAGCATTATGCAATATGTCCGTGAAACAAATTTGCACGTGTACCCCTAGTCTATTTTTTTAAAAAAATTATGAGGTTTAGCCTTTTCTGAATCCGGTAGTTACTGTTGAAAATGTTGACAAGTCCAATGGTACACATATGGTAGGATCTGTTCTGACATTTGGTATGTGTTACTAGTGTTCTAATCCGTTATTTACACTTTATTGTGTTCCTTCTGTGTGCTTATATTTTTTTAAATTTCATAATTATTGACTTTAATGTCTTTTAGATTCAGTATTCCTAAACTGTGCTACAGTCCCTATGGGAACTAGAATAAGTTATGAGAGCCTTAAAAATGCTTTTGACTGCTGCATTCCGTTATTTTCTCTTCCATTGATGGCCTATAGCTTCAGCTGCTGAGTGGTGAAGGAGCTCAATCCTCCTGGGCCCATTAGATCTAACTTGTTTACAGCATTGATATCTATATGTTAAATGACAAGAGAGTTCAAGTTATTGAATAATTTAAAATTCAGCTCTAATTGGTGTCGTATGACCTGAAAAAGGCCATGGATGATGCCAGGAGCATGCTGTGAATTTCTTATAAATAATTCATGAATTCGATGATTCGTTTGCCTGGATGTCTTGCTAAATGCAAAAGTTTATAAGTCACAACTGATGATATAACACCTGTAAGTATTTAGTTCATATGCTAGAAGGCAATCTACCTTGATGATCTTCTAGCAAAATCTGCCATTAGAGAAGAGTTAATTGCATGGGGGAAAATGAACATTTCTTTGGGGTGAGACTTTGGCAAGCCACACAGTGCAGCTGTTGCATTACGTATTTTCTGTCAAGTTGACAACTGGTCCATATATGCCCAATGTTAAAAATGCATCATGTCATTCTGTGCCTTATTCTACATTAACTCGTTTCTCTGGGAGATACAATGACCTTGCCCACCCAGTAGTGTAGGTTTTGAAATCTTAATTGAGGTCTTGAACTACTGACTTCTCAATGGAATAAAGAGCAGAGAGGAAAATTTTGAAGTTACAAAATTGGAGTTTTTCATTCTTATAAGGCTGTAAGTGGAAATATGAAGATTGTTATAGGTTGCTTGTCAGGATAGGAAATTATTATTATTATAAGAGAATAAATAGCAATAAGATCTGTTGATACTATTGAGTAATTTTGTGGTTAATAACTCATAAATGCATTGGAAGTAATCACATCCTAAACATCTAAAGTTGATAACAACCTGTTGTAAGAAATTATTACTGCAGTTTAGTTCACCTCTTTTTTTAATAAGACTGGCCAGGACTATAAAAATGGTTTACAGAAACTTATAGAACACCACTGTTTACTTGTTGATGGGATTTCACAAAGTAATACTGCAATTGTTTTTTAGCATGTGAGACATGAGAAAATCCTGGCTTACCATAAGAACAGTTGTAAGTTACAACTTACTATAAGTTACAACTGACGATATAATATCATGTGATATAACACCATGTGATGATATAACATCAAGTATGTGATTTTTGGTGTGTGTTCATGTATGTGCTCATGTATGTGTGTATGTGTCCATACATGTATACAAGATCATATCATACATGTTTATAAATAGGCACTGTTATTTTCTATACAGTCTTTTTAAAATGTTGTGTTTTTAAAATTATCTTAAAGATTGAGAAAACTGATGTTGGCCAAGATGTGGAGAAATAGGAATGCTTTTACAGTGTTGGTGGGAGTGTAAATTTGTTCAACTATTGTGGAAGACAGTGTTGCGATTCCTCAAGGATCTGGAACCAGAAATACCATTTGACCAAGCAATCCCATTACTGGGTATAAACCCAAAGGATTATAAACCATTCTATTATAAAGACACATGCACATATATGTTCATTGCAGCACTGTTTACAATAGCAAGGACCTAGAACCAACCCAAATGTCCATCAAGGATAGACTGAACAAGGAAAATGTGGCACATATATACCATGGAATACTATGCAGCTATAAAAAAGGATGGGTTCATGTCCTTTGCAGGGATGAGGTGGCTGTTTAGAGGAATAATTTGTACAAAGTTCTTCCTTGACCTTCATTTTTTATTTTCCATCTCTTTAAAACTTATTTTGAATTATTTAAAGGTCTTTTTTTCACCAAGGATGTCACAAAAGTAAATTCAGACGACCAAAAAGCATAAGAAAAGTTGCTCAACATCATGACATATAAGAGAAATGCAAAATAAGACCACAATGAGATTTCACTGCACACTCACCAAAATGGCTAAAAATAACACACTACCTACCAAGTATAGAATTCTAATTCATGTGAATGTGGAGCAACTGGGACTCTTCACTTCGCTTATGGGATATGAAATCGAACGACCACTTCAGAAAGCTTACCAGATTGGCATTGCCCTAATAAAGTTAAATATATGCCTACCCTGTGGCCAAGATAAATGCATATATCTAAAAAAAAGACTTTTAGCATTACTTTTAATGGGAAAAAAACTCAATTACCTTTGCACTAGCCTAATATAAGAATACTCTTAGATGCTTTATTCATAATAGCCCCTAACTAGATACAATCTTATATCCATCAATAAATTATGATATATTCATACAATGAAATACTATGCAGTGGGTCGGGCATGGTGGCTCATGGCTGTAATCCCAGCACTTTGTGAGGCCGAGGCAGGTAGATCACAAGGTCAGGAGATTGAGACCATCCTAGCCAAAATGGTGAAACACCATCTCTACTAAAAATACAAAAATTAGGCATGGTGGCATGCACCTGTAGTCCCAGCTACTTGGGAGGCTGAGGCAGGAGAGTTGCTTGAACCCAGGAAGGGGAGGTTGCAGTGAGCCAAGGTTGCGCCACTGCACTCCAGCCTGGGTGACAGAGTGAGACTTCGTCTCAAAATAAATAAATAAATAAATAAATAAATAAAATAAAATAAAATAAATATATATATATATATGTGTATATATATATACATATATATATAAAGAATGCACTGTAAACACACAACTTAAAAGAAGCTAAAAAATTATGTTGAGCTAGAGAAACCAGGCACAAAGGAGTGACATAGTCTGTGATTCCATTTATATGAAGTTTAGCATAAGCAAAATGAATCTGTGGTCATAGAGGTCAGAATGGTGCAGTCTGGGAGTCTGAGGAGGTGATATTGACTAGAAAGGGCACAAGGGAACTATCGGATGATGGAAATGTTCTATAACTTGATCTAGGTGATGGTACACAGATAGATACAAATATAAAAATTCATCAAGCTGTACACTGAAGATCTTTGCATTTTATTGTAAATTATGCCTCAATGTTTAAAAACACTGATTTCTAAGTTAGTGTTATATCTCAGAAAACAATCATATTAAACCCATGTGCCAGAGGCAGCCATTTAGGAGTTTGTGTTGGTTAAGCCGTAGTTAAGAGAAGTTATATTTGCACGTATAGAAATCCTAGAGCAGCTCCAGAAAGAAAAATACTTCTGCTTCATTCAGGCCCATTGTTACTTATTTGTGTACTAAAGGCAACATCAGTCTCAACTCTACTAATAATTTCTTATATTCAGATTCTTACTTACATAGAGTTTTCTATTTCTATTCTCTTCCTTTATAGCACATGATTCAGCCTAATTGGAGATTCTAATTTTCTTTAGTTACTGTGACCCATACTCCATCTTGAATTTTTCTGTTAAACTTATATAGCAGACCAAAGCTTATTGAGAATGTCTATGTGCGAGCCCCAATGCAGTGCACACAGAGGGATAAATATAGCTCTTTCCTTCAAAAATTGTTGGGTCAGAATTCAGTGAGGTGAATCATACTAATAACAATCGTGGGAAGCATTCATTTGAATACTAACTTTATGTTAGACATGGTCCAAGCACTTTATATGAATTATTTCATTTAATCATTATAAAAACCCTAGGAGGCAGTGCAAGATGTTAGTGTAAGTCTGACATATTGCCGGGCACAGTGGCTCACGCCTGTAATCCCAGCACTTTGGGACGCTGGGACAGGTGGATCACGAGGTCAAGAGATCAAGACCATCCTGGTCAATATGGTGAAACCCTGTCTCTACTAAAAATACAAAAACTTAGCTGGGCATGGTGGCACGTGTTTGTAATCCCAGCTACTCAGGAGGCTGAGGCAGGAGAATTGTCTGAGCCCAGGAGGCGGAGGTTGCGGTGAGCCGAGATCGTGCCATTGCACTCCAGCCTGGGTAACAAGAGCGAAACTCCATCTCAAAAAAAAAAAAAAAAAAAAAAAAATTACGTATTTTGTATGAAAGAGAAAGATGAATAACTTCTCTGTTATCTCAGGCAGTTAAATTCTGGCCTGACTTGCAAACTCAACTTTAGCAAAATAAAGGTAAGTGACTGAACTCATTCACTTTAGAAGACAGTTTAGATATAACCTGTTGTAACTGAACATGCCCTTTGAGGATTTCTCCCCCACCTCCTCTACACACCACTTACAGTGTTCTCTTTGGAAAAAAAAAAAAAAATGAGTGATTTTTTTTTCATAAATTGGACTTTTATAAATGGGTGCCCTTGTTAACTGCCCATCTTTCTCACCACCATATTCAGTTTTGAGATAGATGCTTTTTTAAATCCCCGTTTTACTGATGAGGACCTGAGGCTTGAGCAATTTGAGTAATATGCTATATTAGTTTTCTATTTCTGTGTAACAAATTATCACTAACCTGGTAATTTAAAGCTACACAGATTTATTACTTCACAACAGCTTCCCTGGGTCATGATTATGGGCACAACTTAGTTGGGTCCTCTGCTTACGTTCTTAACAATGCTGCAATTGAAGTTCAGATGGGCTGCATTCTTATATGGAGCTCAAGATCCTCTTCCAAATCCACATGGTCATTGGCAGAAGTTAGTTTCTTACAGCTGTCTGATGGATGTCCCATTTACTTACTAGCTATTGGCCAGAGACTGCTTTCTGCTCCAGAGGTTTCTCCCACTTGGCCCTCCCACAACATGGCAATTTATTTCTTCATGTCCAGCAGGAGAATCTCCAACTTTGTATGGGGTAGGGGATGAGGGAGCAGGATAAGACCTTCTTTTAAAGGGCTTACCTGATGAGATCAAGCCTACCCAGTATAGTCTCCCCTTTTATTAACTCAAAGTCAACTTATTAGGAACCTTAATTACATATGAAAAGTCTCATTTACCATAAAATGTAATATAATCACAGGATTTATATCCTGTCATATTCACAGGTCCTCCCCATACTCAAGAAGAGGAGATAATAAAGGTGTGTACACTGTGGGGTGAGAATCTTGGGAACCATCTTATAATTCTGCCTATTACGCATGCATAGTAACCCAGCAGGTAATTGACAGAGCATTGCCCTCTGAGCAAAGCATGCATTAAAATCATGAAGCTGTACTACCTCTCAAAAACATGAAACATTAACTACCTGAAAAAAAAGTTTTCTAAATTATTCCAAATACTTGATTTTGTGGATAATTTCACAATGAGTACCATTAAAGTAAGTGTAGAATGGGTTAATACCTAAAAATGGACATATGTAAATAATGTTAGGAAACAAAAATGAGACATAAAATATAGATTTGAATATATAATGATATAAAATAGTTAATTTAAATTTCTGGATCTTTTAAAAACTTAGCTGTCATTTGAAATATATATTAAAAATTCTAGTGAAAGATAGTTTACCATAGTAAGTAGCAGGTGATAAATGTTAAATATTTGTACTGACAGTAAGTACTATAGAAGTTCAGAGTAGGAGAGATTAATGTGGACTAGAGTTTTCCTTTAGATGTAAAATAAAATTAATTTTTTATGAAGTAGCTTATTAGAAATTTTGCCCAGCACTGGTTCATATTCTATTGCTTGTCATCTGTTTGGTGCACAGGATTGCATGTCTTCTTTGAAGAAGAGCCAGTCTTCTCAGATGTGATGCATTCTCATTTAAATGGAAATCCTTTAACATTACTACAGTCATTCAATTAAAATCTTAATCACTGTAATAGCCCTCCATCTTTTATCATAGGATAAGAAACATGGTGTTGCTGTGTATCTCTGTTAGTTGATATTTTTTACCCATCAGTCCATCATTTGCAACTATTGCAAAATAAATGGGTGGGATTTTTTCCCCTTATACTAGGGATCTCATTTTTCATTCAGTTGTTTTATGTCTGTGGATAGCCATTTCAGTTTTAAATTAATTTTTTTTTTAAAAAATAGGTCATAGTAGACTGAAAATACCCCCCAAATGTGACCATGTCTTAATTCCCGAATGTTACATTACATGTCACAAAGGACTTTGTAATGCAAGAGACTTTGCAGATGTGATTAAGGCTCTTGAGAGGGGGAGATTGCCTGTATTACCCAGGTAGGCCCAATAAAGTCCAAGTGGTCCTTCTAAGAAGGAGCAGAAGGAATCAGAGGAAAAGGCAATGTGTGATAATGATGGAAGCAGGAGCTGGAGTGATACAGTGTGAAGACGGAGGAAGAGTCATAAAAGTGAGAAATACAGGTGGCCAAGAGAAACTAAAAAAGACAAGAAAGCTGATTCTCTCTTCAGAGCCAAAAGAACCAGCCCTGCCGACATCTTGACTTCAGCCCAGTGAAACAGATTTCAGATTTCTCACCTCCAGAATTGTAGGAGAATACGTTTGTGTTATTTTAAGCTACGAAGTTTGGCTATCTTGTTATAGCCCCAGTAGGAACCTAATACAGAAGTTGTAATATATTTGTTTACTGAAAAAGTCGTATTTCTCTTACAGCATTGAGCAAATATGCTTTCCTTAGCATGCAAATAATTGTGTGTGAAAAGTGAGATTATTTTGTAGGATATAGTTAGAAGAATAAGAATTTTCGCTTGCTTGGTTAATATAAGTGTTCAATATACAGAAGATATTTTGGATTTGTTTGAATAGAAATAGAAAATGGCAAAAAAGTAAAGTGTTAACATAAATGGGCTTTGAATGAAAGCCTGAGGGAAGAGGAAGTGATAGTGGAAGCTGTCAAGGGCACTTCAAATAACTTGCTGAGATCTGCTTAGTTTCTTTCTCTTATATTCTCTTTATCTTTCACTAAAGACTGAATCTATGTATCTAGAGTAAGTAGATCTTGAAAACACGACCTATCCACAGGTGGATTTGTTCCTTTCCAATTTGTGTTAAAGGTTATACTTTGGCTGCCCAAAAGAAATAACAGCTGCTAGGAATAACACATCTTCAAACAACCCATCTTGCTAGTTAAGTAATTGGAGTTGGAGGCCCTTTTTTGCTGTGCTCCAGATCTAAATTCAAGAGAAGTTTCTATATTCTAAAGGGCTACCCTTGGAAGAGTCTGATCGTTGGCTGGATTCATTTTCAGAAATGCACCTCAATCTGTTTAGTTTGATTAAGATTCTTTCTTACATATCAATATCTTTCATTATTTTGTTAATAACAAGTGTCCACCTTCATAAGCAAGTTGCTCATCTGCAACACATGCAACATTTACATTAAACTAGAATATTTCTGTTTAGACAACCTGGAATCTAGATATACCATTATTCTGAAATACACTATGAAGAAAAGCTGCTTAGTTGTACTAAGTCAACAATGTTCAGAGATGAACTAAGTATAACAATTCAACCTTCCTAGGCCAAGGCTAATAGTAAGGCATACGGAGATGTTCCATTATATAGACCAGTAGTTTTCAAAGTATGGCCTCAGATCAGCAACAAGAGCAAATTCTCTGACTCTGTTCCAGACAGAAAGATTTGGAAACTCTGGGGAAGAAGCTATTTTTTCATGTTGAACAAGCACCCTCCAGGTTATTCTGACCCACATTAAAGTTTGAGAATCATTGATATAGATTAAGTTTTGTTCTCACTGATAGAACAGGCTTACAGCTAAAATATTGCAAAATCTGACTCTATTGGACATGTCAGAGATAATTTGCAACTGCTTCCTTTCTGCCTGAGTTCTGTCAGACTGTAATCACTTGTATAGATTAATTGAAAAATCATTATGTTTGTAGATGAAATTAAATGTTTTGTTTTAAATAACTGTTTTTGCTTAAAATCCTACGTTGTTGAAAGTGGTTGGTTTTATATGTGTTCTGTAAAGACATTTGTAAAACCTCATCAAAGTTCTACCAGTAAGTTACATTCTATTTGGTATAAGATGAAATGTTTTACATCAAATCTCATGCTGTGTAATGGCCAAAGAGTATTTAAGGTGACTGAATGGATTCCTTGGGTCAGTATTCAAAAGTAAACATTTTAAGATGTTAACATTTAAGGCTTTTACCTCTTCTCAAAATTGATTTTATGTCACTCTCATTATTTGAAACTCCTGAAATAACCAAGAATCTTGCTTAAGCAATATGTAGCAGCACTTTATTTTTCTCGTCTTTATGTGGATTTACTGAAGTGTAGGTTGTTTGAAAATGGATGTAGCTTTGGGGCACAAGTCTGTTTAGCTGTGTGAATGCTATAATTTAATATTTAAGACAAAATAATGACTTTGGCTTGGTAAACATATATCACTGATTTCTGAAAAACCAATAGAAAGAACTTGTTTTATTTGTTCTTATTTGACAGGTAATCTTGTGGTTCTTTTTAGGTATCCAGTAGGAAAAGCACTCTCCAGTGTTCATCTGTGGAACTGGATGGTTCCTACTTGAGTGTAGCCAGACCACAAACCTGCTATCAAACCAAGCAAAGACCTAAGTCTGCAATCCAGGATTCAGCTTCAGAATCCCTTATAGGGTTTAGGAATAATTCTTTGAAACCAGTAACTCTTCGTCATCCCAAAGATGATCTAGAGAAGATACCATCAGAGACCAGAACATGTAATTATGAATCTCCAGGGAGAAAACCAGTAGAAGCAGTCCTGACAGAGAAAATGCCCCAAGAAGAATTGCAGAGAAAGGAATGTCGACACCTTAAGCCTATTCCTAGTCAGTGCTGTGGTCACAGACTTGCTGCAGATCGTGTTCATGAGAGCCACCCTACAAACACGGCCCCTCAATATCCTAAGACACATCCAGAATCATGCAGTTATTGTGGGCTTTCTTGGGCATCTCTGGTGCATGGCGAAGGGGTGCTGCAACCCAATGAAACTTTGAAAAAGCAGATCTCAGAAGAGAGAAGGCAGCAACTGATGCTTCAAAAAATGGAGCTAGAAATTGAAAAGGAGCGCCTTCAGCACCTCCTGGCCCAGCAGGAGACAAAGCTTCTTCTAAAACAGCAGCAGCTTCACCAGTCTCGACTGGATTACAATTGGTGAGTTCTGCCTGTTCCTTTAGCAATGTCTGTATTTTGGAGAACACAGTGTAAAACTGTTGTATTACAGTAGCAGATGTGTAGAACCAGAGATTCTTCAGGATCTTGGCTTGCTCAAGATGCAAATGTCTACTAAGTAAATTCCCTTGTATTCTTTGGAAGACTTCAAAGATTATCTTGTCTTCCAAATTGTTAGCTTAGAGTATCTGTTTCTGAGCAGTCTGGTGTAACTTTTGCTGGGTTCCAAAGACAGCATTTTAAAATGATATAACCTTTACACAGAATCCTTTGCTGTTTGATATTGTGGACAATATTAGGCATTAAATAAAAGCTTGAGATTTCGGAGTGAGGAATTAGATCGTGAAGCAGTGAGATTAGCTGTGATGATTCCAAAATTATTTTTACCTGCCATAATATAAAATATAACAAATGATGGCTCCGAGTCTTCTAAATTGAACCCTTTCTGGCCATGAAGGATGACCTGTTGAATGATGAATTCTCATAAACCTATCCACATTTAGGCTGTTCTTCCCTTTGCAATTCTTCCATAAGAATAGTGTTTCAAAAGCTGAATTGCTGTTTTGTTATTATATAGTGTTTTGTTTCTCCACATCCTTGCTAGCATTTGGTATTGTCATTAATTTTTATTTTACCTCTTCTAATGTGTGTATAATGACATTTCATTGCAGTCTTAATTTGCATTTAATTAATGACGAATGATGTTGAGCATCTTTTTGTGTGCTTGTTTGCCCTCCTAACTTCAGTAAATTCTCTATTCAGTATTGCCTATATTCTAATTTGATCATTTGTGTTTTGCTCTCTGTAGAGTTGCCCAGGGTGGAGTACCATGGCGTGATCTTGGCTCACTGCAACCTTTGCCTTACAGGTTCAAGTGATTTTCCTGCCTCAGGCTCCCCGAGTAGCTGGGATTACAGGCACACACTGCCATACCCGGCTAATTTTTGTTAGTAGAGACAGGGTTTCTACCATGTTGGCTAAGCTGGTCTCAAACTCCTGACCTGCCCACCTCAGCCTCCCAAAGTGCTGGGATTACAGATGTGAGCTGCCATTCTTGGCCTCAAGATGTTTTTTTTTTTTTTTTTTTTGAGACAGAGTCTCACTCTGTTGCCAGGCTGGAGTACAGTGGTGCAATCCCCGCTCACTGCAGTCTCTACCTCCCAGGTTTAAGAGATTCTCCTGCTTCATCCTCCCAAGTACCTGGGATTACAGGCATGCACTACCACATCCAGCTAATTTTTGTATTTTTAGTAGAGATGGGGTTTCACCATGTTGGCCAGAATGGTCTCGATCTCCTGACCTCGTGATCCGCCCGACTCAGCCTCCCAAAGTACTGGGATTACAAATGTGAGCCACTGCACCCTGCCAAGACATTTGTAATTGAACACCTTTCACCTCTAGTTCTCCTGCTTACTCCCACCATGTTTTATCGTAGCTGGTGCAACCCAGAACTAGGACCATAAATCTATCCATTTAATTAATCAGTATCATAATTCATATTTCTAGGCTGAAAGTTGCCCTACTCTCTGGTCTACTTTTTAGATTTATATAATTTTATCACTTTGGAGTTATCTGAAATTCAACCTTCTGCATATTAGCATCAGATAACAAGAACATCTCAAATGAATCCTCCTAAGACATTGCTTTTCTTGTGCCACTTCTGAATTTTAAAAACCCATGATAATTTTGTATTAGGTTATGTTTATTCAAAGTAATATTTGAAGCCTTTTATAATTTGGAACAACCTCTCTACCCATTTGTCCCACTTTTTCTAAGAAATAGTTGTTGTTGTTTTTTTTTTTTTTTTCAAAAGGCAGATTTGTTTCCTTGAGATCTTCTCAGTATATCATTCATGTTTCTTTCTCAAGCCATACCTTTCCCTCTGATTTAAATATCTCTGTCCTACTTTTCCATTTATCCGCACCATGACTCTTCATTACAACACAGTCAAAATCCCACTACTTAAAATTTCTAGATTTGCTTTCCTTTTCACATAACTAATAATTGGTTATTGAATATGTCCAAAATTAGCACCTTATTGTTTAATGTGTAATGTTCGTCTGTAATTCAGTTTCATTCTCCTTGTCTGAGTACATATTTACTAAGCTCTCTACTCTGCACAAAACTTTGTGAGGAGTACTAAAATAAGCAAGACTTTATCTTGGCTCAATATAATACACATAATCTCACTCTTTAATTTTATGTAATTTTAACTTTTATATAACTTTACTGGCCTTTTCATTTACATTCCCCAAGGAATTTTTTTTTTTAGGACAGCATCTCACTCTGTCACCCAGGCTGGAGTGCAGTGGTTTGATCTTGACTCACTACAACTTCTGCTGCCTGGGTTCAAGCAATTCTCCTGCCTCATCCTTTCAAGTAGCTGGGATTACAGGCACCTGCCACCACACCTGGCTACTTTTTGTATTTTTAGTAGAAATAGGATTGCACCATGTTGGCCAGGCTGATCTCAAACTCCTGACTTCAGGTGATCTACCTGCCTCAGCTTCCCAAAGTGCTGGGATTACAGGTGTGAGCCACCATGCCCAGCCCCAGGGAATTTCATTTCAACTAAATTCATGAATTACTATCTGCTATTCACAAGCTGTTGTTTATAGTGCTTAGGGTGTTCTGGAAAAATACTGGGAAGGCAATCTAATTGAATACTAAATGAGTAGCACAGAATTGTTATAGTAGTTCAGAATCTTGGGATGAGCTTGTCATTTTAGAACTAGTTTGATATGGCATTGATATTTCCTTAAATTGTAATTAATGATTCATTCTGCCACCTTGCTGCTACATGACTGCTGGTAACAACTTTTGAAAGGGTATTATCTTTGTGAGCACTTTCCAGATTGATCAGAGACGATTTACCCACAATATTATTCATGATTGTGCCAAGAACCATCTTAAATCATTTTTAGAGCAAAGTAATGTATGTATAATGAATAAAAATCAAGGCTAATTATAAATATTTACCTTTGTCTCCTACTCTAACAATATGCCTTAATACATGATTTATGCCTATGATAAAATTCAGTGTTAACGAGTGAAAAACGTGTCACCTTGAGAGAGTTATGTGCCTGGCCCTCACTTTAGTCATTTGTAAATAGATAATGGTAAAAGTAGCTATGTTATAGAGTGGTTGTGAGGATTAGTACACTAGTGCTGTAGCAGCTACTCTGACTGCTTGCTATTACTGCTACTGTTTTTTCACTTTTCTCATAATTGCCTGATTTGGGCATTTTGCATCTG
Organism: Saimiri boliviensis; assembly: GCF_048565385.1. Taxonomy (NCBI): domain Eukaryota; kingdom Metazoa; phylum Chordata; class Mammalia; order Primates; family Cebidae; genus Saimiri; species Saimiri boliviensis. The sequence continues at coordinate 41,158,036 of NC_133461.1, read as the reverse complement.
CATTTACCTACCTATGTGTCACTACCAAATATTAGTCTTAAACTGTAAGTTCCTAAGGGAAATTAATCCATGTACTTGGTATATTAGTGTGCAGTTAGTTGGAATTATAAGACTGTCTTTTGATAATGATGAAAATGACAATATTGTTTTAATGTTTTTACACTTCATGGTTTGATTTCATAGTTAAAAAATATACTTTACGGATGAGGACATTTCTTAAAAGCTGAGAGAATAAGTGTCACATATTTGATACCAATGATTGACACTCAAACTCCTGGTAGAAGACCTACGTTTTTGCCAAGTTTTCAATGGCTTTCTCTCCTCAGTACATGTCAGTGTGGGGCTAAGTAAGCATTCATGGATACAGTGTCTTCCAATTCTTTTGGAAGAATTCATCTTTGGCTCAGGGAAAATATGTTGGTCAGTGAGCTGTAGCCCTAACTCTTGAAATGTCAGTATGAGAAGTGGGTACTTCCTATATAAATAAATGTGATCAGGGTCAGTGATAATTATTTACTAGACTTCACATTGAGACACTGGTGATCAAAATACACTTGCTTACAATGAATAGAGGGAATAATTAACTTTCTATGGCAGAGATTTCAAGTGCTCCTATTGAAGTATTTATAATTTTGAATTTTAAATGATATTCTAACCAACTTAATTTTCCCTACCTTTCCTATAAATAAAGGAAATTTAAGTTACTATGAAATCAATTTTTTACATATATTTAGGAATTACTCATTTATTTTTGGCAGACTGAATTTTAAGTTGAAAATAATTTCTGGGGATTGAGCTGAAAAAGCATGGTTTTCCAAAGTTTGTCATTTAGGTTCACAAGATTAAAAATTCTTAAAATTAATTTTTACAGGTTAAGAACTCAGGCTGTGTTTAAGTCAAGAGAACTGGTTCCTGAAAAAGAGCTTACTAAACCCCAAGAACTCAAACTGGATATGAATGGCAGTGACTCTGGACCAAGGTAAACCTGAAGTCTTAGTGAAAACAAGAATATTAAGGGTGTAAATATTTAGGATATGTTTGGTGTACATTTATAGCTCTATATTGATTCATACAGTTTTCTGACCATGTAAGTACATTCTTGTTAAAAAATTTTCAAAAATATAGAAAAGTATGAAAAACAAAATAAAAATCATTTATAATTCTACAACTTTGAGATAATCCTTTGAGCCCTTTTTTCCTATTTCTTTTTTTTTTTTTCTTTTTTTTTGATGTGGTATTATAGTCTATATTGAGAATTAACAATTATGCTTATACAGAGTTTTATGTTACTTTTTTCACTGTATCGTATTTTCTGATTGTATTAAATACTCTATGGAAACATTAATTCATTCAACAAATATGTATTGCTTGGTAACTTTCCCCAATATTTATCTATTAGTCTGTTATCGGATAATACCAGGTTTTGCTGTTATAAATTATGCCTTGAAGAACATTTCTCTAAGTAAAATTTTTTACTTTACCTCTACCTATTTCCTAATTATAGATTCCTATAAGTGGAATTTCTAATACAAAGTATATATGAATCTTTTTATGATTCTTGATTCACGTTGGCAAATGGTTTTATGTGATTCCTGGCCTAGAGGCTAAATCTGCAACAACTAATCTGGATCTTGGGGCTAAAGATTAGACCTTGAACCTGGGTCCTGGATCCTTAGTCTGTGGAGCCAGCCCAGCACTGGGTTCTATGGGGTCAGGCCTAAATCTGCCTCAGGGTGGGACCATAAAGACTGACCTAGCATGGGACAAGCCTGGTGCCTGAGGTCAGGGATGCCAGTCTAGACTGAGGCATGGGTAAACTAGGGCCGTGTGGACTGACCTGGCTCTGGGGTAGTCTGAAGTCTGAGGCAGGCCTGGAACTTGGAATGGCAGGATCCTACCTGGTGCCAAGGCAGGTCTGCTTAAGTTTTTTTGTTTGTTGTTTGTTTTTGTTTTTGTTTTGAGACGGAATTTCACTCTTGTTGCCCAGGCTGGAGTGCAATGGCGCTATTTGGACTCACTGCAACCTCCACCTTCTGAGTTCAAGCAATTCTCAGGTCTAAATACTCAGTATGTAGTATTGGCCTGGAGTTTGGGACCAGGAAGGCCTGCCCAATACTAGGTTTTCCTGATGTAGGCCTGATATTAGCGTCTGAGGCAAAGTCTGGTTCTCACTTCCCTGTCTTCCCCACCCAAGCAGAGGATCTCTTTCTCTACTGTGTTGGCTGAGCTTGGGGAAAGGGCATGCTGCCAGTAACATAAATCCATCCTTCCTACCCTCTTCAATACATTCTTTTTGATTTTTGTGCTACAGTCAAGTGCTATAATCTCTCACCTGGTTTATATAGCTCTTATAAAGGTATTTGTAGGTGGATAGTTGTTCAAATTGATGTTTCGGATGGGGGAGATGGGAGGGACAGGGACAAGTCCTTGAAAGTCCTATTCTGCCATCTTACTGACGTTCCTCTTCCTACGAGCAGTTTTGACTGTTTTAGATGTTTCCTCTTTTATCTGTTCCTTCTAGTATTTATATCCATATTTCTGAATAACAGACTTATATAGTCATTAAGTATTGACTTTCTACTATGGAAGTTGATGATTTAGCTCTCACTGATAACTATCGATTTGCTCCCTTTTTATCTTCCCTCTGTTTGCCTTTCCTTCTTCCTTTTTCCCTCTCTTCCCTCTCTCCATATTTCTGTCTACGTATATAATATACTCCCACACATGCTATTTCCTTCCTTCTGTCCTCTCAATATATCTATATCAAAATATTTATAATAAGACTGTAAATATTTTATGCACAGCTGAACTGTGTGCTTTACTATTATTAAATTTAATTTTGTATTATTATTTTCTCTGGAGTTTAAAAATGCCTTCTTCAGCACAGGAAGACAAATACTGTGTGATCTATTTTAGATGTAGACTCTAAAAAGGTTGAATCAGTGGTTTCCAAGGCCTGGGGGGTTTGGGGAGTTGGGGATGGGGCTGGGGGCGGAATAGGAAGATACTGCTCAAAGACTGCAAAGTTTCAGTGAGGATGAATATGTTCTGGAGGTCTGTTATATAGCATGGTGACTATGGCAAATAATAATGTATCATATAATTGAATATTGCTAAGAGAGTACATATTAAATGTTAACACCACAAAAAATATAAGTATGTGAGGTGATGGATTTGTTAACTAGCTTGATTTAATCAGTTTGTGATGAAAATATACAATATATCAAAACATCACGTTGCATACAATAAATATATACAGTGTTTACCAGTTAAAATTTACAAGATCCTTCCTGGAGACTTCCATAAAATCCTGCTCTAGTGTGAACTTAATTATTCTCTAGGCATTTTGTCTAGTGATTTCATTGAAATTTTCTTACCTATCATTGTTGAAATTTTCTTTATTTCTTTTCTATCTTATATTCCTTTTTCCTAGGTCACATGCTATCCTCTTTTTGGTTTATACCCTTTCATCTTACTAAAACATGCCCTGCAGTAGCTTACTGTAGGAGTACAGAGGCAGTAATTTTTTTGTGTTACACCTTTGAAAAATGTCTTTAGTCAATCTTCACATTTAATTTATAGTTGAGCTTTATACAGCATTCTCAGTTAGTAGTTAGTTTTCTTCAGAAGGGATTGAAGGTTGTGTTCTATTACCTTCTAGTTTCTGGTTTTATCATTAAGAAGTGCATTGCAGTCTGATTCTTGATTTTTTTTATGTGACTTATTCCCCATCACAATTATTAGGACTTGTCTTTCTCTAAAGTTCTTCTAAAAATTAATGCTGATGTGCATAAGTTACACCTTTTTTCATTCATACAGAATCTTTTAATCGAGAAACTGCCTTCACTTTAGAGAAATTTTATATTGTCTCTTTCAAGAACTCATCTCACCCAGATGTTGACTTAGAATCGACTCTCATTTTCTTACTTTTCTCTCCTATATTTCATATTCCTCCTTTTCTTTTTCTTTCTTTTTTTTTTTTTTTTTTTTTGAGACAGGGTTTTACTCTGTTGCCCCGGCTAAAAGTGAGCAGCACAATCATGGCTCATTGCATCCTTGATTTCCTGAGCTAAATGGTCCTGCCCACTCAACCTCCCAGGTAGCTGGGACTGCAAGTACATGCCACTACACCCAACTAATTTTTTTTTTCTTGTAGAGATGGGTTTTGCCATGTTGCCCGGACTCATCTCAAACTCCTGAGCTCAAGTGACCCAACTGCCTCAACCTTCCAAAGAACTGGGATTATAGGCATGAGCTGCTGCACCCAGCCTTGTAATTTTTAATCTCTAAAAATATCTTATGCTTACAAAGGCCATTTTTTAATAACCCATTCTCATTTTATATATGCAATGTAGTCTTCTTATCTCTGAGACTATTTATAATAATTTTTATCTCTTCCTGGTGAATTGTGTCTATTTTCACCAAGTTAAAATTGCTTTTTTCCACAAATGGATCATTAGTGATCCACCCATATTGTGAAGCAAAACAATAAAAAATTATGAAAAGCTCTCGGTATATTATGAGCAGAGCTTGTCAGCTAATGGAGTTCACCATGATCAGGTAGGCACGTTGGGAACTCTTATTACTATCCATAGGTTTTCTTCTCTTGGGATGATCAGTTTCCCTAGGGATAAATCTCTTGCTGGTGTGAGAATAAAGGATAGAGGCATTGTACAAGTCTCACTGCCACTGTGGGGAGCCCAGGGGAGTAAAAAAATGGGCTCATCACTTGTTACGTAGGCTTTCACTTAATCTCCCTTTTAACTGTATGGATTTCTGCCCTCAATGTATTTAACGCCCCGAGTTCAGGGTTATTCTTTTTCAGCCTCTCCTAGGGGTTAAACCTCCAGTCATCATCATACAGTGGGAACAGATGGAGGAGGATATGTTGGCTTTTCTCTGCGATAGAGACTTCAAATCAGGTGTGCTTTTAGTATCATCTGCATTTCTACCTGCTTCCTCCAGTCCCTGAGCCTTTCAGGAGTTCTCTGACATGTTTCAGCTTACAGTACCTCCCAACCACAGCTAGCAGATATTTCAGTTTTGACTTTTCTACTTGGCTAGCTGAGTTTCAACTCATACATCTGCTTTCCAGCCTTCTAAAATTCTGTAATATCTCTTCTCTGTTGTGCTCACCTCACTTTGCAACCTCATAGGTTTCATAACATTTTTATTCTTTTAATAATATTATTTTTCAGTGGTTTTAGAAGAGAATAGAGATTTGTATTCAATCAGTCATGTAAATTGGCTCTCCAGTGTTTATTTGTATACTTAAACCATATTTGGCAATTCAGTAGGCAGAAAGATGGAATCTTGTAATTCGCAGTTACTCTGTATTCAATTAGGATGGACATTTTTCTGTGTTTATTAATGCTTTGTGTTTCTTGTGGAATTTTCATTTCCTTCCTATGTTCATATTTTTTATGTAGGGACATTATAGTTCTTCTTTAGTTGATAGGGAAGAACTTATTATGTATTTTTTAATTTAAACTTTTTTGGAAGAAGAAAATATTTGTTATTTGATTAGTTTGGCTCTAGCTATATATACATTTTTTTTTAAATTTTACTTTAGGTTCTGGGGTACATGTGCAGATCATGCAGTATTGTGGCATAGGTTTATACATGGCAATGTGGTTTGCTGCCTCCATCCCCCTGCCACCTGTACCTGGGATTTCTTTCCATGTTATCTCTCCTCAACCTCCCCACCCACTGCTATCCCTCCCCTAGGCTCCACAAAAGACCCCAGTGTGTGATGCTTTCCTCCCTGTGTCCATGTGTTCTTATTGTTCAACATCTACCTATGAGTGAGAACATGCAGTGTTTGGTTTTCTGTTCTTGTGTCAGTTTGCTCAGAATGATGGTTGCCAGATTCATCTGTGTCACTAAAAAGGACACAAATTCATTGTTGTTTTTTATGGCTGCATAGTATTCCATGGTGTATATGTGCCACAGTTTCCTTGTCCAGTCTATCATTGATGGGCATTTGTGTGGGTTCCAGGTCTTTGCTATTGTAAACAGTGCCGCAATGACCATATGTGTGCATATGTCTTTATAATAGAACTATTTATAATCCTTTGGGTATTATATACCCAGTAATGGAATTATTGGGTCAAATGGAATTTCTATTTCTAGATCCTTGAGGAATCATCACATTGTCTTGCACAATGGCTGAACTAGTTTATACTCCCACCAACAGTGTAAAACTGTTTCTATTTCTCCACATCCTCTCCAGCATCTGTTGTCTCCAGATTTTTTTTTTAACTGCATTTTAGGTTTTGGGGTACATGTGAAGAACATGCAAGATTGTTGCATAGGTACACACATGGCAGTGTGGTTTTCTGCCTTCCATCCCCTCGCCTGTATCTGTCATTTCTCCCCATGCTATCTCTTCCCACCTCCCCACCCCCCGTCCCTCCCCCATTTTCCCTCAACGGACCCCAGTGTGTAGTGTTCCCCTCCCTGTGTCCATGTGTTCTCATTGTTCAACACCCGCCTATGAGTGAGAACATGCGGTGTTTGATTTTCTGCTCTTGTGTCAGTTTGCTGAGAATGATGGTTTCCAGGTTCATCCATGTCCCTACAAAGGACGTGAACTCATCATTTTTGATGGCTGCGTAATATTCCATGGTGTGTTTGTACCACATTTTCCCTATCCAGTCTATTATCGTTGGGCATTTGGGTTGGTTCCAGGTCTTTGCTATTGTAAACAGTGCTGCAATGAACATTCGTATGCATGTGTCCTTATAGTAGAATGATTTATAATCCTTTGGATATATACCCAGTAATGGGATTGCTGGGTCAAATGGGATTTCTATTTTTAGGTCCTGGAGGAGTCGCCACACTGTCTTCCACAGTGGTTGAATTAATTTACATTCCCACCAACAGTGTAAAAGCGTTCCTATTTCTCCACATCCTCTCGAGCATCTGTTGTTTCCAGATTTTTTAATGATCGCCATTCTAACTGGTGTGAGATGGTATCTCAATGTGGTTTTGATTTGCATTTCTCTAATGACCAGTGATGATGAGCATTTTTTCATATGTTTGTTGGCCTCCTGTATGTCTTCTTTTGTAAAGTATCTGTTCATATCCTTCGCCCATTTTTGAATGGGTTTGTTTGTTTGTTTTTCTTGTAGATCTGTTTTAGTTCTTTGTAAATTCTGGATATCAGCCCCTTCTCAGATGGGTAGACTGCAAAAATTTTTCCCATTCTGTTGGTTGCCGATTCACTCTACTGACTGTTTCTTTTGCTGTGCAGAAACTGTGGAGTTTGATTAGGTCCCATTTGTCTATTTTGGCTTTTGTTGCCATTGCTTTTGGCATTTGCTCATGAAGTCCTTGCCTACGCCTATGTCCTGAATGGTTTTGCCTAGATTTTCTTCTAGGGTTTTTATGGTGTTAGGTCTGATGTTTAAGTCTTTAATCCATCTGGAGTTAATTTTGGTGTAAGGTGTCAGGAAGGGGTCCTGTTTCTGCTTTCTGCACATGGCTAGCCAGTTTTCCCAACACCATTTATTAAACAGGGAATCCTTTCCCCATTGCTTGTTTTTGTCAGGTTTGTCGAAGATCAGATGGTTGTGGGTATGTTGTATTTGTAGCCTTGTAGTATAGTTTGAAGTCCGGTAGTGTGATGCCTCCTGCTTTGTTCTTTTTGCTTAGAATTGACTTGGCTATGTGGGCTCTCTTTTGGTTCCATATGAAGTTTAAGGTGTTTTTTTCCAGTTCTGTGAAGAAGGTCATTGGTAGCTTGATGGGAATAGCATTGAATTTGTAAATTACTTTGGGCAGTATGGCTATTTTCACGATTTTGATTCTTCCTAACCATGAACATGGAATGTTTCTCCATCTGTTTGTGTCCTCTCTTATTTCATCGAGCAGTGGCTTGTAGTTCTCCTTGAAGAGGTCCTTTACGTTCTTTGTTAGTTGTATTCCTAGGTATTTTATTCTCTTTGTAGCAATTGTGAATGGCAGTTGGTTCTTGATTTGGCTCTCTTTAAGTCTGTTACTGGTGTATAGGAATGCTTGTGATTTTTGCATGTTGATTTTGTATCCTGAGACTTTGCTGAAGTTGTTTATCAGTTTCAGGAGAATTTGGGCTGAGATGATGGGGTCTTCTAGATATACAATCATGTCATCTGCAAATAGAGACAAGTTGATTTCCTCCTTTCCAATTCGAATACCCTTTATTTCTTTCTCTTGCCTGATTGCTCTGGCCAGAACTTCCAGTACAATATTGAATAGGAGGGGCAAGAGAGGGCATCCTTGTCTAGTGCCAGATTTCAAAGGGAATGCTTCCGGTTTTTGCCCATTCAGTATGATATTGGCTGTTGGTTTGTCGTAAATAGCTTTTATTGTTTTGAGATACGTTCCATCAATACCTAGTTTATTGAGGGTTTTTAGCATAAAGGGCTGTTGAATTTTGTCAAAGTCCTTCTCTGCATCAATTGAGATAATCATGTGGTTTTTGTCTTTGGTTCTGTTTATGTGGTGAATTACGTTTATGGACTTGCGTATGTTGAACCAGTCTTGCATCCCCGGGATGAATCCTACTTGATCATGGTGGATGAGCTTTTTGATATGCTGTTGCAATCGGCTTGCCAGTATTTTATTGAAGATTTTTGCATCTATGTTGATCATAGATATTGGCCTGAATTTTTTTTTTCTTGTTGAGTCTCTGCCGGGTTTTGGTATCAGGATGATGTTTGTCTCAAAATGATTTGGGAAGGATTCCCTCTTTTTGGATTGTCTGGAATAGTTTCAGAAGGAATGGTATCAGTTCCTCTTTGTATGTCTGGTAGAATTCGGCTGTGAACCCATCTGGACCTGGGCTTTTTTTGGGTGGTAGGCTCTTTATTGCCGCCTCGACTTCAGACCTTGTTATTGGTCTATTCAGGGTTTTGGCTTCTTCCGGGTTTAGGCTTGGGAGGATGCAGGTGTCCAGGAATTTATCTATTTCTTCCAGGTTTACTAGTTTATGTGCATAGAGTTGTTTGTAATAATCTCTGATGATGGTTTGGATTTCTGTGGAATCTGTGGTGATATCCCCTTTATCGTTTTTTATTGCATCAATTTGGTTATTCTCTCTTTTCTTTTTTATTAATCTGGCTAGTGGTCTGTCTATTTTGTTGATCTTTTCGAAAAACCAGCTCCTGGATTTATTGATTTTTTGAAGAGTTTTTTGTGTCTCTATTTCCTTCAGTTCTGCTCTGATCTTAGTTATTTCCTGTCTTCTGCTAGATTTCGAGTTTTTTTTTGATCTTGCTCCTCTAGCTCTTTCAATTTTGTTGATAGGGTGTCAATTTTAGATCTCTCCTTTATTCTCATGTGGGCACTCATTGCTATATATTTTCCTTTAGAGACTGCTTTAAATGTGTCCCAGAGATTCTGGTATGTTGTGTCTTCATTCTCATTGGTTTCTAAGAACATCTTTATTTCTGCCTTCATTTCATTGTTTATCCAGTCAACATTCAAGAGCAAGTTGTTCAGTTTCCATGAAGCTGTGCGGTTCTCAGTTAGTTTCTGCATTCTGAGTTCTAACTCAATTGCACTGTAGTCTGAGAGACTGTTTGTTATGATTTCCATTCTTTTGCATTTGCTGAGGAGTGGTTTATTGCCAATTATGTGGTCAATTTTAGAGTAGGTGTGATGTGGTGCTAAGAAGAATGTATATTCTGTGGATTTGTGGTGGAGAGTTCTGTAAATGTCTATTAGGTTTGCTTGTTCCAGGTCTGAGTTCAGGTCCTGGATATCCTTGTTGATTTTCTGCCTGGTTGATCTGTCTAATATTGACAATGGGGTGTTAAATTCTCCCACTATTATTTTGTGGGAGTCTAAGTCTCTTTGTAAGTCATTAAGAACTTGCCTTGGCCGGGCACGGTGGCTCAAGCTTGTAATCCCAGCACTTTGGGAGGCCGAGGCGGGTGGATCACGAGGTCGAGAGATCGAGACCATCCTGGTCAATATGATGAAACCCCATCTCTTCTAAAAATACAAAAAATTAGCTGGGCATGGTGGCACGTGCCTGTAATCCCAGCTACTCAGGAGGCTGAGGCAGGAGAATTGCCTGAACCCAGGGGGCGGAGGTTGCGGTGAGCCGAGATCACGCCATTGCACTCCAGCCTGGGTAACAACAGTGAAACTCCGACTCAAAAAAAGAAAAAAAGAACTTGCCTTAACTATCTGTGCTCCTGTATTGGGTATGTATATATTTAGGATCGTTAGCTCTTCTTGTTGCCGTCTCCAGATTTTTTAATGATTGCCATTCTAACTGGCATGAGATAGTATCTCAATATGGTTTTTATTTGCATTTCTCTAATGACCAGTGATGATGAGCATTTTTTCATATGTTTGTTGGCCTTGTACACGTCTTTGAAAAGTGTCTTTTCATATCCTTTGCCCACTTTTGAATGGGTTTGTTTTTTTCTTGTAAATCTGTTTTAGTTGTTTGTAGATTCTGGATAATAGCCCTTTGTCAGATGGGTAGATTGCAAAAATTTTTTCCTATTCTGTTGTAAAAACCCTGGAAGAATACCTAGAGAAAACCATTCAGGACATAGGCATACGCAAGGACTTTATGACTAAAACACCAAAAGCAATGGCAACAAAAGCCAAAATAGAAAAATGGGCTCTAAATTTTTTTATTTTTAATACCATTCATGTTTATCTGTATCTTTACTGATTTACTTTCTTACTTACTTATGATAGAAAAAATATAAAATGCTGATAATACAAAAGAAGAAAATATAATGTACCTATAATCTCATCTAAAGGTAATCTTCATATGTATTATTATTCATTTATGAATGAGTGTATTATTTTTATATTATACATTTTGTTTCATAAACCACCTTAAAATTTTTTAACTGAACTTAAAAATTTTTAATGTAAACATTTCTCTTGTAAAAAGTAAAACATCAAAGACATACTAAGAAAGCATCACTCATTTTTTATTTTCTGTTCTACTATCTATCCTGACTGTCTTGGTTGAATTAAGGTTATCACTCTGATATATATCCTTCTAAACTTTTCTTCATACCTACAAATATTTACAACATATATATATATATATATATTTGAAATCAAATTGAACACTTTTTCTCATTTAACAGTATTTAATATCAGGTTTTTAGATAAAGAGCTATAGTAAGCAGAGTAACTCTGCCCCAAAGGTATCCATGTTCTATTAATAATTTCCTAGGAGTTTGTGGTGGGAGCATGTATGTATGTATATACATGTGCATGTGTGTGTTTGAGGTAGGGATGATAGGTACCTATCTGTAGCATATCAAAATTCTATCCTATCTTTTGTGACTTATCTCAAATATTACCTTTTCCAGAAATATTTTCTTTGGGTTTCTTTTGTAGCCCTTATATTCTGTATAGATAATACATATTTGTGTATTTGCTGTATTCTATTAGGGTACTTGAAGGCAGTGGCGTTTGTTTGTTTGTTTGTTTGTTTGTGATGGAGTATCGCTCTGTCACCCAGGCTGGAGTGCAGTGGCACATTTTTGGCTTACTGCAACCTCCACCTCCCAGGTTCAAGCAGTTCTCCTGTCTCAGCCTCCCAAATAGCTGGGACTAAAGGCGCATACCACCACACCTGGCTAATTTTTGTATTTTTAGTAGAGACAGGGTTTCACCATGTTTGTCAGGCTGGTCTCAAACTCCTGGCCTCAGGTGATCCACTACCTTGGCCTCCCAAAGCTCTGGGATTACAGGCATGAGCTACTGCACCTGGCCTGATAGTGGCTTTTTATATCTTCCAAAGTACTTAGCAAGGTAGTTTTTCCTTTCATAACAATAAAAATTTTTGTTGAATTGCTCAGTATTATATAAAAGTACAAAATGGTCATATTTATAGGAGTATGCAGAATTACAAAACTATTCATTTTTAAAGGTCATCTTTGTATAACCAATAAATTAATATCAAACAAACTAAAAAAGTGGAGGACTTAGAAACAACTAACTAAACAACTGGAGGACTTAGAAACAACTTATGACTTTTGAAATCATTACCATCTTTCATGTAATAATTATCTTCCAAAAGTTTGGCTCAGCTGTGCCCTACCATTTGCTCTTTTTTGTCATTAATACTTCCCATATTATTTATTTTCATTCTATAGCCTTTATGCAAGAAGGCAGCAATGTAAATTCCCTTGCCTGTAATTCTTCTCACAGACAATAGGAAATAAATTCTAATTAGATTTTGGTAATTGTATATAATTAACTCAAAATGAGCTGTTAATTATAAAAAAATATGTTTTCACTTTCTCATTATCTTGTTTATTTTAGTTCCAAATTCTTAATACCTCACTTGAGTAAGTTTAGTGTTTTAAATACAGAATCTTTTTAATACTAAAATAATTTAAATATCCAAATAAATAATATTTGCTTGAAATTAAATTTTATTTAGGGAGTTCTACTGTTAAAGTCAAAGAACCTGTAAGGTAGAAAGTAAGTAGATCATTTTCATAACCATTCTTGATTATATTTTTTAAAATTAGTGGGCATTCTTGTTTAATAATTCTACAAAGCCTTCTCAAAGCTGTGCAGTATTCTCCCCTGACTTATCTCTACCTCTTCCTGGTGTTACTGGAGACACCATCATTTCCATAGCAAGTGGAATCAGATAGACATTAAATTCATTGTCTTTACTTCTTTTAACCTCATTAGATAAAATAATTAAAGACTGTTGTGTGAGAATTCTTGGCTTATCAATGACTGTCAGATTTGGAAGCACTTGTCAGAGTTTCTTGAAATCCTTATAATGTATGATTTTGAAAGATACATGGTCTTATCAGAGGTATTTTAGGAGATTTTTTTGGAAGTGGTGTATAATCTTATATTTTTGTCATAATTATTTAAATTTAGGTCATACATGCCCAGATGCCCCTAAACCTTAGAGCATGTTCATCTCTTTGACTGGAGCACTAATGTTTTAAATCTCAATCTTTCTCAGTTAAGTGTGAAAGGAAGTTATCTCCTAAGAAAAACAGCAATGAAGAGAACATCAGGGAGGAGGATACTGATAAACCTGAAATAGCCTCAATTGAAGGTATACTAAGAAATCTTCAAAAGACAACGAATAAGAAGTAATGCATCCAGATTATAAAAGTTCTCTTGAATTAATAAGATAAACTACCTTAAATAGGCAACTCTCAGACAGGGAAATTGAAATAATAAATATATAAAACCTTACACAGCCAATCAGGGAAAAACAAAAATTCAAAACAAAACAAAAAGAATAGTTTAAAATGAATACCTGAAGTCACCCAGAACTCATTTCCTCTACAAAGAAAGATCAATACTGTAAATAAATAACTAAGTATCAAATAGAGCTTAAGAAGCATTGGAATTCAACAGGAAAGTGACAGGGAACCTCTGAGGCACAGAAGGAGAGAGAAGCAAAGCAACCAGTCTGTCCAAGATCAGCTCATACCCAGGAAGAACTCCTCATTGGGAAAATAAAGTGAAATAAAGCACCACTATATTCTTTAAGTTTTGTCCTCATCATAGGGAAAGGGTAAGCAAGGGATCGCCAGTGGTCCATATTCCTACCATGGACTCCTCCGATACTAGCTATGCGAGAGCTCTTCAGTTCTTATAGGCCTTGAGACTAGTATAGACAGCTGCCTGGAGCCCATGCAACAGCATTCTTCTAGCAAGAGAGTTTCTGCTGGGTCCCATGTACCCTCTGAAACCCCAGAAGCTGCACCTCCCTGCCATTTTGGGAGCTCAGCCTCCATCAAACTACATTCTGCCTTAGGTCCCAACAATCCCTGCATATTCACATCTCTGGAGTCCTGCTGACCTCCCTCCACATCTTTCCAGAGGACTAAATTGTCACAATGCTCTTTGGACCCAGTAGTGAAGCCAGATACCCAACACTGTTGTCCACATATTGCCCTACACCCTAGGAAACAGGTAGTTCAGCACACCAAAGAAGCTGGCCCCAGGACAAAGGGACCCAAAGCATGTGCTCCCCATAGCCTGAGAGCTGCCTACCTAGAGTTGCTGCCACTGACGGCAACCTTGCTTCCTCCAACAGCAGGACCACAGAACAGCACATGCCTTCAGGGAGCCTGGGGACTGGCCCACTCATATGCCATCTGAAATCTTAGGATAGGCCCATTCCACCCCCTACCAGCAATGCCCAAGCATGCCATCTGGTAGCCTGGCTGCTGACCCACCCACCTGCCACAGCAGTTGCCAGCATGCACCATTGGGAGGTCTGAGGACATGCCCACCCAGCCCACTGCTGCTGGTACATGTGCATTCTCTAGGGGCCCCGGATTAATCCACCCTGTTCACTGGTGTCCGCACTCATACCCAGAGGCCTAAGAACAGACCCACCCCATCTACCACCCTTGCCAGAGGCACTTTAGCATACCATTTGTCAGCCTGTGGATTGACTCATCCCACTAATCAAAGCCAATGCCCATATGCACCACTGTGGGTCCTGCAGACAGTCTTGTTCTGCTTGCAGCTGATGGCACTTGTGCACATAATCTGGGAGACTTGGAGATAGATCCACCCCACCTGCCACCACTGATGCCCATGCACATTCTGTGGGCACCTGAGGATAGGGCTCTCTTTGCCTGCTACCACCATCAGCACAAACTCTCCAGGTGTCTGGAGATTGGTCTACTATATCCACCACTGCTGTCACTCACAGATGTCATCCAGTGGCATAAGGACAGACCCATCCTGCTTACCACTGGCAAATGCGCACATATCCCAGAACGCCAAGGACTGGCCTGTTCAACCCATCACTGACACCAGTGACTACTGCACACAGCACTTAGGAGCCTAAGGATTGGCCTACCACTGCCAGCATGACACATGCTGCCCAGGGGCGCAAGGACCTGTCTGCCTGCCCACACAGCTATTGCCACTGTCAGCATCAGAGCAAGTCACTTGGATACCCAAGGTATAGCCTGCTTAGACCTTTTATTCCCAATGCCTGCATAAATTACTGGGGAGACTGAGACTAGCACAGTCATCCAGCCACCACCAACACTAATTTCTTGCCACAGCTTACACTGGCAACCACAGCCTAAGCCACTGAGAAACTATGAGACACTGCTGACACCAATTACAGCTAAAAGTATATGAAGGCTATACTATGGCACTCACCCATAATCAAAGCCAAAGCACTGCAGTCAGCCAATACTACAAATACATTTACAGGAAAAAGCCTTCCTTATAAAAGTGAGCCCATAAAATTGGAAGAAATGACTATTATACCAGATGCACAGATATCATTATAAGGATACAAGAAACGTGAAAAAGCAAGGTAACATAGCATCTCCAAATGAACACAATGATTATTCAGGAATAGATGCCAAGGAAAGGATATTATGAAATGCCAAAAAGGGAACTCAAAATAATGATACTAAAGATACTCAATGAGAGACAATACAAATAACTGATACAAAGAAGTCAGGAAAACAATTGATATGAGTGAGAAATTCAACAAAGAGATCAGTATCATAAAAAATAACCAAATAGAGTTTCTGGAACTGAAGAATTCAGTGAATAACATTAAAAATACAGTTGAGAGCTTCAACAATAAACTAGATTAAGCAGAAGAAAGAATTTCTGAAATTGAAAACTGTCATTGAAATAACCGAGTCAGGTCAGAAGAAGAAGAATAGAAACAAATTAAGAAAGCCTGTGTGGTGTATAGGGCCACATAATGGACCAAATATTCTAATTTTGGGAGTTCCAGAAATAGATGGGCAAAAGTACAGAAAATTTATTTAATGAAATAGTAACTGAAAATGTCCCATGTCTTACAAGAGATATAGACATCCAGATTTAGGAAGCTCCAAGTTCTCCAAATAGATTTAACCCAAAATGGTTTTTCCCAAGGCATGTTATGAAGACAAAGGCAAAGAATTATCAAAAGGCAAAGGCAAAGAATTAAAAATCTAGCAAGGGCCAGGTACAGTGACTCATGCCTCTAATCCCAGCACTTTGGGAGGCCAAGGTAATTAGATTACAAGGTCAGGAGTTCAAGACCAGCCTGGCCAACGTGGTGAAACTCCATCTCTACTAAAAATATAAAAATTAACTGGGTGTGGTGGCAAGCACCTTTAATCCCAGCTACTCAGGAGACTGAGGCAGAGAATTGCTGGAACCTGGTAACCAGATTTGCAGTGAGCCAAGATCGTGCCATTACTCTCCAGCCTGGGTGACAGAGCGAGACTCTGTCTCAAAAAATAAAAATAAATAAAAATTTTAAAAATCCAGCAATGAAAAAGCATCAAGTCACAAATAAGGGAATCTTCATGAGATGAACAGTGAATTTCCCAAGGGAAACCTTAGAGCAGTGGTACCACCTGTTTTGGCACAAGGGAACGGTTTCATGGAAGACCATTTTTCCATGGACCAGGGAGTGGGAAGGATGGTTTCAGGGTGAAACTCTTCAACCTCAGATCATCAGGCATTAGATAGATTCTCAAAAGAAGCATGCAACCTATACCCCTTGCATACACAGTTCACAATGGGGTTTGTGCTCCTATGAGAGTCTAATGCCACTGCTGGTCTGACAGGAGGCAGAGCTCAGGCTGGTTTGCCCACCACTCACCTTCTGCTGTGCAGCTCATTTCCTAACAGGCCAGAGATCAGAACTGGTCCACAGCATGGGGATTTGGGGCCCCCTGCCTTAGAGGGCGGAATGAATGGGATGATATATTCAAAGTGCTGATGGAAAAAACAAAAAACCTGAGAGTCAAGAGTACTATACCCCACAAACAGTCCTTCAAAAATGAAGGAGAAATAGTCTTTCACAGACAGCCAAAAGCTGAAGGAATCATTCATGACTCTCATTCACATAGACCAGTCCTATAATAAATGCTTAAGGGAGTCCTGTGTCTAGAAGTGAAGTAGAAGGTCAATGTCTACCATCATGAAAACACACAGTTGTAACAGTCACTAATAAAGCAGATATACAAATGAGCAAGAGAAAGGTGTCAAATGTTACCACTACAAAAAAAAAAAAAAATCAAATTGTAATAAAAGAGAACAACAAAGGATATACAAAACAATCAGAAAAGAATTAACAAAATTATAGGAGCAGTTCCTCACTTTTCACTAACAATTTTTAATGTAATTGGTTTAAATTCCTCAAAGATATAGACTGGCTGAGTGGATTAAAAAACAAAACTCAATTATATGCAGCCTGCAAGGAAGTAACTTCACTTGTAAAGACACAGTCTGAAATGAAGGAATGGAAGAAAACACAAACCAAAAGCATACAGAGGTAGTTATAGTTCTAGCAGACAAAATAGGCTTTAAGTCAAACATCAGAGACAAACAAGGTTATTAGATTAATATAATGGTGTAGGCACCAATTCTGCAAGACGCTGTAACTTTTATATATATATATATATATATATATATATATATATATATATATATATATATAAAAGCTGCACTGTGGCACCAAGACATAGAAAGAATTATTGTTAGATCCAAAGAGAGAGATAGCCCTAAATACAACAATAGTTGGGGACTTTACTTTCAGCATTGGACAGATCATCTAGGTAGAAAATCATCAAAGAAACATCTTATTTAATCTGCATTATACACCATATGGACGTAACAGACTACAGAACATTTTATCCAACAACTACAGAATGTGCATTCTTCTCATCAGCACACAGAACATTCTCCAGGACAGACCATATAGTAGGCCACAAGACAAATCTCAGCATTTAAAAATATCAATATCATATGAAATATTTTATCTCACCACAATGGAGTAAAACTAGAAATCAGTAACAAGAGGAACTTTAAAAAACTGTACAAATGTACAGAAAATAAACAACATGCTCCCAAATGACCATTGTATCAATGAGGAAATTAAGAAGGAAATAAATTCTTGAAACACATGAAAATGAAAATATAATGTACCAAAACCTATGGGATACAGCAAAAGCCCTGCTAAGAGGGAACTAGAAAAGCAAGGACTAACCAAACTCAAAATTAGTAAGGAAGGTAATAATAAAGATTACAACAGAACTAAATAAAATAGAGACCAAAAAAAGGACCAATGAAATAAAAAATTGTAATTTTTGGAAAGATAAAATTGATAAACCACTAACTAGACTAACCAAGGGAAAAGAAGATCCAAATAAAATGAAAACAATAAAGGAGATATTACAACTGGTATAACAGAAATACAAAGAATAATTAGAGACTACTGTGAAAAACTGTATGCTAATAAATTGGAAAGGAGGAAATAGATAAATTCCTGAACATACACAATACACCGTAATTGAACCAGAAAGAAACTGAAAACTTGAACAGAGCAATAATGAGTGACAGGGTTGACTCAGTTATAAAAAGCCTCCCAAACAAAATTAAGGCCCAAACTGGGTGGCTTTATTGCTGTATTTTATCAATCTTGTAAAAGAAAATTAACACCAATTCTTTAAAAAATATTCAAAACAAATTGAAGAGAGGAGAATTCTTCCTAACTCATTCTGTGAGGCCGGCATCACTGATACCAAACCGGTGAACCTATAACAGAAAAAGAAAATGACAGGCCATTAATCTTGATAATACAGGTGTAAAAATTCATTACAAAATACTAGCAAAACAAAACCAATAGCACATCATAAAGATAATGCACCATGATCAAGTGGAATTTATACCAGGAATGCAAAGATACTTCAACATATGCAACTCATTAAATGTGGTACACTGAGAACACATGGACACATGGGAGGTAACAACATATACTGGGACCTGTCAGGCAGGGGTCAGAGGAGGTACAGCATCAGGAAGAATAGCTATTAGACACCGGGCTAAATACTTAGGTGATGGGATGATCTGTGAAGGAAACGACTATGGTACATGTTTGCCTGTGTAAACCTACACATCCTGCACATGTACCCCTGAACTTAAAGTAAAAGTTGAAGGAAAATAAAATGTGATATATCACATCAACAAAACAAAGGATAAAGACCATATGACATCTCAATAGGGAAAAAATGTCTAATAAGATTCACTATCCTTTATTATAAAAACCCTTAACAAATTAAGCATAGAAGAAACATACCTCAATTTAATAAAGGCTGTATATGACAAACCCACAGCTAATATCACACCAAATGGGGAAAAGCTGAAAGTCTTTCCACTAAACCTGAAACAAAACTCACTTTCACCCCTCCTATTCAACATAGTACTGGAAGTGCTAGCCAGAGCAAGCAAGAGAAAGAAATAACATATATCCAAATTAGAAAAGAGGAAATCAAATATTCCCTCTCTGTAGACAACATGACTTTATTTGTAGAAAAACCTAAAGGCTCTACCAAAATAACTCTTAGAACCAATAAATACAGTAAAGTTACAGCATACAAAATCAACATAACTAAATCAGTAGCATTTCTGTACACTTATAATGAACTCATTGAAAAAGAAATCAAGAAAGTGATCCCATTTACAATAGCTGCAATAAAGAATAAAATAATGCCGGGCATGGTGGCTCACACCTGTAATCCCAGCAGCTTGGGAGGTCAAAGTGTGTGGTTCACAAAGTCAGGAGTTTGAGACCAGCCTGGCCAATGTGGTGAAACCCTGTCTCTAAAAATTAGCTGGCCGTGGTGGTAGGCACCTACAATTCCAGCTACTGGGGAGGCTGAGGCACGAGAGTCACTGGAACCCAGGAGGTGGGGGTTGCAGTGAGCTGAGATCATTCCATTGCACCTCAACCTGGGTGAAAGAGCAAGATTCCATCTCAGAAAAAATAAATAAATAAAATACCTAGATACAAATTTAACCAAAGCATTTCAAGACCTCAACAAGGAAAGTACAAAGCAAGCTGAAATAAATTAAAGAGAACACAAATAAATGGGAAGATGTCCATGCTCATGGATTGGAATAATATTGTTAAATTGACTCCACTACTCAGAGCAATACAATTCCTATCAGAATATTAATGACATTCTCTACACATATATAAATCTTAAGATTCGTATGAAATCACAAAAGATTCAAAATAGCCAAAGCAATACGCAGCAAAAAGAACAAAGTTGGTTACATTCACTCTACCTGACTTCAAGATATATTACAAAGCTATAGTAACCAAAACAGCATGGTCTTAATATGAAAATAGGGACATAGACCAGTAGAATAGAATAGAGAACCCAGAAATAAATCTGCATATTTATAGCCCTCTTACTTTTGACTGGATGCCAAGATCATGCATTGGGGAAAGACAGTCTTTTCAATAAACCATTATGGGAAAACGGGATATCTGTATGTAGATGAATGAAACTAGACCCTTATCTCTCACCATAGGCAAAACTCAAAATGGATTAAGCCTAAGACCTGAAATTATAAAAGTGCTAAAAGAAAACATAGACCCTTCTCTCTCATCATAGGCAGAACTCAAAATGGATTAAACATAAGACCTGAAATTATAAAAGTGCTAAAAGAAAACATACGGAAAACATTTTAGGACATTGGTCTTGGTAAAGATTTTATGGCTAAGACTTTAAAAGCATAGACAACAAAACAAAAAACAGGGAAATGGGGTTGTATTAAAATAAAAGTTTCTGCATAGCAAAGGAAACAACAGAATGAAGAGAAAACCTGTATAGTAGAAGAAAATATTTACAAAGTATTCATCTGACAAGGACTAATAGCCTGAATACACAAGGGACAGTTCAATAGCAAACACACACACACACACACACACACA
Source organism: Saimiri boliviensis (assembly GCF_048565385.1). Lineage (NCBI taxonomy): Eukaryota > Metazoa > Chordata > Mammalia > Primates > Cebidae > Saimiri > Saimiri boliviensis. The sequence goes on along the minus strand of NC_133461.1, from coordinate 41,137,323 downwards.
CACACACACACACACACACACACATCTAAAAGGCAAAGAACTGAATAGATACTTCTCAAAAGAAGATATACAGATGGCCATCAAATACTTGGCAAAATACTCAGAATCACTAATCATCAGGGAAATGCAAATTAAAACCACAGTGAGGTATCATCTCACCCCAGTTAGCAGGACTATTATCAAAAGCACAAGACGTAACAAATGTTGGCAAGAATGTAGAGAAAAGAGAACTCCTATACACTGTTGGTGGGAATAGAAATTAGTGCAGTTATTGTAGAGAACAATATGGAGATTTCTCAAAAACCAAAAATAGAACTACAATATGATCCAGCCATCTCACTACTGGATATTTATCCAAAGGAAAGGAAATCAGTTGTCAAAGAGATACCTACACCCCCATGTTTATCATAGCACTATTCACAATAACCTATATATGGAATCAACCTGTGTCCATCATCATATGAATGGATAAAGAAAATGTGCTCTATTTATACACAAATACCATTCAGCTGTAACAATGAATGAAAATGAGTCATTGGCAGCAATATGGATGGAACTGGAGGTAATTATTTTAAGTGAAATAAGACAGGCACAGAAAGACAAATACTGCATGTTGTCACCAATGTGAGAGCTAAAAAAAAGTTTAAGTAGAGAGCAGAATGCCACTTAATAGACTGTGAAGGGTACTGTGGGAGGGAGGTGAGGAGAGATTGATGAATGGGTACAAACACAGAGATGGAAGGAATAAGTTCTGGTGTTCGATAGCATGGGAGAGTGACTATGGTTAACAATAATTTATATTTCAAAATAGCTAGAAGATTTGATATTTTCCCACCACAAAGAAATGATAAATATTTGAGGTGATCAATATCCTAAACACCCTGATTGAATTATTACACATTGTATGCATGTATCGAAATATCGTAATATGTAACAATAAAAAATAAAAGAACATTTCTTAATAAATTGGCAAAATTGAAAATTTTAATCATATCAAAAGAGTGTGGGGAAGGCCGGGCACAGTGGCTCACACCTGTAATCCCAGCACTTTGGGAGGCCAAGGCAGATGGATTGTCTGAGGTCAGGGGTTCAAGACCAGTCTGGCCAACGTGGTGAAACCCGTCTCTAAAAATAAAAAATAAAAAAGAGTGTGGGGAAATAGATATCATACACTATTGCTAGAAATGCAAATTACTAGAGCCATTTTGGAGATCAGTGTGGCAGTATTATTTTACAATTATTTGTAATTATCAATGGTAACTGGCATAGCAACTCCCTTCTGGTTATCTCCCTCTTCTTTCTGACTTCTCTTTAATTCTTTGCTATTGTAACCCACAACTAACCTTTTGTCCTAAAGAATTGCTCAGGCAAAAAGATAAAATTCTTCCAATGTCCCTTTGAAAATTCTTCAGTAACATGACTGATTAACATGAGTGGGGATTGTGGTTGTTTACACAGTCTAGAAACCATCAGGAAAATTGTAAAATTGTGTTCAGAGACATTCAGTAAGAGTACGACTGAATACTCATTCAGTAAGAGTAGGCCTGGTGTGGTTGCTCATGCCTGTTATCCCACTGCTTTGAGAGGCCAAGGCAAGAGGATTGCTTGAGTTCAGGAATTTGAGAACAGCCTGAGCAACATAGCAAGATCCTATCTCTAAAAGTAAGCTGGATGTGGTGGTGCATGCCTGTTGTCCTAGTAAAAAGGAGGCTGAGATGGGAGGATTGCATGAGCCCAGGGCTTTGAAGTTACAGTAAGCTATAAATGCTGCACTCTACTCCAGCCTAGGCAATGGTAGAATGAGACCCTGTCTTTTTTGGGGGGGCAAGGTAGGGGGTGTAAAGATTATTACTGGAGAAAATTATTTGCTATTAATTTAATGTTAAATAATTTCCATCATAGAGACATTTTCAGGAATTGGAAATGTCCTATCCTTTCTCAGATTCTTTTGAATTATAGTGTAAAGACTGGACACAGTGGCTCATGCCTGTAATCCCAGCACTTTGGGAGGCCAAGATGGGTGGATCACTTGAGGTCAGTAGTTTGAGGCCAACATGGTGAAACTGTGTCTCTACTAAAAATACAACAATTAGCCGAGCTTGGTGGCAGAGACCTGTAATCCCAGTTAGCAAAAGAATCACTTGAGCCTGGGAGACAGAGTTTGCAGTAAAGAGAGATCACTCCACTGCACTCCAACCTGGGTGACAGAGCAAGACTAATCTCAAAAAAAAGTAAAAAAATAAAAATAAAAAATTATAATATAAAAAGGTTATTTCTAATAAATATAAAAATTATCCCTTAAACAGGGAATTGCCAAGTGACCTAGCAATCCCACTCCTAAGTGGCATACGTCTACACAAAGATGTCCGTATGAATATTCATAGCAACACTATTTATAATAGCCGAAAAATGGAAACACCCAAAATGTCCAGCAGCTGGTCAATGGATAAACAAAATGTTATTTATCCATGCAATGGAATGTTCATCAATAAAAACAAAAAAGTACTAATGCATATTACAACATGGTAAACCTTGAAAACAAGCTATGATTTCATTCATATAAAATGTCCAGAAAAGCCTAATACAGAGATAAAGGAAGTATATATTAGTGACTGCCTAGTGCTGGGAGTGAGAACTGGGAGCAACTGCCAATGGATATGAAATTTCTTTTAGGGGTGTTAGAAATCATCCAAAATTAGGTTTTAAGAATGCTTGCACAATTGTCAACTAAAAATCACTTTTTTTTTTTTTTTTTTTTTTTTTTTAGACAGGGTCTTGCTCTGTTGCCTAGACTAGAGTGCAGTGGCATGATCCTGACTCCCTGCAACCTCTGCCTCTTGGGTTCAAGCAATTCTCCTGCTTCAACCTCCCAAGTAGCTGGGACTACAGGTGTGCCCCAGTATGCCCGGCTAATTTTTGTATTTTTAGTAGAGACAGAGTTTTACCATATTGGCCAGGCTGGTCTAGAACTCCTGACCTCAAGTGATCTGCCTGCCTCGGCCTCTCAACGTTCTGGGATTACAGACATGAGCCACCACACCTGGCCTAAAAATCACTTTAAATGGGTGAATTTTATGGTATATAAATTATATCTCACTAATACTTTAAAAAATTGTTCCCTGTTTTTAGTAGTGTTCAAAATTCAAAATAGATTAAATGTCACTAAGAACAAAATAAATGGTACAAAGCTTTGCTTACTTTTAGAGTGCGTAAGCTTTTTTCCTTTTCTTCTCAAGATTTTTCTGCCTACTTTCCCCTTACACCAGTAGGGAATTGCTTTTTAAAAACTGAATTCTTGGCCAGGCACAGTAGCTCATGCCTGTAATTCCAGCACTTTGGGAGGCCAAGGTGGGTGGATCACTTGAGGCCAGGAGATCGAGACCATTTTGGTCAACATAGTGAAACCCCATCTCTACTAAAAATACAAAAATTAGCCAGACATGGTGCACACATGTAGTCCCAGCTACTCAGGAGGATGAGACAGGAGAATGTCTTGAGCTCAGGAGGCAGAGGTTGCAGTGGGCAGGGGGTCTTGCCACTCTACTCCAACCTGGACAACAAAATGAGACTCTGTCTCTTAAAAAAAAAAAAAAAAAAAAAGCCTGAATTCTCTAAGATGTCTTGTCAGAATCCCTTTCTGTATCCATAATAGCTACAATGATAAAACAAATGAGAGTAGATACTATCTAAATCCTTTTTATGAAACCTATGTCTTCGTGACTAATAATGTAAATTTTAAAATTTTATGTAGTTTCATAGGAATAGCACTGAATCTGTAAATTGCTTTGGGCGGTATGACTATTTTTACTGTATTGACTCTTCTAGTCCATGAGCATGGAATGTTCTTCTATTTATTTGTGTTGTCTCTGATTTCCTTCACCAGTATTTTGTAGTTCTTGTAGATACCTTTTACCTCCTTGGTTAAATGTATTCATTCCTAGGTATTTCATTTTTCTTTGTTGCTATTGTAAGTAGGATTATGTTCTTGATTTCATTTTTAGTCTGGGTGTTGTTGGTATATAGAAATGGCACTAATATTTGCACATTGACTTTTGTATCCAGAAACTTTACTAAAGCCACCTATCAATTCTAGAAACCTTTTGGCAGAGTCTTTAGGATTTTTCTAGATACAGAATCATATCGTCAGTAAAGATAGATAGTTTGACTTATTACTTTCCTATTTGGATACCTTTTGTTTCTTTCTCTTGCATGATTGTTCTGCTTAGAACTTCCAGTACCATGTTGAATAGGAATGATGAGAGTGGGCATCCTTGTCTTATTCCACTTCTCAAGAGGAATGGTGTGAACTTTTGTCCATTCAGTGTGATGTTGGCTGTGGGTTTGTCATAGATGGCTCTTACGGTGTTGAGGTATATTCCTTCAGTCCCTAGGTTTTGAGGGTTTTTATCATGAAGGAATATTGGATTTTATCAAAAGCCATTTCTGTGTCTATTGAGATAATCATATGGATTTTGCTTTTGCTTCTGTTTATGTGGTGAATCATATTTGATTTACATATGTTAAACCAGCCTTTGATCCCCAGAATAAAGCCTACTTGATCATGGCGTATTAACTTTTTGATGTGCTGCTGGATTAGATTTGCTAGTATTTTGTTGAGGATTTTAGGATCTATTTTCAGGAAGGATATTGGTCTGATATTTGTTTTTTTGTTATTGTATCTCTGCCAGATTTTGGTATCACGCTGATACTGGCTTCATAGAATGAGTTATGGAAAAGATCCTTGTACTTGATCTTTTGGAATAGTTTTAGTAGGATTGGTATCAGTTCTTCTCTGTATGTCTAGTAGAATTCTGCTGTTAATCCTTCTGGTCCAGAACTTTTTTTGGTTGCTAGGTTCCTTATTACTGATTCTATTTGAGAAGTTGACATTGGTCTGTTTAGCCTTTTAATCTCTTCCCGATTCAATCTCAGGAGATTGTGTGCTTCCAGGAATTTATCCATTTCCTGTAGATTTTCTAATTTGTGTGCATAGTGTTGTTCATAATAGTCTCTGAGGGTCTTTTGTATTTCTGTGGGATCAGTTGTAATACCACATTTATCATTCCTGATTGTGCTTATTTGGATCTTTTCTCTTCTTTGTAAATCTAGCTGTGGTGGGGGGTCTATCAATCTTATTTTTTCAAAAAAACAACTTTGGGTTTCATTGATCTTTTGTATGGATATTTGCATCTTGGTTTCAATAAGTTCTTCTCTAGTTTTATTTATTTGTTTTCTTCTGCTAGCTTTGGGATTGTCCTTCCCCCCCCCCACCCCCAGTTCTTTTAGGTACAAAGTTGGATTGTTAATTTGAGACATTTCCAACTTCTTGGTGAAGGTATTAGAGCTATAAACCTTCCTCTGAATAATACTTTGGCCGCATCCCAGAGACTTTTGTAAGTTGTATGCCTATTTTCATTAATTTCAAAGAATTTTTTATTTCTGCCTTAGTTTTGATGTTTACCCAGGAGTTATTCAGGAGTAAGTTGTTTAATTTCTATATATTTGTGTAGTTTTGAGAGATTCTTTGTATTGATTGCTATTTTTATTGTGCTATGGTTCAAGATTGTACTTAGTATGATTTCAGTTTCTTTGAATTTATTCATACTTTGCTTTGTGACCAAGCATATGATCAGTCTTAGAATATGTTCCATATGCAGATGACAAGAATGTATGCATTCTTCACAGAATTAGGAAAACCTATTCCAAAGTTTGCATGTAACTAAAAAAATAGCTCAAATAGCCAAAGCAATCCTATGCAAAAAGAACAAGGCTGAAGGCATCACACTACTCAGCTTCAAACTGTACTATAAAGCCACACTAATCAAAACAGCTTGATACTGGTACAGAAATAGACACATAGATGAATGGAACATAATTGAAAACTCAGAAATAAAGCCACACACCTACAACCATCTGATCTTCAAAAAGGCCAACAAAAGCATTCAATAGAGAAATGAATCCCTATTCAATAAATGGTGCTGGAATAACTGGCCAGCCATCTGCAGGAGATTAAAGCTGGACCCCTACCCTTTACCATATACAAAAATTCACTCAAAGTGGATGAAATATTTACATGTAAGACTTCAAAGTAAAAGAATTCTGGAGGACAACCTAGGGAATACTCTTCTTGACATCAGCCTTGGCAACAAATTTTTGGCTAAGTCCCTAAAAACAATTGCAACTAAAACAAAAATAGACATGTAGGAACTAATTAAACTAGAGAGTGGCTGTATGGTAAAAGAAACTAACAGAGCAAACAGTTAACCTACAGAATGAGAGAAGACATTTGCAAGCTATGCATCCAAGAAAGGTCTAATATCCAGAATCTAGGGAGCTTAAACAATTTAACAAGCAAAAAACAAATAAGCTGATTAAAAATGGGCAAAAGACATGAACAGACATTTCTCAAAAGAAGACATGCAAGTGGCCAACAAACATGAAAAAATGCTCATCATCACTAATCATCACCAAATGGAAATCACCACCACAGTGAGATGCTACCTCACACTGGTCAGAATGACTGTTATTAAAATGTAAGAGAAAAGAAAAAAAAACGGTGCTGGTGAGTCCATGGAGAAAATGGAACACATGTACTCTGTTAGTGGGAATGTAAACACAGCCGTTGTGTAAAGCAGCTTGGAGAACTTAAAACAGAAATATCTGTTGATTTATCTGTATTAAATCAACTTGTGCATGTTTTCATTGTAAACAGTAAGATGGTTAGCACATCACCAATTTGGTGCCTGCTCTCTCCATGCCTTAGTGTGGCCTTATATGGCCTTCAGAAGCAAAGATTTATTCTTATATTCCATACTCGGACACCTCACTTCTCAACCCTTGCCACAGATAGTGGTTTTAAAATGATAGCTAATAAGCTGAAACCTAAGGCTACTTAGGGTTCTTCCAGGTTGTTCTGTAAATTTTATTTGTTAATCGCAGATAGATGATACTAAAAGGGGAAAATAAACATGTTGTCCCTCGTATATTGAATAGCATATCCAAAGAATTAGCTTCTTTGTATGTAATAACCACATGTTCTTGACTCTAGATAATTTTTAATCATATTTGTTATATTAGTACATAATTTGTGGGATAAATATTTTCTTAAATGGCAATTCATAGATTTTTTTTCAGGATGCTAGATTATCTGACTGCATTCTTTGCAGTCATGACTTATATGTAACTTGTATGAAAGCAGGGGATAGAGAGCATTATCCATAGAAATTAGAGAACTGTCCTGAAAAATATTGCTGCTACCACAAGAAGCTGGTTAAAAAATTGTATAAACATTACACTTTATCTGCTGCACACGAATAGATAGAATACTGGTGATTCTTAGCCTTTGTTCTAACATATTTACACAAATCTTTTTCAAAGTAATTTTCTTCCTGGAAGAAACAATATAGGTGGGATTGGGGAATTGGAAGTTTCATTGCCACTTGAGTCAGCTTGCTTTGATAACCTCATTCCCAAATTTATTTGGAATGAGAGCAGTTTGATTTCTTTCTACACATTAACTGCTTATTCTGCTCTAATCTGAAACATATGAGTTCTTGCCACACTATGGACCAGAGGTGACATCTTAGATAGTGAACATTATTTCCCAGGAGATAGAGAAAAACAGTGGACTTGAAAGTGTCAGCTGGTTTAAAAAAAAAAAAAAAAAAAAAAAAAAAACCACTTCCTTTTTAGCATTTTTTTCCCCAAGTTCCAATAAATAGAGATTAGTCTGCAGCCCACATATTTAGTTGTCATATCAGATCTTTGGTAGAATCCACAAGACTGTTAGTGGATATTACAATCTAATTGATACAATATGTCCAGGTGAAGATTTTTTTTTAATGACAGGAATCTGTAAATATATTGCAGTGTTTCATTTATACAACTGAAATATTTAAACATGTCCAGGTGAAGATTTTTTTTAAGGACAGGAATCTGTAAATATATTGCAGTGTTTCATTTATACTACTGAAATAATTTGAACATTAGGTATTTTACAGTATGAGGTGAGAGTTAAGAGATAAGGCAAAATACATGGAAGCCAAAAGCATTTTATCAAAACGTCATGTTTTCCTTTAAGACTTTTATGTGCCTGTAAATAGTGAAGGTAGCAAGGTTAAAAGTGATTATTAAGTCAGTTTCTTTATTCTTGTTTTCAGAAATCCAGGAATTTCCTCTGAAAGGATATAAAATTTTTGATGCCATAAAAGGTTTTTATTTTTAGATTGCTATAGCTTCCATTTGCTTTTCTAACTGCATGGAAACAGTTTTTTAAAATTGATTTTAGAGTAGAGGGTAACTGGATACACATAGGATGAACAAACACAAAAATTTAACAAACTATTTTATTTGTGGAATTTCTGTGTCGGTAGGGTGGACAAAAGTTTATTTGAACATGGATGAAAAGAAACAATGACTGTATTTCTGATCATATATTTTGTTTATAAAGTGTCTGAGAACATGGTGGCAATCTTGATTGGCTTATGGTGGCTTGTTTTAGGTGGATGCTGTCTCAGAAGAGCTTGCAATTGCATATGAAAGAGTGCTAATTTTTAATAATCCTACAGAAAAATTTACATTGAACTCAACTTATTTTTTGCATTGCTCCTGAGGTGAAGAGGATTGATTTCTGCATTACTTTTGCTATTTGGCATTGTCTCCTTTGGTACTTAGTGTGTGCAAGTCTTAATCCTTTAACCTTGAATCTGAGCCCTGAGCTATTTGATGGAAAGAGGGACTTTTTTTGTTATATGGTATAGTGGAATATCATATTAGTCTGAGTCAACTTGAGAAAAAGAACCAGTAGGAGATATAGATTATAAGATATATTGCAGGGAATTGGCTTACACAGCTGTCCGTGCTGGCTAGGCATGTCTGAAATCCATAGGCAGGCTATCAGGAAGGTCAGGCTGGAACTTAGGAACAGGCTGAAGCTGCTATTCACAGGGGGAATTACTTATTTTTCAGGAAAGCCTCGGGTACGCTTTTAAGACTTTTCAAGAAATTGAATCAGCCCCATCCAGATTACCTAGAATTTTAAGGACTTTAATCACATCTACAGAATACCTTCACAGCAACACCTAGATTAGTGTTTGACTGGTTAACTGGGAGCTTTAGTCCAGCCAAGTTGACACATAAGGGAGACCATCATAGCCCATACCTTGTCAACTTAGCACCCATACACATGTCCTTAAACCGTACTTAACCTCCAAATAAAAACATTAAAAAATCATACTTCCATCTAACATGATACAACTATCCTACATACTCCTGAAAACATGCTAACCCTTGCCCCAGAAAAGGATGCAAAGTCCTTGGATGTTGTTTACTTTTTTCCTTGATATCTGTAAGTAAAATACTGAGAAATAAGGTTAACTTTTAATGTATCTCATGTTAGATGATAAAGGGACACAAAAGGGAAGAAAACAAAAATATTTGGTTAAAAAATATGTATACTAACATAATCACAACAAAAGTAGAATTACTTATAGCTGCTATAGTCCTTATCTCTGCAACTGGTCCCATAGCCATAGCTGGTATTTATAATTGCCTTTTTTTTTTTTTTCTGAGACAGGTTCTCACTTGGTCGCTCAGGCTGGCATGAACATGGCTCACTGCAGCCTTGACTTCTTGCGCTCAAGCAATCCTCCCATCTCAGCTCCCCAGGTAGCTGGGACTACAGGTGTGCCACCACACCCAGCCAATTTTTGTGTTTTTTGTACAGACAGAGTTTTGCCATGTTGCCTAGGATGGTCTCGAACTCCTGACCTCAAGTGGTCCACCTGCCTTGGCCTCCCAAAATTTTAGGCTTATAGGTGTGAGCCACTGTACCCAGCCTGTAATCACTTTCTTTAATTACCTATTTCATACTCCCTTTGCCATCAGCAAGCACCTCAGCTGGTCATGGTTCTTTGTCTAGTGCAGTGACCCAAACCTTTATTCCTGAAGGGGCTGAGTCATTAGTAGTCCTGCCAGAATTAGGTTGTTGTAGTTTCCTATTGACTGTTCTCACAGAATATAGTACAAAGAGATGTCCTAAGGATTCCTCCTGTATTCCAGACATACTCTTCTTTTGTGTAGTAGCAATCTATTTCCCCCCTGATTATCATGATCAGTCACCCTAGCCAGTACAGTACCCTCTTATTTGCCTCTTAATTCAGAGGCATGAATTGATCAAAGTGGCTGGGTAGTAGTATCAACTTCCAGTTCAGTGGAAGTATTGTTGTGTCTCCTGTTGAAAGCATTCCTCCTTTTGGAACCTCTAGACCAGGCGTCCCCAAACTATGGCCCACGAGACGCATGTGGCCCCCTGAGGCCATTTATCCGGCCCCCCGCCACACTTCAGGAAGGGGCACCTCTTTCATTGGTGGTCAGTGAGAGGAGCACAGTATGTGGCGGCCCTCCAACGGTCTGAAGGACAGTGAACTGGCCCCCTGTGTAAAAAGTTCGGGGACGCCTGCTCTAGACCAACAGACCCAAAGTCATTGAGAAAAGAAGCAAAAATTTTACTAGCGGAGCAGTTGGGGAAATGGTTAGTTGGAGCCATTCCCATTTCCACCTTTTCTTTCTTGGCCCTGTGAACCTTAGCTACAGAAGAAAGGGCACCATATATTAAACAATGATTTAGACCCTTTCCCTAGTCCCACAAAGCATTGCCACCTCATTGGCATTTGGGGTATCCAAAAAGACATTTCATCATTCTCTCAAGACAGCTGCTTTGTCATGATGGGGGATATGCTAAGATCAGAAAATTTCGTGAACATATTTTATTCTCTTTAAAGGAAGTTTCTTGATCTGAAGCAATGCTGTGTGAACTACCAATATGGTGGATAAAACACTCTGTAAGTGCATGGATGGTGATTTTGCAGAAGTATTATGTGCATAAAAGAAAGGAAAATCCATATATAGAGTAAATGTCTCTTTCAGTGAGGTATATTATCTAGCCCTGTGACAGCTATTGATACTGCTGATAGCTACAGCCTATCAGTTTAAAAAGAAAATAAAGGAGAGTTACAGATAAACAAGGGGATAAAGCTTGAATGAATGCTGTGGTACTAGGTTAGAGAAAAGACCTTATATGTACTCATGTTTATATATTGTCTTAGTCTGCTTGGGCTTCCATAACAAAAATGCCATTGATTGGGTGGCTCAGACAGACAGTTAGGCAGGCTGGAAGTACAAGATCAGAGTGACAGCATGGTTGGGTTCTGATTGGGGCTCTCTTCCTGGCTTATAGATGGCCACCTTCTTGCTGTGTCCCCCATGGGCTGAGAGAGTAAGCAAGAAAGCTCTTCAGTGTCTCTCTATAAAAGAGCACTAATCCTGCCACCACCTCCCCATGAAGTCATTTGAACTTAATTATATCTCAAAGGACCTATCTTTGAATACCATCATATTAGGGGTTAGGCCTTCACTATATGATTGAGGGTGGGGGAGCCCACAGTTCAGTCCATAGTGTGTGTTTTTGTGTATTTGTGAATATGTGAATGTATGTATAAAATGACAGTGGTCATATACAATAAATACAGATTTGTGTTAATATACATGATATGTGTTTCTTGCCTTTGTCTGGTGAGAGAGCCAAGAAGCAGTCATACCCAGTTGTAGTGAGTTCACCCAGCACCCAGATACTGGTTTCTAAATACCATTCTCCATTAAAAGAATCTCTTAAAGAAATGGCTTATTGTAGGGATGGGGCAAAGAAAAGGAAAGATGAGCTTAGAAGAATGTCATTAGATTTGACAAATGTAATACTATAAGATATTGACTTCAGGGGAAACTGGATGAAGGGTATATGGAAACTCTCCTGATAATCTTTGAAACTTTGCTGGAAATCTAAAACTTCCAAAATGAACCCTTGATTTTCAAAAACCAAAGGTGTAAAGACAAAATAATATGCAAATGAATCAGAGGCAGGGGAAGCATAGATTTTTTTTTAATTCATCTTGATTTTACAACATACCAATTAGTCTGTGACTACTCAGTGTGATCTAATGGTAGCTACAATACCTTAGCAATAATAAAATATAGTATTGTAAATAAAATTTAGTTATACTGACTCCCAGTGACATTTACTAAAATTCCCTGCATGAGGACACTATGTCATATGTTTTGCTGTTTATTTCGTTATTTGTTTCCTTGTAAAATGATACACAGAAGTTACTTTGGCTGAGATGGAATGGGGGATAAAAAAACAACATGACCTTATAGCGAAGAAAGGGGGATGAGAAGAGATGAGCAATTATTTAGAATTCCTGGTAGTTTGATAAAGAGATTCTATAATCTTTGTTACCTTGTTAGTAAAGTTAGTAAAGAAGTGCTGGATAGTGTAAGAAATGAATGGTTTTACTTAAGACGAAGAAGGTCTCATAGTTCATCCAGAGAACCAGCCCAAAAACTCTCAAGGACAGCCAGAGAGGCTCTAGTTCTACCTGAAAATGAAATTGCTAGCTGTGAAGTCGTTTTCTATTCTGATTTCTATTACTACAGAAATTTCACTGTATTGGTCTTCGAGTCGTAAGTGCTTTATGTGCAAGGAGGTGTCTTTCAGAGAATACCAAAAAAGGACACCTTTTAAAACTCCACTTCATTAGAAAGTTTGAAGAATTTCTAGAGAGAATGAAGAAATTATTATAAAAGGAATCTGAAAAGTATAAGATTATGAGGAGCATCTAGATTTTAGAAATTCCTAGCTTTCTTAAGTAGGGAAAAGCACTGTCAGGTATGTGGTAAATGGAAAAATAATGACAGCTTAAAGAGATAAAAGACAAGCTCTGTTCTGTCATACTTATACTACAGAGATTTTGTTTCTTGAAAAATTATAATGAAAAGAATAAAAACCAAAACCATGAAGGTAGATTTTTAAATTTTTAGAGTTTAAAGAGCCTATAGAGGTATAGTTCAACTCTCTCATTTTATGAATGTGTAAACTAAATAAACGTATGTAAAAGAGGAGGAACAGAAAGAGAATGAATCCAATTACCATTGTGTATATCTAACCATTTGAAAAACATGAAAATAGCAAAGAAAATTTCTAAGTTCTTATAAAATCAAGGAAATCGGCCGGGCGCAGTGGCTCAAGTCTGTAATCCCAGCACTTTGGGAGGCCGAGGCGGGTAGATCACGAGGTCAAGAGATAGAGACCATCCTGGTCAACATGGTGAAACCCTGTCTCTACTAAAAATACAAAAAAAATTAGCTGGGCATGGTGGCGCGTGCCTGTAATCCCAGCTACTCAGGAGGCTGAGGCAGGAGAATTGCCTGAACCCAGGAGGCGGAGGTTGCAGTGAGCCGAGATCGTGCCACTGCACTCCAGCCTGGGCAACGAGAGCCAAACTCCATCTCAAAAATAAATAAATAAATAAATAAATAAATAAATTTTAAAAATCAAGGAAATCTATTAATCAAGGAAATATATTGTCTTTTATAAGAAGAATTCATCAGGTTAGTTGATAATACCTTATATCCATTTGGAGATAGTCTAATGTAGACCTGACATAATTCTAAAGAAAGTGTGTCATCATTTTAGGACTTCTATCTATTTATCCATCTATCATTACAAAAAACCTGTTGAGACTCTTCAAATCTAATAATTCTGTGGGAGTCATGATGTGACTATAGATCACAACATAGATTTGAGGTGTAGGACCATGTCCTCGGACAGCTGGAAAGAATGATTTTTAGCTGTAGGTGAATTACTTTATGTGATGACCGGAAAGAATATCAAAAGCTAACTTTCCTAATTAAAAGAATGTTGAAGTGAATATAGAATAGCTAATAGGATAAAACTCTGAACATATTCTTTAGGATAGTAGGCATGTTGAAAATTAAAAGCACTTTCACTGGACCTTAAAGTTTTTGAAGAGATGCAGGCCTCCTATTTGTTATTTGGTGATTGCCCGAATGAAAGAGGTATTTGACAGAGAACATGCATGTGTGTTTGTGTTTGTGTGTGTGTTTGTGTGTGTGTGTGTGTGTGTGTGTGTGTGTAAAACATATGAATGACCACTGAAACCAAAGATATACCCAAATCTCCAAGAGAGATTATTACAGAAAACTGAAACTGGTGACATCCAGGCTTAATCAGACTTACAGACGTAGTGTATAGTATTTGGTTGGGATGATGTTTTTAAATATTTAGAATTTAAGTGCATTTAGATGACATGACATGAGGCTAAAATTGAATCTCAAATAATAGCAATATTTCAAGAATTAGCCAAGAAAAAGGAGTCTGCAATGGAGACTAATAAAAGCAGTAAGAAAGACTGGCAGAAAACCAAGAGAAAGTTGTGTCATAAAAGTCAAGGGGAAAAAGAATTTCAAGAAAGGAGTAATAATTATTACATCATGCTTAAAGGGTTATGTGATAAGGATGATAATGTGTCCATTGAACTTAGTACAGAGATAGTAAGAATGGAAGATAATGAACTTTGGATTGAGTGGGAAGTGAAGTAGTAATGATAATGGAACTTAGCCATGAAGGGGAGAAGCAGGGAATTGTAGCTGGATCCAGACTTAGAGTCAAAGGTGGGTTTTGTTAAGCCAAGTAAGTCACAAAGATATTTAAATGTAGATGGCAAGGAAGCAGTATGAAGACGTTGAAAATACGGGAGAGGGGACTATTGATAAAAGGAGATCCCAGTGATACAGAAGCTAGAAACTGAATCACAGGTGGGGAAATTACCTTTAGTCAAGAGAAGGAAGACTTTACCACCATAACAGGAGGGAATGTGGATAGGACAAGTATGTTGCAGTTGATGGGTTTGTCAGCAGGGACCTAGGACACTTTTGAGGTGATGAAAGTATTTTGCACCTTGATTGTGATGCTGGTAACATAACAATATACATTTGTCAAACTCATTGAACTTTGCATTTGAAAAGGAAACATTTTATTAATTTATTACATCATTCCTCAATATTTTAAAGAAAACCTAAAGATGAATCTGCTTATTGGCCTCAAATTCCATTCCTATAATTTTTCCCTTGGAAGTAACATTATGAAAACAAAATATATGGGTAAGTATTTTCTGGCAGCATTATTTGTAGTGAAAAAAAAAATCTACCTGAAAAGAATCTGAATTCCCATCATTAAGAGAATGACTGCATAAATTATAGTACGTCCATTCTATGGAAGGTAGCCACTACTGCAAAACAAATGACACAGCTCTTTACCAGTTGATATAATGAGAAGAAAAAGTCAGTGGTTATTTTCATTTTGATTTTTTTAATATTTAGTAAGTCTAGTGAAAACAAAGTTTAAACCAAAAAATGTACCAAATGTGAAACAATTTGTGGCATGATTCTAAGAAATTGGAGATATATTAGGAATAGCCTATTTAACGCTAAGGTTGCAATTTCTTTCTTCAGGTGGAAGAGATTGAGAAGATTTTATTACGTTTTCTTTTCAGTTAGCCGTACTAATTTATTCAATAGTGAATAATATTCATGTAATCATAATATGGCAAATGATATTTATTGGTTTTCAGTTTCAGAGTTAGTCTATAGACAAACACAGGAGAGAATTACATGCAGAATGGAGAGTATATGTGAATACCAACAATGTAGAGTTGATGCTATAGCTGACAGGAGGTCAAAGGTGAAGTCTGTGAAGAAGGGTGGAAGGAAGTATGGAAAACACATTTCTTCCTCCTACCTAGTGTGGAATTAAGAGAGAATTTCACCAATTAAAGTTGGCAAAATAAGAAATAAAGGGTTTGGTATGTTACTGAAGTATGTCTTGGTAACTAATAGAATTTAAATGATAAAATTTACTAAATTGAGATATGAGGAGAGGAGGGAGAGTTCTGAGCTAAATACTCATCTTTCCTATAAATAAATGGAAAGCCTCCTAAGCTGATCAATTAAGAAACAGAGGTTTATATATAATATATGGCATTATGGTTTTTGTGTATAATATATAGCATAACCACTGGAAGAACTCACAATGAAACACACAGGAATAAAATCGAGCATAGGGCAGGAAAGTTAATTTTTATTTATGCTGTGCTGTAGTGTTAAAGTTTTTAATCATATACATGCATTATTTTTAACATGATTTGCCACCAAAAAGAAATATTCGCCTAGTCTCAGTTCATTTTTACAGGGTTTCTGAACTGGGAAACAGAGAAATATGGTATGGAACAAAGTAATCCTGATTTCACAAAGGCATTTGAAAAAGCATTCTTAAAATGCCCTATGGATAAGAAAAAAAAAAAGTATGTGTCTTTTCATAATAAATTAGAAGATTTCATCTCTGGAACCCTGTGACTCAAACAATACTGACACTGATTTTTTTCTAGGTTTCCTGTTAGTGTTAGGGGGTTTGGTTTGGGCCATTTGTTCCATAGCTGTGTGCTCCATCCTGTCCTATTTGTTATAACCCCAGTATGGTTTTATTAGGTAATTAATAATAATATGAATTTATATGAAATTTTAGCACATGCCTAATTGTATTTACTCATCACATTAAATCTTTAAAATAATAGATTAAATCACAATACGGGTAGGGCCTGGGAATGTGTATTTTCAGAAAGCTCCTTGGGTGATTCTGATAATGTTTGGGAACAGCTTGGCAAGATCCTTTCTATACTTGACTAATACTTGTATGAATTAATTTATGAGACTTACATGTTCTGTAACATGTGACTGTTCAGTAAACATTTTATTATAATGCTTTTGTCATTATCTTTAGCAAATAGTTTTACCTATCATTAGGGCCACTGGAGATTCAAAGTGGTGTCAGAATTTCCCTTGCTTTCCAGAGGAAGTATGTGCCACTAATGGCTGAGTAGTGCTATCTGAGGTCAACCTTATGGACCATAGTTTGTGATCCTTTGATTCTGTGTTTGTAGCACCTTTCAACACTGTAAAAGAAGCTTCCATCTCCAAATGAATGAAATGTATAAACTGTAGTCATATTTTTTCCATGCCTGATTATTATATATATTCATATTTTGCAGCCCCCTGCTTCTACCTAATAAACAACCCAATGCTGGCTTACCTAACAGTGAGCATTTTTTTTGGTGAAACACACTTGCTGCACAGACACAGAAGCCTTTTTGCATAACAGCACAACTCAACAGATAACAGTTCAAATTGCAGAATTTTAAAACTATGGTTCATTTGGCAACTATACAGTAGTGGCTGTAACAACACATTATGTGAGAAAAAAAGGACTGTCATGTAAATTATATGTAACTGTTAACATTAAGGTAGCATGATTGATTTCCTTTAAACTAGTCACACTCTGGGGTAATTAAAGACTCTCATTTTATCCTTATTCATACTCTGGTGCTTTTCATACTCTTGGAGGGTTCTGGGGTCAAATGAATGCCAGGGTATACATAGCCCATACAAATGACAAGAAATCTAGCATTTTATAGCTCAAAGCTGGCTGCTCTAGTTATGTGTCCTTTTAAGTGTTTTCTTAAAATCTCTCTAAAATGCTATTAATTTATTTTTGCCCTGCTTTCCATTACATTCGTATTTGCTTTCAATGGATGATGGTTTTATGAATAGGACATACTGGCCCCCAAAAAAAGCATTTCAGAATTGCTGTTCATTTACTCAAAGCTGCCTTTATCAATGTCCAAGGGCTAGTTTTGAGGCCCCTCTGATGGAATATGGTGTGTATATACTCACGGTTATATTGTGTGTCTGAAAGTAAAAGATCTTGTAGCATGCTTTATTTAGGATTTTTACAGAAGTTTCTTTGATTATACATGTTACTCTATCAGCTTGGTTGTCATTAATCAAGTTTAGTAACAAAAGACCCAGAGAGAGATTTTTGGTACTGTTTGGTCCAAGGAAACAAGGAAGCCTCTTGCTAGTTGCTTTATTTAGTAGTCAACCCATAAAACATGATTCTGTAAATGCCAGAGAATGGGTTATTTTTGTGATTCACATTGGTCAGGCGAAGTTTATGTCAGTCTCTTGCCTGGGCAAAAAAGAAGGGCTAATTGGAATTGGAACTCCTAATAAATGCTCAAGGAGCATATTGGAAGGTAAGTTGACTTTTCTTCAGTAAATGGAGAATATGCATTCCCTTGAGGTAAATTACACAGTCCGATTTAGGGAACTTTGGATGTTATTTTTAAAGTTTATCACAAAACTTTTATTGATAATACAGGAACAAAGCTTATTTTCAAACTACTGTTATCAGTGGTAAAGGCTGGAAGATTTCTTACTTTGCCTTTGACTGAAATGTTTCCTTTAGTTAAGTGAATGCTCATAGCAACTTTATTTGCAATAGCCACAACTTGGAAGCCATATAAATGTCCGTCAATGGGTGAAGGTGAAATAAACTATGTAAATTTATGCAATGGAATACTACTCAGCAATGAAAAGGAAGGAACTACTGATACATGAAACAACTTAAATGAATCTCACAGGCATTGTGCTGAATAAGCCAGTCCCAAAAATTCTATCCTATTGTTTGATTCCATTTGCATGGCATTCCAGAAAAGATAAAGCTAGCAATTGTGGCCCAGCACGGTGGGGGCTTGCTCCTGTAATCCTGGCACTTGGGGAGGCTGAGGCAGGGGGATCACCCAAGATCAGAAGTTCAAGACCAACCTGGCCGACATGATGAAACCCCAACTCTGCTACAAATACAAAAGGAGCTGGGCGTTGTGGCGCATGCCTGTAATCCCAGCTACTTGGAAGGCTGAGGCAGGAGAATCACTTGAACCCAGGAGGCAGAGGTTGCAGTGAGAGATCACATCATACTCCAGCCTGGGCAACAAGAGCAAAAGTCTGTCTCAAAAACAAACAAACAAACAAACAAAAACTAGCAATGGAGACAATGGTGACTGTAGGTGTTAGAGTGAGGGAGGGAAGGTTGTAACTACACTGAAATAGTAGAGATTTTTAGGGTGATAGAATTATATTATATCATGTTTGTGGTGATGGTTAAAAGAATCTATACATGTGTTAAAATTTATAGAACTATATACCCTCCAAAAGTCAATTTTACTATACACTAAGTTTTTCTTTTTTTGAGACAGAGTTTCGCTCTTGTTACCCAGGCTGGAGTGCAATGGCATGATCTCGGCTCACTGCAACCTCCACCTCCTGAGTTCAGGCAATTCTCCTGCCTTAGCCTCCTGAGTAGCTGGGATTACAGGCACGCGCCACCATGTCCAGCTAATTTTTTGTATTTTTAGTAGAGACAGGGTTTCACCATGTTGACCAGGATGGTCTCGATCTCTTGACCTCGTGATCCACCCACCTCAGCCTCCCAAAGGGCTGGGATTACAGGCTTGAGCCACTGCGCCCGGCCTTATTATACACTAAGTTTTAAAATTAAAAACATTTGCATGAAAAGGTTTTCTTGCCATTGATCCTTGACATCTTCCATATTGATGCCATGTTATATTTTCCAAAGAACATATTGGTAATTATTTCTATGAGCTCATCGTTTATCATGCTGTAGAGTAGCAATTCTCAAACATTTTGATCTCGGGATCCCTTTACATTCTCAAAAGTTTTTGAGGGCCCAAAAGAGGTTTTGTGTAAGTCGTATGTATTTAATGTCATATCTATTAATGTTTAATATGTAAATATTTATTGATTTTAAAGTAATAATAAACCTATTATAAGTTAATAATAAACCTATTATAAGTTAATATAAACAATATATTTTATGAAAAATTGCAGTATTTCCTACCAAAAAAAATCTTAGAAAAATATTGTTTTCTATTTTTCCAAATCTTAAATCTCTGGCTTAATAGAAGACAGTTGTATTCTCATTTCTCCTGCATTCACTCTTTTGTGGTGTCACGTGTTGTGCACCTCCTGGAAAATCTCACTATATGCTACTGAGAGAATGAGACTGAAAAAAGGCAAATAACACCTTCATATTATTATGAAAATATTTTTAAATTTTTTAAAATAATTTCAACTTTTATTTTAGATTCAGGGGTACATGGGTAGGTTTGTTTCCTAGGTGTATCTTGTGATGCTGAGGTTTAGGGTACAAATGATTCTATCACCCAGGTACTGAGAATAGTACCCAATAGTTAAGTTTTTCAACCCTTGCCATGTACCTCCCTCCCACCTTCTAGTAGTTCCCAGTGTTTATTGCCTTCTTCATGTGCAGAGTACCCAATGTTTAGTTCCCATTTATAAGTGAGAACATGCAGTATTTTGTTTTCTTTTCCTGCACTAATTTGCTTAGGATAATGGCCTCCAGTGGCATCCATGTTGCTGCAGAGGACATCATTTCATTCTTTTCCATGGCTGTGTAGTATTTCATGGTGTATACTTGCTACATTTCCTTTGTCCAGTATACCACTGATGGACACCTAGGTCGAGTCAATGCCTTTGCTATTGTGAATAGTGTTGCGATGGGCATATGAGTGCATGAGTCCTTCTGGTGGAATGATTTGTTTTCTTTGGGGTGTATACCCGAAAGTGTGATTGCTGGGTCAAAAGGTAGTTCTTTTTCAAGTTCTTTGAGAAGTCTCCAGACTGCTTTCCACAGTAGCTAAAGTAATTTATTTACATTTACAACAGCAGTGTATAAGTGTTTCTTTTTTTCTGCAGTCTTGCCAGCAACTGTTGCGATTTGACTTAAAATCATAGCCATTCTGACTAGTGTGAGATGGTATCTCATTATGGTTTTGATTTGCATTTCTCTGATGACTAGTGATACTGAACATTTTTTCGTGTTTGTTGGCCAGTGTCTTCTTTTTAGTTCCTGTCTTTTGCCCACTTTTTAATGGGGTTGTTTTTTGCTTTGAATTGTTTAAGCTGTCTATAGATTCTGAATATTAGACCTTTGTTAGATGTATAGTTTGTGAATACATTCTCCTGTTTTGTTGGTTATCTGTTTACACTGTTTACGGTTTCCTTTGCTGTTTAGAAGTTCTTTAATTAGTTCCCACTTGCCAATTTTTCATTCTGTTGGAGTTGCTTTTGAGGACTTAATCATAAATTATTTCCCAAGGCTGATGTCCAGAATGGTATTTCCTAGGTTTTCTTCTAAGATTCTTATAGCTTGAGATCTTACATTAAGTGTTTCTTCCATCTTGAGTTAATTTTTGTGTATGGTAAAAGGTAGCCAGTCATCCCATCCTCATTTATTGAACAGGCAGTCCTTTCCCTATTGCTCATTTTTGTTTACTTTGTTGAAGATCAGATGCCAGTAGGTGCGTGGCTTTATCTCTGGGTTTTCTATCTGTTCCATTGGTCTATATGTCTGTTTTGTACCAGGACCATACTGTTTTGGTTACTGTAACCTTATAACATAGTTTGAAGTTTGGTAAGACCAAAGTGAAAATACTTTTTGCATCCTTGTATCACACTTTAAGAACCACTACTGTAGAGATATGTAAGTTGGTCCTTACCTTGTATCT
Organism: Saimiri boliviensis; assembly: GCF_048565385.1. Taxonomy (NCBI): domain Eukaryota; kingdom Metazoa; phylum Chordata; class Mammalia; order Primates; family Cebidae; genus Saimiri; species Saimiri boliviensis. The sequence continues at coordinate 41,115,967 of NC_133461.1, read as the reverse complement.
TCAATAACACTCTGGCCATGTGTTGATTCACTAGTGGACCTTGGTTTTCTTAAAGGAGATTTCAACCATGTCCTTAAGTGACAAACATGAGGTTCCTTGACATTTCCAATAAATTTATAGGCCTTTGGGACCATATATTGGATTACTCTCAGTTCTAAAATTTTGCATTATATTCATGGTTCATTTGCAAGATATTTTTTGACATAATGTAAATATATCCTCATAGTGTCTTTCTCATCTTGTGCCAGATTTTTGAAGCTTCATAAGTACATATATGGATGAAATTAAAATAGGGATTATAAATCTAAGATTGACTATGAATGGTCCACAATACAAGAAAGAGCTAACAACTAACTCAGAGTTCTGTTGTTCTAATCCCACAAATGTCCTCCAAATTATACTCATTTCTTCAGTAGATGTATGTTGGTCCTCTTATCTGTGTACCTCCACGTGGAAGGCATTGCTGGGGATTCAGAATAGAATAAGACCTGGTCTCTGCCCTTAGGAAACTAATCATGTAGTGGACAATCTTCATTCTTTGGTTTATACCTGTCTTTTTTTGTATATTGAACTGACATTTTTGTCTTCCCATATGTTCACCTTCTCTTAATACTTTAAAAAGTTAAAAGGACTCATTCTACATTGAAATATACATTAACTGACTTAAAGAGCTATTTTATTTGCTGAAGAGCATATAGAAATTGTCAAGGCCTTTCTAGGATTTGAGCAATAGAACGCTAATTTAGCTGTTTAGTGATCACTGCAGTAGAGTGTTTTATTTAGTATAGAACTTCATCATCATTCTCTTTTTTTCCTTCCCCTCAGTTGCTGCTTCTTCTGGACAAAATTGAAGATATTTTAATTAATGAAGTTCCAGCTTCTTTCTTTTTTAAGTAAAGGAGCAAATTAAAATCTAGTAACACCTTCTAGTATTAAGTATAGCTTCACTAAAAATGAGATCTGCTCTAATCTCTAATTATACAGCAGGATCACATCTTGGCGTGAAGCACCAGCCTTTCTCTGGAGTTCATATTTTAATGTGCCCATCAGGCATTCCTGCTTAGAGGTCCCACAGAGATCTCAAATCCAAATGTCTTCTGGATTAGTACCTTTTACATCTTCAGGCTCTTCCTCTCCACTCTCATTCTTTCTTTTCTGCTTACAAGCTTGCTCAAGGATTCTTCCCCTTAAAACAAAACAAAACAAAAAAAAACTCATTTTTGCCTTACTGTTAAGCTACTGCCCCATGTTTTTCTTTTTTCTATCTTTCTCAAGAGCATAAGCTGTATTTTCATCTTCTGTTTCCTCACCTTCCAATTATTCCTGGTCTACTGTATCACTCAAATAAAACCATGCTTCCCTGGTCACTAGTATTCTCCTAATTCTCAAATCTTTTTACTTTTTAATCCTCATCTTACTTGACTTCTCAATAACAGGTGACATAGCTAACCTTTCTGATATTTCTTTCATTCCCATGCTTTCTTGACACTATTCTTTCTTTCTCTGCTTATCTCCCTATTGGAGATTATTTCTCCATTAGCGTTTGCTTCCTTTGCCTCTGTGTACTGTTTATATATTGACAATTTCATCCTCTTTCCCCTTCTCAATAGACCTCTTTCTCTGTGGGAAACTTAATTCATTTCCATGACTAGATCATATCTCTATGCCAATAACTCTCCAATCTTTATCTCAGGTCCCAGCTTTTCCCTCCTGAGGTCCAACCTGTCCTTATAACTGTATGATAATGTAACTAGCCCATGTGATTTACACATCCCTCAAACTCAGTATCTCCAGATCCAATCCAATTATTTCTACCCCCCCAACCATGACCTGCTTTTTCTCCCTAATTCCCAGCAATTATAACATCTATCTTTTCAGCCAATCCATAATAACTTACTGAACACCTTCTATGTACTGAATATTGCTCTAAGCCTTTTAAATGTTTCCTTATTTAACGTAATGAGGTAGTGTATATGTGCTGAGCACTCTTTTTTGTTGTTTTTTTGTTTGTTTGTTTGTTTAGTGCAGTTGCGCTATCTTGGCTCACTGCAACCTCTGCCTCCCGGGTCCCAGTTCAAGCAATTTTCCTACCTCAGCCTCCCAAGTAGCTGGGATTACAGGCATAAGCTACTATGCCCACCTAATTGCTAAGCACTCTTGTATACATCTTATATGTGTTCATTCATTTAATCCTCACAACAACCTTATGAGTTACATACTATTAGTAAGTTGTTTTATAGATGAGGAAATGAGGCCCAGAGAGGTTAAGTAACTTGGTTAAGAAATTACATCTATCAGAACTTAGAAATAGCTATAGAATATCCAGTTCTGTCTAACACCAAAGCTAACGTTCTTAACCATTCTGCTGCCCTAAGTGCTCCTCAGGGTCAGACTTCTCTTTCCTAAACCGCGAAAGTAAGTTACGTTTTTCTACCTATTATTGTCCGGAGACCATTATTCTACCTAGTACACCTAAGGAATTCGGCATAAGTAAATTAATCACTATGATGGCTCCGTCTTGTAAAGCCAAGGACCATGCCAGTGCCTTTGCATAATAAACAGTAGTAAATTATTATTCCGTTTTACTGGCTTTTCTTACCTCACTCCCATCATGACCCCCTCATTCTCGCAGGCTTCCTGTTATTGTTACCTCTTTCATGTAGCACTTTGCGTACTGCCATCATAACACCTGCCACATTATGTATTCATAGTTTAGTTGCCTATTTCTTCTTTTTTATCTATAAATATTCAAAGGTACTCACATACTCCTTTGTGTACCTCCATGCCTGAATACAGAACTGACACATAGTAGGCTCTCAGATAATATTGTTGGATATATGGAAATAAAATTTATATTGATAATTTGGGAGCGGGAAGGCAGAAAGATCTGACAGTACATGGAATATTTAATGTATGAAATTTTGTTTTTTAAACACTTTGGTTTCAAAATTTTCGTTCATTCACAGGTCCATTGCTGATAAATATGAAGATTTAGTTGGGATGTTTAGGGAAATTTTCTTTAAGATGAGTTCTAAGCAGATGGCATGTGACACCTGGCTTTGTATTCATTGGTATCCAAGTATGCACAGAAATGATAACTAGAAAATAGTACAACATAACAAATTATGAATTCTTCCTTTCAAATAACAGGTGGAATTTAAATGGTAGTTTATGGTTGTTATTGGTCCTGCCTTTGCTACTTGAGTCACTGAGCACATCAGTAGATCTGTAATATTTCATTTAGAGACCAAGCAGACCATTTTTGCTAGATTGATATATTGAGATGAGCAGCTAGCTAAGACAAGTTAAATCCCATCGTCTCATCCCTGCATTAATTTTAACGTGAGTTTAGTTGGTGTTAAATGGACATTTGTTTTTATTGTCTCAAAGATGGGACTTTTCCTCCAGTAAAGCATAATAATGTATCTATATGGTGTTCTAACTTGAACAGTACATAAAGATTAGTAAATAAGACCCCATTAAAAATACTTATAATGTAAGTAACACGAGTCCCAGTAGCATTTCTAATGTCCATTAATGCTTATTCAGAGGATCAGAGCTCATTTTACTGAGCTATTTAGTCAAACCGCGTGATTATTTAGAAAGTTAATTCATGCATACTAAAATCTAGCTTAAGTAATGCAGAGGGTAGGAGGTAAAACTCTATGGAGATGATAGTCCTTTTTGTTATTTAATGATCAGCCATAATTAACTTGCAAATTTGAAATAATTAGAACAAATTAAAGGTATTTAACTTTGCCTCCCTAAAGAAAAATTCAAATTGCACCAAATGCAGCTTTAAATTATTCAAGTCTCAGAGGTCTAGGCTAGATTTTTTTTATAATGCCTTTTCTATGATGAGAATACCAATATGCTTTTTGTCAGAAGGCATCCTATCAAGTAATTGTTCTTTGTGTTAATAAATGACAGCTATTCTTCTTTGTAAAAGTATTTCAGTCTCCCAAGACTACAACAGCATTTCCATGGCATTTTAATTCAATAAAACAAAAGGTTAATGTTTTTCTACTTTTTAAGGAATGCAAATACATGTGGTATTCAATTGGTCCTGAATGACATTTAAAATTTGCCATTCAAGCTCAGACAGACTATCGCGATATGAGATTTGGGCAAAATAGCAAGAAAAGTTCAAGGTGCTTTGAATTACCAGAGTTTCATTAAACTTTAAGAACTGAGAATGTTTTTTCTTTCCCTTTCCTAAATCAGGGCTACTCAAAGTTTCCCATTTAGTATGTTATAATATTAAAATATGGAAATATAGTTCAGCGAAGTCTTAGGAACTTAAGGGTGAGTTAGACAGTGTAGCAGACCTAAATGCTAGGAATTGAACCTTTCTTCTGCTGTCTTGATTTTAGTTATTTTTTCATCACTTTTAACAGCTCCATCAGATGCTAAATAAGAATGACAGAAAACCATTTCTGATAATTCCATTTATATAAGTGAATGATGTTGTTTTATTAACAATAATTCATTATATGCATTTTATCTAGACTGTGTGAACTGATGAGAAACACTGATCATCTAACAATTAAGTTTTGACTTTATGGTGCCTGGCACAGTGAATGGTCCAAAGTACATGGTCAGTGAATGTTTCTTGCGTGTGTTATCTGGGTGCTTATAGTTTGGGAAATAACTTACATAGTTCTTAATTTTGATGCATCTCAGTATATTTAAAAGTTCTTTGGTGAAAGTTTTCCTACATTTGTCTTCAACTTTATTGTTATTCAATTTTATTTAAATATAACTTATATTCAGTGAAATGCACATATCAAGCTTGATGTGTTTTACTAAGAGAATGTAGTTCTGTAATTAACACCAAACCCCAATTATGACGGAAAGTATCCATCACCCCAGAAAGTACCTTGCACCACTTTTTGGTGAGTTCTCCTCCAAAAGTCCCTAGCCCATGCAACCAGTGATCTGACATATATCACTTGAAATACTTTTGCATGTTCTAAATCTTCATATAAATAGAATTATATAGTATGCCTAAGTCTGATATCTTTTACTCACCATAATGTTTGGAGATATAGCCATAATGCTGCATGTTTCAGTAGTCCATTACTTTTTTATCCCTTAGAAATAATTCACTGTATATTACAACTTGTTAATCAGTGCATCTGTTGATGGACATATGGATCATTTTCTAATTTTGACAAAACAAAAACAACTGAGCTGCTGTGAACATTTGTGTACACGTCTTTAGAAGACATGCTTTTTTTCTCTTAAGTAAATATCTAGGAGTGAACTTACTGTATCATATTGTAACTCTATTTTCTTTTTCTTTTTTTTTTTTAAGATGGGGTTTCACCATGTTGGTCAGGCTGGTCTTAAACTCCTGACCTCAGGTGATCCACCCGCCTTGGCCTCCAAAGTGCTTGGATTACAAGTGTGAGCCACCACACCCGGCCTGTAACTTTATTTTCAACTGTACATGAAACTGCCCAACTGTTTTCTAAAACTATATAACAATTCTATCAGGAAAGCAAGAGAATTCAAGTTGCTCCATGTCATTGCCAAGGCTTGTAATTATCACACTTTTATTTTAAGCATTTTAATGGATGTGGAATAATCTCATTGTGGTTTTAGTGTACAGTTCTCCTGATGATGTTCATTGGCCATTCATATATCTTTTTGTGAAATATTTTAACCAGTTTTAATTAGATAAACAACTCAATTATTGAAGATAGAGTTCTTTGAATATTTTGGATACAAAGTCTTCCTCAGTCTTCATATGATCACAATACATTATATATGTATTGTGAATATTTTTTCCCAGTGTGTGACTTACCTTGTTATTTCCTTAATGGTGTTTTTGAAGAGTAAAATGTTAAATACAGGTTTTTGGTAGATGTCCTCTGTAAAATTGAAATAAGTTTCCTTTTATTCCTAGTTTATTGAGAGTTTTTAATCATAACTTTGTCAAATGCTTTTTCTGATTTATTGATACAATCGTGGTTTTATTCCTTTTTTCTTTTAGTGGGATCACTTACCTGGATTTACTTTTGAATGTTAAGCCAATGTTATATTTTGAAAAAATGCTAACTTGGCCATGATGTGGTACTATTTTATATTATTTTATCATAATAACTTAGGTTTTACACAGTAACATACAGGGAAAACCCAATGAAGCTATCTGGGCAGTTTTTTTTGTGGGAACATCTTTGATTATGAATTCAATTTCTGTAACAGATATGAAGCTACTCTTATTTTCTGTTTCTTCTTGAGTCAGTTTTGACAAGTTATATTTTTTAAGAATGTGTGTACTCATTTCATTAGTTATTGAATATATTGGCATAAAGTTCTTCATGATATAACCTTAATATCCTTTTACTGTCTGTAGGCTCTATAGTGATACGATCTCTGATTCCTAACTTGAGTTTTCTTTTAGTTTGTCTTGGTACAGGGGTTTGCCAATTTTATTAATCTTTTCAAGAGGCCAATTTTATGTTTCTTTTGTGCTTTTATTTACCTATTTTATGGATTTCTACTCTTTACTGTTTCCTTCCTTCTCCTTACCTTATATCTAGTTTGCTCTTCTTTTTCTTACTTCGTAAGATAGAATATGATATCACTGATTTTAAACTTCTTTTCTGATACCAGCACAGAAGTTGCTTTTCCTCTAAGCACTGCTTCTTCTGTTGCTGTTGAGACAGGGTCTAAGTCTGTCATCCAGGATGGAGTGCAGTGGCACAATCTTGGATCTCTACCTCCCCTGACTCAGGTGTTCCTTCCATCTTAGCCGTCTGAGTAACTGGGACTACAGGCGCACACCACCACACCCAGCTAGTTTTTATATTGTAGAGATGGGGTTTTACCATGTTACCTAAACTAGTCTTGAATTGAACTCCTGGTTTGAAGTGATTCTCTTGCCTCGGCCTCCCAAAGTGTGGGGATTACAGGCATGATCCACTGTACCCAGCCAGTACTGCTTCTTTATCCCTCAAATTTTAATATTTTATATTTTTATTATCATCCCTTAAAGAATATTTACTAATTTTTCCTGTGATTTTTCTTTACCTATGGATTCTTGAGAAGTGTGTTAAATAGACCAGTTACGGCGGCTCACTCCTGTAATCTCAGCAATTTGAGAAGGCTGAGGCAGGCAGATGGCTTGAGCCCAGGAGTCTGAGACCAGTCCGGGCAATGTGGTGAAAATCCATCTCTACAAAAAACACAAAAAGTAGCCAGGCATGATGGTACATTCCTGCAGTCCTTGCAGCTTGGCAGACAGAGGTAGGATGATCCCTTGAGCCAAGGAAGTAGAGGTTGCAGTGAGCCATGATCACACCACTGCATTCCTACCTGGGCAAGAGAGTAAGAGTCAGCCTCACAAAAACAAAGAAAGAAAAAAAAGTATGTTAAATAATTTTCAAATATTAGAGAGATTTTTCTAGATTGTTTTTTAATTTTTAGTTTAACTCTATTGCGGTCAGATTACATATTCTGTAAGCTTTTATTATTTAGAAATGTATTGAACTTTATTTTATAACCCAAGGTGTGATCTATTTTGGTCAATATTCCATATGCACTTAAAAAATGTGTAGTCTGCTGTTGAGTGTAGTGTTCTGTACATATCACTTTAATCAAATTGATTAATAGTATTGTTCACTTCATTGGCCTGCTGAATTCAGGGGTTTTATTTTTTGGTACTATCAACTGATAAAAAAGAAATGTTAAAATATCTAAATATGATTTTAATTTCTCTACTTTTTCCTTCAGATTTATCAGTTTTTACAACGTGTATTTTGAAGCATTGTTCTAGATACACGTGTATTTGCAATTATTATATCTATCTGATTATTTTCCCCTTTTATCATGATGAAATGTTTCTCTTTATCTCTGGTAACACTCTTGCTTAACATTTAATTTATTTGATACTATATAATCATTCCATCCTTTTATGCATACTATTTTCATGGCCTATCTCTTTTCATCCTTTTATGTTAACCTATTTATTATTTTATGTTTTAAGTTAACTCTTATAAACAACATATGATTTTGTTCTGCATTTTTCTCTAGTCTGACAATCTGTTCCATTTGAGTGCTTAATTCATTTAACTTTACCTTAATTATTGATACTTTTGAACTTAGGTCCACCATTTCGCTTCCCCTCTCCCAATCTATTAGCTTATCTATTTTTTGTTTGTTTCTGTTTCTCCTTTTCTGCTCCTTTTTTGGGGGGAAAGAGGAGGATAATAAATTTTTTTTCAGTTTTTAAACTTTTACATTCAGGGACACATGTGCAGATTTGTTATATAGATAAATTTGTATCACAAGGGTTTGTTTTACAGGTTATTTTGTCACCCAGGTACTCAGCTTAGTACCCATTAGTTATTTTTTATTCTCCTCTGCCTCCCCCCATTCTCCACCTTCAAGTAGGCCTCAGTGTCTGTTGTTCCTGCTCCCCTCTTTGTATCCATGTGTTCTCATCATTTAGCTCCCACTTATAAGTGAGAACATGCAGTATTTGGTTTTCTGTTCCTGCGTTACTTTGGTAAGGATAATGGCCTCCAGCTCCATCCATATTCCCACAAAAGACAAAATCTTGTTCTTTTTATGGCTGCATAGTATTCTGTGGTGTATATGTACCACTTATTTTTTATCCATTGATGGGCATTTGGGTTGATTCCGTGTCTTTGCTATGTTAAATAGTGCTGCAGTTAACACTGGCCTGCATGTGTCTTCAAGGTAGAATGATTTATATTCCTCCGGGTGTATACCTAGTAACGGGATCACTGGGTTGAATGATAGTTCTGTTTTTAGCTCCTTCAGGATAAAAATTCCTCTATTAACTTATTAGCTATATGGCTTTGCATTTTCTTTGGTGATTTCTGTAGAGATTGCAATGTTTCCCTAACTTACTACTGTCTACATAGTGTTAATGCTGTGCAATTTTACATAGAATGTGAGGCCTTTTTTATTGCTAACATATATTTACTTCCCCATTCTTTGTGACATTATTGCCATATATGTTAGTTCTTAATACTTTATGAATCCCAGTGTTACTGTTTTTGCTTTAAACAAAGAAATTAAGAGAAGACTAAGAAAATACAGCCTTTTATAATTATTCACACATACTATTTCTGATGCTCTTCATTTCTTTGCATAGATTCAGGCTTCAACCTGAAAAACATTATTTCGCATAACACAGGTTTGCTGGCAACAAATTTTCCCTGTTTTTCTTCCTTGGAAAATGGTATTTCTCCTTCAGTTTAGAAGGGTCTTTTCATGAGACGTAGAATTTTGTTTGACAGGTTTGTGTGTTTATTTCCTTTCAGCACTTTAAAGATACTGATGTCTTCCGGTCATCATTATTCTAAGGAGATGTTGACTCTCCATGATGTCATCATTCTTCTCTATGTAATTGACATTTTCCCTGGCTGTTTCCAAGATTCTCTTTTTGTTTTTATTTTTGGTTTTCAACAGTTTGAATATAATCTGTAGGTCAAAGTTTTTAATCAAATAATTTGGGGAAAAAAATCTGCCATTCTTTTTTAAGACATATTTCTTTAGATTTTTTTATATTCCATTCTCCATCTCTTCTCTTTCTGTACTCCAGTTATATTTATTAGACAGCTTAATACTGTTTCTAAGACCCCCGAGACTTTAATCATTTTTCTTCAATCTTTTTCTCACTTTGGTCTTCAAATTAGATGATTTCAAATGATTCTGTCATATAATTTATTTTTCCTTTGTTCTTTTGTCTTCATTTTCCAATTTTTATTTCAGTCAATAATATTTTTAGGCCTAGAATATCCATCTGGTTCTTTTTAGACTTTTGATATCTCTGTTGAAACTGCCTAGCTGTTCACTTATTAAGACCATGTTTTTCTTTATGTCTGCTACAGTTTGGATGTTTGTCTCTTTGAAATCTCTTATTGAAAGCTGATCCCATTTTAGAGATGGGACTTAATGGAAGCTGTGTGGGTCATGGGAGTAAAACCCTAATGAGTAGATTAACTCCCTCAGGAGTGAGTGATTTCTTACTCTGTTAGTTCCCACAAAAGCTGGTTGTTCAGAAAAGCTGACATCTCACCCCCTCTCCTTCCTCCTCTCTCACCATTGTACTCTCTGCACAGTGCAGCTCCTTTTTGCCTTCTGCCATGAATAGAAACCACCTGAGGCACTCAGCAGGTGCAAATCCCCAATCTTAAACTTTCCAGCCATCAGAATTGTGAGTCAAAGAAATCTTTTTATCTTATGAATTACTGAGTCTCAGGCATTCCTTTATAGCAACACAAAACAAAGATGGTATCCAGCAATATATTTTAATCATTTATTTAAATAAAGTCCTTACCTGCCAAGTTCAACATGTGGGCCATCTTTTGGTTGATTTTAATTGATTGATTTTTTTTTCCTTGACTCTGGTTCACGTTTTGTTTCTTTTCATGTCTGCTAATTTTATATTTTGTCCTGAATATTATGGATGAAACATTTACAGATATGGGTTTTATTATTCTCTGAAGAGTGTAGATTTTTGCCCTCATCTGAAATGTAGCCACCAGTTAGTCACTTTTGAACTTGGATAGGTTTGGTTTTATGCTTTCTGAGGGCAGATCTCTGGAGAGCCCAGGGTGTTTTCTGGGCCCCTCTAAATTGCTAGGACTCACTCTCCAAACTCCTTCTTTGTATATTTCCTTGGAGCTTGATTTTGTCTTTGTTAGAGAAATTTATGATAAGCCTTCTTCTAGTATGGTGGGCTTTCTAGTGTGTCAGCTGAAGTCTAGGACATTAATGATATCTCCCCATTCTATGTGAGAACTTAAATTACTCCTAGCATTGTCCAAATTGTAGCATTTCTATATATGTGTCAGCTAGTGATAGGTATATGTTCTAAGAAATGTGTTAATAATTATTATGCAGACATCATAGAGTATACATACACAAACCTAGATGGCAAAGCCTACTATAGACCTAGGCTATAAAGTGTAGTCTATTGCTCCTGGGCTACAAACTTATAGGGCATTTTTTTTCCTTAAAATTTTTAAGTTCCGGGGTAGATATGCAAGTTTGTTACATAGGTAAATGTGTCCCATGATGGTTTGCTGCACCCATCACATAGATATTTAGCCCAGCATGTATTAGATATTTTTCCTAATGTTCTCCTTCCTCCCACCACACCACCTGACAGGCCCCACTATGTGTTGTTCCCCTCCGTGTGTCAGTGTGTTCTCATTGTTCAGCTCCCACTTATAAATGAGAACATGTGGTGTTTGGTTTTCTGTTCCTGCACTATTTTGCTGAGGATAATGGCTTCTAGCTCCATGCATGTCCCTGCAAATAACATGATCTCATTCCTTTTTATGGCTGTGTAGTATTCCATGGTGTATATGCACTACATTTTCTTTATCTAGTCTATCATTGATGGACATTTGGGTTGATTTCATGTCTTTGCTATTGTGAATAGTGCTGCAATGAACATACATGTCCATGTATCTTTGTAATACAATAATTTGTATTCCTTTGGGTATATACCCAGTAATGGGATTGCTAGATCAAATGATTCAAGATCCTTGAGGAATCGCCACAGTGTCTTCCACAATGGTTGAACTCATTTACATTCCCACCAACAGTGTGAAAGTGTTCCTATTTCTCTGCAACCTCACCAGCACCTGTTGTTTCTTGACTTCTTAGTAATAGCTTTTCTGACTGGCATGAGATGGTATTTCATTGCAGTTTTGATTTGCATTTCTCTAATGATCAATGATACTAAGTTTTTTTTCATATGTTTGTTGGCCGCATGAATGTCTTCTGAGAAGTGTCTTTTCATTTCTTTTGCCCACTTTTTAATGGGGTTGTTTGTTTCTTTCTTGTAAATTTGTTTAAGTTTCTTCTAAATTCTGGATATTAGACCTTTGTCAAATTGATAGATTGCAAAAATTTTACCCCACTAAGTAGGTTGCCTGTTCGCTCTGATGATAGTTTCTTTTGCTATGGAAAAGCTCTGATAGAAATAATCAATATAATGAAAATAGCCATACTGCCCAAAGTAATTTATAGATTCAATGCTATACCCATTAAACCACCATTGATATTCTTCACAGAATTAGAAGAAACTATTTTAAAATTCGTATAGAACCAAAAAACAACTTGTATAGCCAAGACAATCCTAAGCCAAAAGAACAAAGCTGGAGACATCATGCTACTAGATATAGGCAAAGATTTTATGACAAAATCTCCAAGAGCAATTGCAACAAAACAAAAATTGACAAATGGGATCTAATTAGAGCATGTTACTGTACTGAATACTTTAGGCAGTTATAACACTATGGTAAGTATTTGTGTACCTGAATATAGAAAAGGTATAGTAAAAAGTTGATATTATAATTTTGTAGGACCATTGTCATATATTTGGTCAATTGTTGACTGAAACATCATTATAGAGCATATGACTGTATTTCCACTCTAGTTTCAACCTTGTAGCAGCTACTCTTTGGTAAGTCATGCAGTGAAAAAGAAAATAAACAGTGTAGGAAATCAACAACAATAAAAGTTGATTCTTTGAAACTGTAAAAAAAAAGGAACAATCCTTTTCAAAATGATCAATGTTTTAATTATATTTTTAAGTAATGAAGGAATGTTGTGAACAATTTTTTTGCAAGCACTTTTGACAGCTTAAACCATATAAATTCCTTTAAGTCAATAATATACCAAGATTGGTAGAAAAAAGTAAAAATTTGAATAACAGTGTATCTGTTAAAGAAATTTAATTTCTAGTTGAGAACTTCCCTGTAAGTAAAACTACAGACCCTTCAAAACTTCACTTGTGAATTCTACCTAGTATCTATAGAAGAAATAATATCAATCTTACACAAGTTATTTCAGAGACTAGAACAGGGTTTCTCAGCTTTGGTACTATTGGTGTTTCAACAAGATAATGATTTGTTGTGAGAGGCTGTCCTCTGCACTGTAGGATGTTTAGCAACATCTCTGGCCTCTGCCCATTAGATGTCAATAGCAAACCCCAGTTGTGACAATCAAAAACCTCTGCAGACATTACCATATGCCTTCTGTGTGGCAACATTCTCTCCTCCTACCACACTTGAGAACCACTTGGACTGTAAGAAGAAGAAACTTTTCTCAACTTCTTTTGTGAGGTCTGAACCTGGGAAAGGTATTAAAAGAAAAGAAAATGACAGACCAGTCTTCCTCAAGGGCATAAATAAAAAAATAAAAATAAATTAAAAAAAAATCCCCCACACACAAAAAATCCTTAACAAATTATCAGCAATTTAAGTTCAGGAATATGTAAAAAGCATAATACAGCTTGACTAAATAGGATTTATTCCAGGAATGCAAAGTCAGCTTAACATTTCAAAATCAATCAATGTAATTTGCTATATTAACATAATAAAAAAGACTTTAATCCTTTTTAAAGATTAAAGGAAAACATCATCTCAAACAGATGCAGAAAAAGCATTTGACATAACTCATCCAGTGTTTATTCATTATAGGAAGAAAAAAAGACCTCTCAGCAAGCTAGAAAATTGATAGAATGTCAACAGAGATACATCTCTTTAATAATGAACACTTTTAGGAACAAGGTAAAGATGTCCACTCTTACCACTTTTATTCAACATTTTATGGGAGGTCCTAGTGTGATCAGGCATGAAAAATATTGGGAAGAAGTAAGCAAAACTGTCTTTATACTCAGATAACATTATTGTATACATGGAAAAATACTAAAGAAGCTATGGAGACAAGCACTAGAATTATTAAGTGAATTTAACACAATCACAGAATATAAATTCACTGTATGAAAATAAAATTTATTTCTATATAATAACAGTAATTAGCATAGAAAATAAAAGAAAGCATTTATCATAGCATCAAAACCATCAAATAATTAAGAATAAATTTAGCAAAAGAAGTAAAATATCTGTACACTGATAACCACAAAATACTGCTGAGACAAATTTAAGAAAACTAAATGGAAAGAAAGATATGCTCTTGAATTTGACCACTCAATATTGTTATAAATATCAAAATTATTTTCCAAACTGAATCTTAGATTCAATGCAATTTCAGTCAAAATACCAACATACTGATACCCCCTCTCTCTGCAGGAGAAAGAGCTTTTCTCTTTCTCACACCTATTAAATACCCGCTCTTAAATTCACTCCTTGTGTGTCCACATCCTTGATTTCCTTGACTTGGGTCAAGGGAAATGCATAGAAACTGGCAAACTTATTCTGAAATTTGTATGGAAATGCTAAAGGACTAGAATAGCAGTGACAGTCTTTGCTATTCTAGAAGACTCAATTAAAGGATTTATGCTACCTAATTTTAGGTATGTAAATTAAAATTATGTAATCAATACAGGTTGGTATTAACCTTAAGGTTCATAAATAGATGAATGGAAAAGAATGGAGTCGAGAAACAAACCCAGACACTCATATGCTCAACTGTTATTTGTCAATGATGCCAAGCAATTTAGTAGAAAAAGGAAAGTTTTTTAAACAAGTAATGCTAGGAATATTGGATATAAATTGGAAGAAATGAACCTTGATCCCTACCTCACACCCTAGCCAAAAAATAATTTGATCTTGAGGCATTAGAGTGTGAGTCGTGTGAGAAGGGCATCCATAAAAGAGGGCAGCTAGGCATAGAATATCAGAACTTGTGCTGGGTGAGGAGGGCTTCCATATGGGAACTACACTGGTGTTGTGTATTGGAGCTTGAGCAGAATGAGAAGGAGGTATCCATGTGGCATTTGGCCCTGCATGGGGTCTTATTACCCTGAGGGATGAGGAAAGCTTCCTTACAGTAGGAGTAGCCCAGTCATGGCTAGGTAGGGAATGTGTTGTAGGGGAAGAATAGTTTTTTCTTCAACCCTCATAGGTTCTTCGTTGGAATGGACCTATGGCGAAAAAAAGATTAACAAGAGGAAAACAAACATAAATTTATTAACATATATGTTTCATATATACGTGAAAGACATTCTGAAAATGAGTAGTTCTCAAAGAGGTAGTTTTCATTCCAGCTTTTATAGCATCTTCAACGAAGATGCTATAAGTAAAATTTTAGAAAAGGAAAGAGACAAAGGTAAAAGACTTTGAGTTCCTAAAGGTAGCAAATTGAGTCAAGACAACTAAATGGCAGATGAAGGCTAGTTAGTAAAGCTCATTAATGTAGATTCGCCTGGTGTTATTTCCAGATGATAAGAGTCTAAAATTGCCTTCAGTGTTTAACCTTTGTTCATTGTAGTAGAAGGCAAGCAGGGTGCCTTTTGTCTCTGTAAATCTGTGTTCAGCTTTTAGGCAAATAAAGCGAGGGCAGAGAGCTTTCCTGCATTTGCTTTTTCTTTTCTTTTTCTTTTTCTTTCTTTCTTTTTTTTTTTTTAGACAGTCTTGCTCTGTTACCAGGCCGGAGTGCAGGGGCACGACCTCAGCTCACTGAAACCTCCACATGTCCTTCGTTTCTTTGGGTAGCACATTGTGTCTCCTACAGTGTCCATAGAAAGGCGTATTGGCAGAAGCAGCCCAGAGGCATGTGGTATGAGAGAGGTAGGCTGGTAAAAGATGAGTAGCTGTGGTGAC
Organism: Saimiri boliviensis; assembly: GCF_048565385.1. Classification (NCBI taxonomy): domain Eukaryota; kingdom Metazoa; phylum Chordata; class Mammalia; order Primates; family Cebidae; genus Saimiri; species Saimiri boliviensis. Next base: position 41,100,407 of record NC_133461.1, on the reverse strand, counting down.
AGAATATTATTTTAATACAGACATAGTAAGTAAGTAAGTATGGTACAGGAGCTGAAAAGAAATTACTTAGGCAGTTAGTGAGGGTAAGAGAGTCCTCAGTAAGGTTTTCCTTTTAACAAAAAGAGGCTTCCAAATCATTTCTTTTCTAACAAAGAGCAGCCTGAGAATCGAGCTGCAGACATAGATGACCAGCCTGGAAGCTTGTACCAGTGAATGCCGGCAGCTGTGCCAATAGGAAAAGGTTACCTTGCCAAGGATGTTCAACATGGAGGCACCATCTTCCCTTTTCTTTGTCAACCACATGTACAGTAAAGAAACAGGCAACATGGCACTGGCAAGGTAGAGAACCTATCTGCATAATAAAAGATTAAGGTGGGGTGGCTACCTTCATCATGCACTGTGTAAGTGGCACACTTGTTCTGACCAATCTTTTGAGACCTATGTAAATCTGACACTGCCTCCTCAAGCTTGTCTATAAAACTTCATGCATTTTACCATGGAACCGGAAGACCCATTCAAGAGCCCCCCTCTCTCTGCAGGAGAAAGAGCTTTTCTCTTTCTCTCACCTATTAAATACCCGCTCTTAAATTCACTCCTTGTGTGTCCACATCCTTGATTTCCTTGACTTGGGGCAAGAAACATCGGGTACTACCCCAGATGAATGACACTGCTTCAACTATATTAAGGAAAATGGCAGCCAGGTTTTTTCAGTGTTGGAGAAGGGGTATCTATGGAAAGGGAAGAAGCTAAAATGAATCCTGTTGGTTTAGAGTTGGAATTTTGAAGATATTAGTATAAACTCTGTATAAACTCATGTTTTTCAATATATATATATATCTGTATATAGAAATGACTATGTAGGTAAATATACATAGTTTCTTTCCTTGTCCACAATAAGGACTTGGGAGCTGTGGCAATCCAATAGCTTTTTTTTTCCCTACCCCAATATGAGGTACCAGGCCTTTTTGAAGAAATGGCTGATTCCTGGGCTGATTCAGAAACTGGACAATATAGCAATTGTTTATGTATGATATGGCCAGCACCTGAATCAGGCCACTGGAAATGTGAACAGAGGAATTAATAGGTATCTATCTGTTTCTCCAGCCTAGATTGTATGGTCTTCTAAATCAAGGACTTGTTCTTTTTCTTAAAAAAGACACATGCCAAAATTTGAGTCGTTTGTGTGCCGTTTTTTCTCTTACACTCTCATTCCCTTAAGTGTCTACCTTTTCTCCCCTAGTTTTACTCACATTACTAACTCCCCTTTCCTTCCTGCTGTCCCCTGAGGGTTTCCTGCAGGTACCTTAGAGAATCCCCATTTCAAGGAAATGCACTCTTTTCATCCTGCCTTTTTCTGAAAGAATGTTTTCTCCCAGTTTTTGCAATAACTCAATAATTTTCAACCCTCTCTAGACATTAGAATCACCTATACAGCTTTTTGAAAGGGAAAGGAGAGAGTGAGAGAGGAAAGTAAACAATGTCCAGGTCCCGCCCTAGACTGATTCATTTAGTTTCTACAAGTGTGTGGAACTCAGTCCATCACTCTTGTTAAAAATTCCCCAGATTATTTAAATGTATTGCTAAGCTGTGAATCACTGCCTAAAATCAGCATCTTTTCTGAGAGCATCACTTTCTAAGAGAGGCTATTCTTTCTGACACATCTGATAACCAACAGAGAGAAGAGTGCCAGCATTTTTCTTGCAAATCTCTTTCTTTATGTGAATCTAAATATATGTCCAGTTTTTCGCAGCACTTCGTTCTTTTCCGTCCTTTGTTTTCCATATGATCCCACTAGGACCTTGACATCCCACTCAGAGTCACTTTCTCTCCCATAACTCCTACCATCATTCTGTGAGATCCCAATATCCATATGGTTGATCAGTCCATTGCCAGACCTGAAGAATTTTTGCCTTCCTCAGTTCACTCCAGCATCATCCATGGCCACACCCAGAGCTTGCTGTCACCCACTGTGGTTTCATCAGAAAAATTATTGACTCTGCTGTCCCAGCTTCTTCCCGTTCAGCTTATATTCTCATGTTTCTCACATACGCTATACCAAGGGTTTTTATATCTGTGGTGGTGTTGCTGTTTCATTTTTGCTTTACCTTAAAGGGATATCTACATTATTTATTTCTCTTCATTTTTCTGCCAGTCTTTCAGTCCTTGTTCCCTCATTTTCCTCCTGGACCAAATGGTTGACCTAAACTACTTCAGTATATTTATTTCCCTTGAACCCCAATCTGCTGCGCTGTCGCAGTAAAATCCTAACCCTCGAGCTCTCACGCCACTTTCTCTGCTTTTTAATCTGTGCACTTGAGCCCTGCTACAAGTGTATGATTTCTATTTCTGTTAGGGCCTCAATATTTCTGGAAAATTTTTTTCTTTTCATTTCTATTTTGAATTCCCTCAATATCTACTCCAAACCTTCACCTCTCTTAATACCCACTTTACTTGCTCACAAGAATGACTGTATCTCCTCCTACACCAGGGAAATTGAAATTGAAGCATATTCTTTCTCAACTCTGTCTCCCTCAACCCTACCACCTCTAAACTCAGTCAGCTGATAGCAAAAAGCCATGGAGTTGCTGATCAAGTTACTTTCTTGAAACATCTCAGATGTTCCCTAAGTACCTCAAGCTGCAGTTAATTTTTCCCACCCTTCCTCAGTCCTCCTCTGCATTGCTTATCAACCCAAAATTCTGCGAGTCATTCTTGGCTTCTCTCCCTTTTACATCAAGTTCTGCCCTCTTTAAATCCTAAATATTTCTTAAACTATGTCTTTCCATTCCTACTACTGCTTCTCTATTGCGAACCTTCGTCTCTCACCAGAGTTGTTTCAGCAGCCTTCCAACTCATCCAGTTTCCTGCAGCCCATTCTCTAAATGGTGTCAGAGTCATTTTTAATAAATTCAAGTTGGATCATGTCATTTTTCTCCTGAAAGCCTTTCAGTGACTCCACCTTGGCCACAAGATAGCGTTCAAGCCCCTCAGTATGGAAAATGTAACCTTTCATGATCTGACCAGCCCTATCTCACCTGCTTCATCTCCATTCCTCCCTACCCCACACCCAAAATTTGATGCTGTAATAATACCTATTTAACTTACCCAAAATATGAGGTAAAGTTTTATTTGTTGGTACATTTGCTCATACTGTTTTCTTTTACTTAGACCATTCTTACATTTTTTTTTCTTATCTCCCAAGGTTAAGTTTGAATACTTAAGGAATCACCCTTCCCTCACACAGATAAAGTTAGTTGCCTTGCCCTTGCACTCTCATAACATCCAGTATATTCCTGAGTTACTGCATTTAGCATATGGTATTAAAAATTCTGTTTCCACATCTGTGTCCACCAGTAAAATCTCTTTCAGAACAGGAACCAGGGCTTTCTCCTGTTTATATACCCAGTACCTAGCATAAAATAAGTACTCTGTAAATGTTTATTTTCCATTTTGCCCAGCCTAGTCCCACAGTACATATCAGGCCCATAAACTGTGTTCTTCAGTAAATATCTGGTGAATATATAAATGAATGATTCATTTGGAAATTTATTAAAAAGGAATAAGGAAAGCAGAATTTGAGATAACAGAGGTTTTCTTATGAGTGACTGGGAGGATGGTGATATCATTAAGTGAAAATGGAAACAGATGGAGGAGGTAGTTTCAAGATAAAGATATTGCATTGCTTTAGCAAGAGTTGGTTTGTGAGGCAGGAATAGACATTCCTTTACAGCTTTTCATCAGATACTTGATCAGGTCAGCAGTTTTGGCAAGCACTGTGAACTGGAAGAATCTATTTAGAAATCATACTTGGAAGATATAGAGGTGTGGCAAGGATCACCAAGAAAGTACTAAGAGGGAAGAGGATAGGGACAGACTTTTGGAATCTCTACATCTAAGGGGAAGGAAGAAGTCTCCTAAAACCAGAAAACCAATCAGTATAATATATTATAAAGACCAAAGGAGAAAACATTTCAAGAAAAAATGTTTTCTTGGATTTCTTGAATTTTTATAGGGTGATCTAGTAACAACCAAGACTGTTCAAAGAAGAAAGGCATTTTGATTTGTTCTTTAAAAAATGGTTCTAGTCGGTGTGTCTGTTAGAATAAATTATTGTTTTCTAGACATTCAGCAGAGAAGCAGGGAGACAGGAGATAGTTATGGAAGGGACATGATGAGAGTTTTTTGTTTGTTTTTAAATTATGAAATGCATGCCTTTTGGAAGAAATTAAAACATTCAGAGGTATATAAATTAAAATATAAAAGTCTTTCCTGTATTTCTTCTGGTATCTTTTAGTTTGACATTTATCCAACCAGAACTTTAAAAACATTTTTCTATATTTTTGTTTCTATAAAAATGAGATCACATTATATATTCTATTATTGCAAATTGCTTTTATTTTATTTTAATAGCATGTCATGAAGTTTCTCCACATCAGTATGAATAATTACCTCATTCTTTTTAATGGCTGAATAGTGTTCTTTATGAGTATGTACCATTATTTATTTATTCATTCTCTTATTGAATGATATTTGCCTTCAGTTTTTCACTATTACAAATAATTCTCCAGTGATTATCTTTGAACAAATATTCTCATGCTGTTGTTCATGTAATTCTGTGGGAGAAATTCTTTTTTTTTTTTTTTTTTTTTTTGGAGACAGAGTCTAACTCTGTCTCCCAGGCTGGAGTGCAGTGGCATGAACATAGCTCACTGTAAACTCAAACTCCTGGGCTCAAGCTATCCTGCTGCCTCAGCTTCCAAGTAGCTGGAACTATGGGCACATGCCACCATGCCTAGGTAGTTAAAAAAAATTTTCTTTAGAGATGGGGTCTTGCTGTGTTGCCCAGTCTGATCTCAAATTCCTGGCCTCAAGTGTGGGATAAAAGTAGAACTGTTGGAAGAGGGATACATTTTCATTTTGTGTTGACAAGTCACCCACAAAAAGGTGATACCCACTTGTGGTTCCTGCAGTTGGTATTAAACTGCTCTTGTCCCCATACCCTCACTGACACTGGGTATTAATGGAGGATCTGCTCTTTTTTGTAGCCCTAGGAAACAATCCAATTTAGAGGAGAAGTTTGTAAGTTATAAGAAAAAGAGATGATTGACAGGCCATAGTCACAGAGGGGATGGGTCAAGATGGTATCAAGAGTGCATATAAAAGGTAAAAAAAAAAAAAAAAAATTAAGACATTAAGAGAGGAATAGTAGATGAGTGAATATGGAAATAAATACAAATGAAGGAAGAAATTTTTCATATAGTCATCTTTATTTTAGGGAAATTACAAGCCAAGTTCCCAGTTGAGATGGAGGATTACCAAGATAGAATTTTGAATAAAGGTACAGAAAAGCCTCTGTGAAAATGCTGTAAAGAAGCAGAAGGCAGTCAGTATTGGGAGTTCATCTGAGCTGAGAATGAATCAATTTGGGGGAAGCCAATGGTTTGGGTCACATTAATTTCTCTACAAGAACAACCAGAGATGTAGTCATTGGATTTGCCTGGGTTTGGGGCTTCTGGGTTGATGTAAATTTATATAACATACATAATAAGATACTTTTATTTTCCGTATTTTCCTGTTCATTGAGTACAATTTGTATAACCTAAGATACACATCTTCTGGTCAGTCTGCACAGGAAAATGGTCTGTGTTCTGGTTAAAAAAAAGAGAGAGTATCGCTTTTATACATTTTCTTGTGCCCACCATCTAAAGCCGTGTAACTAATAATTTTATTTTCTTTATATAATTCTGAACATAAAGCCATTTACTTTCTTGGTTTTTATTAATAAATTATGATATGAACAAACACTGCTAAAAATTCTGATTGACATAAACCAGAGACATTTATATAAGAATATGTAATTTAGAGTGAAGCGGCTGGTGGAGCAGAATAGATCTTGAGGTCAGCCATGTCATCTGAGCCTCCCCCACCACCACAGCCCCCCACCCATCACACTTCAGTCATGCTGCTGGACACCCCTTGGACCAGCGAGCACTCACCATACCCTCTGTGGGGCAGTGTGGTCCCAAGCCTACTGCCCACTTGCCAGAGGACAGCCTTCTCAGCGACAGTGCAGGCTTCACAGGGCCCCATCTACAAAGGAGTCTGCAAATGTTTCTGCTGATCAAAGGGCCCTGGCTTCATTACCCTCACTGATGGTGGCCCCAACATCTTCCTGCAGGTCTCTGACATGGAAGGGGAATATGTCTCAGGTGAAGGTGGTGCGATCACCTATAAGATGTACTCCATCCCGCCCAAGAATGAGAAGCTGCAGGCTGTGGCGGTTGTCATTACCCACCTGGCACCAGGCACCAAGCATGAGACCTGGTCCGGGCACATCATCAGCTCCTAGGAGATGCTGGAAGCGCCCCTTCTCCTGTGCCTTTGGGAGACTTTGCAGGGAGGAGGCGGCAGACACTGGAGATGACATTCTTCCACAGGAGAAGGGGCTTCACAAGGGCATGGCCCCTTCCAAGTATCTCCTGGAGGAAGGGGTGTGGGAGGCAGGCATGGGGTGCCCCTGGCCACCAGCACAGCCTCTGACCATAGCAACAACGTCTCACCATCTGAAGAACATTAAAAGCATTTAGAAAGGGAAAAAAAAAAGAATATGAAATTTGAATCCTGGTCAAAGGCCACCTGGAATAAGTGATAGACCTAGCAACACTCCATTCAGCTTATTCTTGTCTAGAGATTCCATCTGCTTCTGGGGAGTTTAAACATTTTAATTTTAGAATCTTGTTTTTTGAGTAGCTGCCTCTGTGTATTTCCAAGTCTTTTTCTTTAATTTTCACATTGTTTATGGGTATGGGGAAGACAAAACCCAAGTGTGATGAGTTTGTTGTGAACTTAAATTAGAGGGAATAGTAGAATAGTGAGAGATAACACATCTTTAGAACATGTCTCCCTAAAATAAGAAAATCTTATAAGAAGAAATGTGCTAATGGTGGGAACACAGTTTATTAAAGAAGAAAATATGTATATGTGTTCATTTTCATTAAAATGCCTTTTATTCTGCATTTGTCTTATTGACCTTTTAATGAACTTATGTAAGTATGGAGTCTAGTTCTTCCACATGCACTATTATATTACTCCTTACGTGCTCTGGGTACATAATAAATACCAATAACAATTGAAAATTAGAAATACAAATGCCTTTCGAGGCACGTTGGTGATATTTTAATCTCTAGTGTTCATTTTTAGTACTTGGAAAACATCTTAGATATGCAAGTCTTGTTTTAGCATACTTTTTATTTCTATAGATAATCTGGTTCTTAGTCATACTCTGTGGCTTTATCAGCTGTTTCATCAGTTTGAGTCTCATTTCCCCAACTCCCAGGATAAGCTTTTGAGAATAAAGACCATTTCTTTTCCAAAATTTTTGTGACAGGACACAAAATAGAGGTTGAGTAAATTATTTAAATTATACCTAAGTAAAAAGTAAGATAAAGAAAGCTCTTAATGAATTGCATTTCGGCCCATGCTGAATTTAAATATCTGTATGATCTATGTCCACTTCTATGCCTTCAACAGTTCATTCATCGTTGTTCTTTCAGTTTATTAAAGTCAGACTACGATGGCTGGCTGCTTGGAACGTCATCATCTGTTAAAAAGTACCAAGACTCCCCAAACAGTGGAGAGAATAGGAAGGAGAAGAAGACAGTTGGGTTTCATTCACATATGAAAGATGATGCCCAGTGGTCATGTCAAAAGAAAGATACATACAGACCCCAAAGAGGTAAGTTTAACAACTATAGTAGCAAAATGAGAGGCTGGCACAGGAAGGTAGTTGCTAGCCAATGAATTTCAGATGATTTCCTACAATGTCAAGCAAAAGTTAAATGTTACACACTGAAATGTGCCTGCAAGGCCACAGGTAACACATCTACTGGATTAGTGAATTGTGTCTGCATTTTTCTTAGAATACTGGTATGAAAAACTGTATCTAAATTGTCTCTTTTTTTGCAAGCAACAACTGTTAAGAATTAGTCAGCAGTAAGTATGTTCATATTCTAAAATAATGTTCCAAGTGAGTAAAGAGGGCAAGATATTGAACATAAATCTCTCCTGGAAAAATAAACTCTCACAATTACAGTTAATCCTCAATTGACTGGAAACATGGGGAGGGCGGAGGGGAGATCATGGACAACTCCCCATATTGTGACTAAAACAAACCTCACAAGTCTAAAGCATATATTGCCTAGCAATCTTTTAAATGTCAATAATATTTCCTATTATGTGGTAGTTTCTTTTTTTTATTTTTTTTTTCAGACAGTCTCGCTCTGTCACCAGGCACCAGGCTGGAGTGCAGTGGCGTGATCTCGGCTCACTGCAACCTCTGCCTCCCAGGTTCAAAGGTTTAAGCAATTCTCCTGCCTCAGCCTCCCGAGTAGCTGGGACTATAGGCACATGCCACCACACCCAGCTAATTTTTGTATTTTTTAGTAGAGACAGGGATTCGCCATGTTGGCCAGGATGGTCTCGGTCTCTTGACCGCAGGATCCGCCCGCCTCGGCCTCCCAAAGTGCTGGGATTACAGGCATGAGCCACCACGCCCGGCCTGGTAGATTCTTAAAGAAATCAATTACAGGGCTGGGCGCGGTGGCTCACGCCTGTAATCCCAGCACTTTGGGAGGCCGAGGCCGGCGGATCACGAGGTCAAGAAATCGAGACCATCCTGGTCGACATGGTGAAACCCCGTCTCTACTAAAAATACAAAAAATCAGCTGGGCATGGTGGCGCGTGCCTGTAATCCCAGCTACTCAGGAGGCTGAGGCAGGAGAATTGCCTGAACCCGGGAGGCGGAGGTTGCTGTGAGCCAAGATCGCGCCATTGCACTCCAGCCTGGGTAACAAGAGCGAAACTCCGTCTCAAAAAGGAAAAAAAAAAGAAGAATAAATCAATTATAAATAACTATATTAAATGTTGGGTGGAGCAAATTTGTTTCCCAGTTGTTCCTGGAGAGGCTTTTGGCTTAATCTATCCTGGCATCCTTAAAGGAATGACTTTGGAAAAGAATGGAGCAAGTCTGAGCTTCATTATACAGAAAAGATGTACAGGAAACAAAGGGCCAAAAAGACCTCTGAGCCCTGTCCTGCTCACACCTCTTTCCTAGGTGTCTTTTTTCCCTTCCCACAACCGTTAACCCTGATTTCCTTCTTACTTACCTCTTTTTCTATGGGGGCTGCACCTCTCTACCTCTGGTGTCATGCAACCTACTTTTCATAATCTCTATAGCCGCTCTCACATTTATTTATTTGAAAATTGGGCAGTTCTTTGTGAGATCTTGCAGGTGTACATCTCCCTGCCTTTTTTCATCTGCTACTATCTCTGTCATGCTTTTTGGTTTAGTTTATGATTAATCTAGAAATTGTTTAATCCTCTCCCAGATAATTGAGAGATGATAATTAGTTCGAATTTTGGGGGAGGACTATCCGCTATTTGAGAAAAGCAAAAGTACATTTTGTTTGACATAAGACAAAGAAAGGTTTTGTAGACTTCCACTGCTTTAGAACAACTTAGAAGCTGCTTTCTGGACATTGCTTCCCAAACTAAAAATTAAATGGAAGAAACTTTTTGAGATAGAATCTTTACTTTCTCTGTTAGCAGTCCTTCAGAAATGGAAAACTCTTACCTCAGCTTCCTCTGTTCTTAGTCATTGTACTTTGGAGAGTGAAGAATTAGTCACAATTGGTGTGGTGGTTACACTGCAAGGTTTAACATAGTCTTCAGTTAACTTGTCTACAAATTTGTGTTGTGTGGCAGCACTAAGATAAAATGGCAAAATGAGAAAAATATAGTGTAATAGCAAAAGAACAAATAACTTGTGTTATTGGTTAATACCCCAGCCACAGTAGAAAGCAGCAATTGAAAAGGCACTTTGAGAAAGATATCATCAGGCCAGCCCTTGCTGTGGTGAAGGTTAATCTGTCCTGGGCCTAGCTACAGAAGTCAGAAGCCTGAAAAGGGCTTGTGTCCAAAAAAAATCAATTTCTAATTTGAAACAAAATCATTTTTGACTAACCGGGGTTCAGAACCCATTACTTTTTGCTGTATAGTCTGCTGACATTTCAGCACTTTCTGTTGTGCACAATGAATCCTAATAGTCATTTTATAATGTTGCTATACCAATCAATTTAACCAAGAGAAAGCTGTTAACAATTCTGCAAAGTTTTCAGGAACAGTTTTCACTTGTGGTTTTATTTTCTTTCCATTAGGTTTTTTTTTCCCCCTTCTTTTATTGTGGGGTTGGGGAAAGGTTGTAGTGTTGCTCTAAAAAAAAACAAGAATAGAAACTTTTTCATCTTTTTAAGAGTTTTTATTTTAAAGCATTCACAGGAACTACTGACTTTCTGTTCTCTCTTTTATTCTAATATGGAACTGTTAGCAAAATTATGGTCTACATGACCATTAAATTGGCAAAAGTTGCCCGTTTGAGCCATTCTGCCCATTGCACAGCTAGAGTATGCAGATTACAGTACAGGGCGGAGTGATTGCATTGGCATTTGGTGGCCCCCAACCACATGGGAGATAGAACTTTCCGTGGATGCTGCGGTAGACTTGGAATCCCTGTTTATCATACGGCTGATGACCTGGCACAAATGACCTAAGTAACACTGCTTGGTTTAGCACCTTCTTAATTGCTTTTCCCTCTTTAGTGCGTTTGAATTTTTTAATACACTTTTCTTCTGACTTATATCTTTTGTTTCTTTTGTTGTTGTCCTTTACTCATTAAGTACTACATAGGACATTTACTACAGGACCATTAATCTTTATTACCAGTCTCTTACTCCCTTACCTCTCCTATCCTCCTCACCATTCTGCCAGCTTTATTGATGCTAAACACGTTAAAAAAAAAAAAAAAAAAAAAAGAAGAAGACCAGACTGTTGTCTCAAGAAACAACCTTACAATAGCAAAAATATGTATAGTATTATCAAAATTATGCTGAAGATATATAAACTTGTTCATTCATCAATTTTAGTTGCTTTTATTGAGCTATTTGGAACGGGGAGATAATACTTGGGAAAATCTAAACTTGAGTAAAGAACTTTTGAAAGTCATAAATCTGGAAACATCCAATCTTTATTCTTCTTTTTTCATCCTTTGCAGCCTCAAAACATTTTGACCAGCTTGCCTGGAATCTCCCTTTCCTGAGGAATCATCGATATTCCCTTTTGTCAGAGCCTTCAAAGCTGAGGGCATTTTTTTTTTCTTGTTATGTTGATGGGCTAGCAGAGGCACTGAAGCCACTGAGCACACGTTTTCCAGAACTGAAATGTTAAACCTCTGAGCTTGGCATTGCTCATTCCTAAGTCAGGCTGTGAAACCTGACTTTGGCCACTCCCTTCCTCCTTTTTGTTCCTCTTTCTTGAATCTCTACATTCCCTTAAAATGTTGGCAGAGTCTGAACCTAGAGCAATTTGGGTTTACTTGATGGTATTGATTGTGCCCTTCATTTTGTCTTTTGGGTTTTCTTAGGTTATATGATTTTATATAGTAGCTGCCACTGGTTAAGGTCCCCTAGTAACTCCCAAACACATTTTTTTTCTTCTACTGGAAGATGATTGTTGTAGACTCAGCTGAAGTAAAGAATGATCTCAGAAGCTCCTAGTTGTTCTAAGTGAGCCTGTCCTTAAAATGATATGAATGCTCTTCACAGCCCCATGTGGGTTAAAGTACAAGCCATGCTTAAAGAAATGAACAATTGGCCAGGTGTGGTAGCTCACTCCTGTAATCCCAGCACTTTGGGAGGCTGAGGCAGGTGGATCACCTGAGGTCAGGAATTTGAGACCAGCCCAGCCAACATAGTAAAATCTCGTCTCTACTAAAAATAGAAAAAAATTAGCCGGGTGTGGTGGTGCACACCTGTAGTCCCAGCTACTCAGAGAGATGAGGCAGAAAAATTGCTTGAGCTTGGGAGGCAGAGGTTTCAGTGAGCCAAAATCACTCCACTGCACTCCCTCCTGGATGACATTGAGCAAGACTCTGTCTAAAAAAAAAAAAAAGAAAGAAAAGAAAAGCACTGCCTTAGGAGTTAAGAAAATATGGTGGGGGAAGGTTCTATTGTCTTTTATTTTAATGAGGTTTAATTTATTTATTTATTAATTTTTTATTTTAAGGATGGGGTTTCACCATGTTGGTCAGGCTGGTCTTGAACTCCCGACCTCAGGTGATCCACCCACCTTGGCCTCCAAAGTGCTTGGATTACAGGCGTGAGCCACCACATCCAGCCAATGAGGTGTAATATATATACACTAAATTGCAGAGGTCTTAAATGTATAGTTTGATAAATTTTGAAAATTATATATACCCGTGTAACCACTACCCCAATTAAGATATAGCACATTTCCATTTTCAGTAAATCCTCATGCTCCTTTCTAGTCAATCCCCCTGAGGCCTTTCTTCTTGGCTGCTGATGACTGCCTTCTCACTGTGTCCTCACATGCCTTTTCTGTGCATGCATCCCCGGGAATGCTTCCTCTTACAAGGACATCAGTGACTCTCAGTTAGGCCCACCCCTAGGACCTCATTCAACTAATTACCTCTTAAAAGATCCTGTCTCCAAATACAGTCACATTCTCAGGTGTCCTAGACTTTAGGACTTCAGTTCAGTGTATTAATTAGAGAAGGCACAACTAAGTCCATAACAACCACTTTCTTTCCAATTGTTGTGCCTTTTCTTCTCTTTCTTATCTAATTAGACCATTTAGGGGTTTTATTACAATATAGAATACAATGAGAAAAAGTAGATTTCCATGCCTTGTTCCCAATTTTATAGGGAAAAGATAGTCTTTCACTATTAAGTATGATTTTAGCTGGAGTCTTGTTCTTGTTGCCTAGGCTGGAGTGCAATGGCACAATCTCATTTCACTGCAACTTTCACCTCCTGGGTTCAAGTAATTTTTCTTCCTCACCCTTCTGAGTAGCTGAGATTACAGGTGTGTGTCACCATGCCCAGCTAATTTTTTGTATTTTTTAGTAGAGACAGGGTTTCACCATGTTGGCCAGGCTGGTCTCAAACTCCTGACCTCAGGTGATCCACCCACCTTGGTCTCCCAAAGTGCTGAGATTACAGGCATGAATCACTGTGCCTGGGCAGCTGGAGGCTTTTTGAAAATGCTCTTTATCAGGTTAAGAAAGTTTCCTCCTAGTTTGCTGAAATCTTTGTCACAAAGAGGTGTTGAATTCATCAAATCTTTTTTTCTGTACTTATGATCATGTTATGTTTTTTCTTTTCTATTCTGTTTAATGATTATACTGACTGGGAGATATAGGGGTGATAATATGTATTTTTTTTTTTGGTAGGGACCTTGTCAGGTTTGGGTATCAGGTTTATGCTAGTGTCATAAATGCATCAGAAAGACATCAGTGGGAATGGTATGGTAGGTACCTTCAGGGCCTCATCCCTCCCAAGAAACACTGAAAAATCTTACAAAAACTGTCAGAATCTACCTTATCAGAACTCTGGGGGATAGTGACAGATTTACAGAAACGAAACAAATTGTTAGCCAGGAGAAAAGCTACTGAAGCATTGTCGGAGGACTTTATCTAGTGATAACTTAGTCTTGCCCTACCCCAAGCTTGCCCAACCCTCAGCCCATGAGCCACATGTGGCCCAGGATGGCTTTGAATGTGGCCCAACACAAATTTGTAAACTTTTTTAAAACATCATGAGATTTTTTTTTTATTTTTTTTAAAGCTCATCAGCTATCATTATTATATTTTATGTGTGTTCCAAAACAGTCCTTCCAGTGTGGCCTAGGGATGTCCCTGCCCTCCCCTCTTCCTAGCATGGCTGTAGTCTAGAAGATGGCAGCCTGCTGCCCTCTGAGGAAGCAGAGCAGACCCTGTTCTCAAGGGATTGTTTTTGTTTCAGCCTGTCTGTGGATTCCCTACAGGGGTGACACAGGGAGCCTGCCTTTGCTTTGTTTGACTCAACTTTCTCTGTGCAGAGAATGGCTACATGTAGGACATTCCTTGAAAACATTGAAAATCAGATGAATACACCACTGGCACCTGGGCTTAAAAAAACAAATAGCAATGAAGCAAACAGTAGACACACCAAAAAATTAGATATCTAGAAGAAATGGAAAAATTCCTAGAAAAACACTAACTACCAAAACTGTCTCAAGAATAAATAGAAGATCTGAATAGACCTGTGTAATAAGCAAAAAGATTGGATCAGTAATCAAAACCTCCCAACAAAGACAAGCAAGGACAAGATGGCTTCACTTATGAATTATACCAAACATTTAAAGCATTAACACAAATTCTTCTCAGACTCTTCCAGAAAATGTAAGAGGAAAGAACACATCCTAATGAAACCGGAAAAGTTCCCCTATACCCCTTACAGGGTGTGTGATTTGGGAGTGGCTTGCTTCTTCAGGGCCCTGCTGCTCAAACCTCTAAGGGGAGCATGCAGACAGGCAGGTTGTGGGGCCATGGCAGGGGTGGATGTTTACAGCTCCTGAAGCCCCAGTGGGCATGAGCTACGATGTGCTCTTTCAGTTTTGCCTTCTACAGGTGGCTTGTGTTAATCATCTCACTTAGACCCTCTAGCCTAAGGTTTCTAGCTTTAGTGTACCAGAAAAATTGGATCACACATGGGCTTGGAGAATGGATGCAAGTTTTCATTGGATGGTGGGAGTAGCTCTCAGCAGATGGATGGGGAGCCAGAAGGCGGATAGAGTGGGAAGGTAATTTTACCCTGGAGCTGGGCTGCTTAGTGGCTGGACTCTCCTCCAACCCCTCTGGCCAAATTTCCCTTGCCGTCTGCGTCGTTTCACCAGTCAATGGCCTGCTGGCATCTGCTGGTGCCTGTCGATGTGTTCTGCTTTTCTTGAAGGCTAGCTGCTGTGTCCCTTCTCGCTAGTGTCTTGGGGTTTTTTATGGGCACAGGATGGGGGTGTAGCAGGCCAGGGTGGTCTTGGAAAATGCAACATTTGGGTGCAAAACAGAAGTGCCTATCCTCACCTAGGTCCGTGGGCATAGGCCTGATATTGGAGCCCTCACCAGGGACCCTGCCCTTTTCCTCCCAGCATTTCCCTGCCCTCCCCATGTCACTAACTTGTTTTAAGAAGCCAGCATTACCCTGATATCAAAGCCAGAGACAGATGTCACAAGGAAAGCAAACTATAGACCAGTATTCTTTATGAATATGGATGAAAATATCCTTAACAAAATACTAGCAAGCTGGATACAGCATATTAAAAGGATTATACATCATAAATGAGATGTAGCCCAGGAATACAAAGGTAGTTCAACATATAAAAATCAATCAATGTAATACACATTAATAGAATGATGGAATAACCACATGATCATCTTAGTTTACACAGAAAAAGCTTTGACAAAATTCAACATTTTTTCATGATCTGTACAACTTTATAGGAAATTGTTTGTTGACTCTGCCAAAGTAGGTCAGCAAGGACAAGGAAAGGTTTTGGAAGAGTACACGTGAAAAGTTGTTATAGGACAGAACAGAAGTGGCACATATAATGTCCACTGGCTTCCCACCTGACCACATATAATGACAAGGAGGATTGGGGAGTCTAGATATATGCCTAGGAAGAAGGAAGGAGTACGTTTTGGTGGATAAACTGACAGCATCTGCCACAGCAGCATTCTTCATAATACCCCCAAACCAGAAATATTCCAAATGTCCCTCAACAGCAGAATGGATAGAAAGTCATAAATGCATACGGTGGAATAGTACTTAGCAAAGAAAACAAAGAAACTGCAGTACATAAAAATTATCGGCATAGGTAAATTTTGCAGACAATTAAAAGACTCAAAAATAATATATATAATATGTTTCTATTTTATAAAGTTCAAAAGCAACAAAACTAAATGACATGTCTAACCAAATACATAAATGGTAGAACTATAAAGAATAGACAGGAAATAATTATTAGAGTAGTTGGGTCCCCTGGAGGCGAGAAGGAGTTATGACTGGGGGTGGATACTGGTGATGTATCTGGGTGGCAGTGCTGCCAGGGCTTGCTTTTTTGATCTGAGAATGAGAATGGGTTACACTGGTATTTTCTTTTCTTTTCTTTTCTTTTCTTGTTACTTTTTTTATTGCGTTTTGGGTTTGGGGGTACATTTGAAGAGCATGCAAGATAGTTGCATAGGTACACACATGGCAGTGTGATTTGCTGCCTTCCTCCTTTTCACCTATATCTGGCATTTCTTCCCATGCTATCTCTCCCCAACTCCCCACCCCTCATTGTCCCTCCCCTATTTCCCCCCAACAGACCCCAGTGTGTAGTGCTCCCCTCCCTGTGTCCATGTGTGCTCATTGTTCAACACCCATCTATGAGTGAGAACATGCGGTGTTTGATTTTCTGCTCTTGTGTCAGGTTACTGAGAATGATGGTTTCCAGGTTCATCCATGTCCCTACAAAGAACACGAACTCATCTTTTTTGATGGCTGCATAATATTCCATGGTGTATATGTGCCACATTTTCCCTGTCCAGTCTATCATCGATGGGCATTTGGGTTGGTTCCAGGTCTTTGCTATTGTAAACAGTGCTGCAATGAACATTTGTGTGCATGTGTCCTTATAGTAGAACGATTTATAATCCTTTGAATATATACCCAGTAATGGGATTGCTGGGTCAAATGGAATTTCTATTTCTAGGTCCTTAAGGAATCGCCACACTGTCTTCCACAATGGTTGAACTAATTTACACTCCTACCAACAGTGTAAAAGTGTTCCTATTTCTCCACATCGTCTCCAGCATCTGTTGTCTCCAGATTTTTTAATGATCGCCATTCGAACTGGCATGAAATAGCATCTCAATGTAGTTTAGTTTTGATTTGCATTTCTCTAATGACCAGTGATGATGAGCATTTTTTCATATGTTTGATGGCCTCATGTATGTCTTCTTTTGTAAAGTGTCTGTTCATATCCTTTGCTCACTTTTGAATGGGCTTGTTTGTTTTTTTCTTGTAAATCTGTTTTAGTTCTTTGTAAATTCTGGATATCAGCCCTTTGTTGGACAGGTAAACTGCAAAAATTTTTTCCCATTCTGTTGGATGCCAATTTACTCTAATGACTGTTTCTTTTGCCATGCAGAAGCTGTGGAGTTTGATTAGGTCCCATTTGTCTATTTTGGCTTTTGTTGCCAATGCTTTTGGTGTTTTTTAGTCATGAAGTCCTTACCTATGCCTATGTCCTCAATGGTTTTGCCTAGATTTTCTTCTAGGGTTTTTATGGTGTTAGGTCTTATGTTTAAGTCTTTAATCCATCTGGAGTTAATTTTAGTGTAAGGTGTCAGGAAGGAATCCAGTTTCTGCTTTCTGCACATGGCTAGCCAATTTTCCCAACACCATTTATTAAACAGGGAATCCTTTCCCCATTGCCTGTTTTTGTCAGGTTTGTCAAAGATCAGATGGTTGTAGATACGTTGTGTTGCCTCTGAGGCCTCTGTTCTGTTCCATTGATCTGTATCTGTTTTGGTACCAGTACCATGCTATTTTGATTACTGTAGCCTTGTAGTATAGTTTAAAGTCCGGTAGTGTGATGCCTCCCGCTTTGTTCTTTTTGCTTAGAATTGAGTTGGCTATGAGGGCTCTCTTTTGCTTCCATATGAAGTTTAAGGTGTTTTTCTCCAGTTCTTTGAAGAAGGTCATTGGTAGCTTGATGGGGATAGCGTTGAATCTGTAAATTACTTTGGGCAGTATGGCCATTTTCACGATATTGACTCTTCCTAACCATGAACGTGGAATGTTTCTCCATCTGTTTGTGTCCTCTCTTATTTCGTTGAACAGTGGTTTGCAGTTCTCCTTGAAGAGGTCCTTTATGTTCCTTGTTAGTGGTATTCCTAGGTATTTTATTCTCTTTGTAGCAATTGTGAATGGCAGTTCGTTCTTGATTTGGCTCTCTTTAAGTCTGTTACTGGTGTATAGGAATGCTTGTGATTTTTGCACATTGATTTTGTATCCTGAGACTTTGCTGAGTTGCTTATCAGTTTTAGGAGATTTTGGGCTGAGACAGTGGGGTCTTCTAGATATACAATCATGTTGTCTGCAAATAGAGACAATTTGACTTCCTCCTTTCCTTGTTGAATACCCTTTATTTCTTTTTCTTGCCTGATTGCTCTGGCTAGAACTTCCAGTACTATATTGAATAGGAGTGCTGAGAGAGGGCATCCTTGTCTAGTGCCAGATTTCAAAGGGAATGCTTCCAGTTTTTGCCAGTTCAGTATGATATTGGCTGTTGGTTTGTTGTAAATAGCTTTTATTATTTTGACATACGCTCCATCAATACCTAGTTTATTTAGGGTTTTTAGCATAAAAGCATGCTGAATTTTGTCAAAGGCATTCTCTGCATCAATTGAGATAATCATGTGGTTTTTGTCTTTGGTTCTGTTTATGTGGTGAATTATGTTTATAGACTTGCGTATGTTGAACCAGCCTTGCATCCCTAGGATGAAGCCTACTTGATCATGGTGGATAAGCTTTTTGATGTGCTGTTGCAGTCGGCTTGCCAGTATTTTATTGAAGACTTTTACATCTATGTTCATTATGGATATTGGCCTGAAGTTTTCTTTTCTTATTGAGTCTCTGCCAGGTTTTGGTATCAGAATGATGTTGGTCTCCTAAAATGATTTGGGAAAGATTCCCTCTTTTTTGATTATTTGGAATAGTTTCAGAAAGAATGGTACCAGCTCCTCTTTGTATGTCTGGTAGAATTCGACTGTGAACCCATCTGGACCTGGGCTTTTTTTGGGTGGTAGGCTCTTAATTGGTGCCTCAACTTCAGAGCTTGTTATTGGTCTATTCAGGGTTTCGACTTCTTCCTGCTTTAGGCTTGGGAGGAGGCAAGTGTCCAGGAATTTATTCATTTCTTCCAGGTTTACTAGTTTATGTGTGTAGAGTTGTTTGTAATAATCTCTGATGATGGTTTGAATTTCTGTGGAATCTGTGGTGATATCCACTTTATCGTTTTTTATTGCATCTATTTGGTTATTCTCTCTTTTCTTTTTTATTAATCTGGCTAGTGGTCTGTCTATTTTGTTGATCTTTTCGAAAAACCAGCTCCTGGATTTATTGATTTTTTTGAAGGGTTTTTTGTGTCTCTATCTCCTTCAGTTCTGCTCTGATCTTAGTTATTTCTTGTCTTCTGCTAGGTTTTAAGTTTTTTTGATCTTGCTCCTCTAGCTCTTTCAATTTTGATGATAGGGTGTCAATTTTAGATCTCTCCTTGCTTCTCATGTGGGCACTTACTGCTATATATTTTCCTCTAGACACTGCTTTAAATGTGTCCCAGAGATTTTGGTATGTTGTGTCTTCATTCTCATTGGTTTCGAAGAACATCTTTATTTCTGCTTTCATTTCATTGTTTATCCAGTCAACATTCAAGAGCCAGTTGTTCAGTTTCTGTAAAGCTGTGTGGTTCTGAGTTAATTTCTGCATTCTGAGTTCTAACTTGATTGCACTGTGGTCTGAGAGACTGTTATGATTTCCATTCTTTTGCATTTGCTGAGGAGCGATTTGCTTCCAATTACATGGTCAATTTTAGAGTAGGTATGATGTGGTGCTGAGAAGAATGTATTCTGTGGATTTGGGGTGGAGAGTTCTGTAAATGTCTATTAGGTTTGCTTGTTCCAGGTCTGAGTTCAAGTCCTGGATATCCTTGTTAATTTTCTGTCTCATTGATCTGTCTAATATTGACAATGGGGTGTTAAAGTCTCCCACTATTATTGTGTAAGAGTCTAAGTCTCTTTGTAAGTAATTACGAACTTGCCTTATGTATCTGGGTGCTCCTGTATTGGATGCATATATATTTAGGATCATTAGCTCTTCTTGTTGCATTGATCCTTTTACCATTATATAATGTCCTTCTTTGTCTCTTTTGATCTTTGTTGCTTTAAAGTCTATTTTATCAGAGACAAGAATTGCAACTCCTGCTTTTTTTTTTTTTCCTCTCCATTTGCTTGGTAAATCTTCCTCCATCCCTTTATTTTGAGCCTTTGTGTATCCTTGCATGTGAGATTGGTTTCCTGGATACAGCACACTGATGGGTTTTGGCTTTTTATCCAACTTGCCAGTCTGTGTCTTTTGATTGGGCCATTTAGTCCATTTACATTTAGGGTTAATATTGTTATGTGTGAATTTGATACTACCATTTTGATGCTAGCTGGCTGTTTTGCCCATTAGTTGATGCAGATTCTTGATTGTGTTGATGCTCTTTACCATTTGGTATGTTTTTGGAGTGGCTGGTACTGGTTGTTCCTTTATAAGTGTAGAGCCTCTTTCAAGAGCTCTTGTAAAGCAGGCCTGGTGGTGATGAAATCTCTGAGTACTTGCTTGTTCACAAAGGATTTTATTTTTCCTTCATTTATGAAGCTTAGTTTGGCTGGATATGTGATTCTGGGTTGAAAGTTCTTTTCTTTGAGGATGTTGAATATTGCCCCCCACTCTCTTCTAGCTTGTCGGGTTTCTGCTGAGAGATCTGCTGTGAGTCTGATGGGCTTCCCTTTGTGGGTAATCTGACCTTTCTCTCTGGCTGCCCTTAGCATTTTCTCCTTCATTTCAACCCTGGTGAATTCAACCCTGGTGAATCTGACGATTATGTGCCTTGGGGTTGCTCTTCTTGAGGAATATCTTTGTGGTGTTCTCTGTATTTTCTGGACTTGTTTATTGGCCTGCCTTGCTAAGTTGGGGAGATTTTCCTGGATAATATCCTTAAGAGTATTTTCCAGCTTGGATTCATTCTCTTCATCACATTCAGGTACACCTATCAAACGTAGATTAGGTCTTTTCACATAGTACCACATTTCTTGGAGACTTTGTTCATTCCTTTTTACCCTTTTTTCTCTATTCTTGCCTTCTCATTTTATTTCATTCAGTTCATCTTCAACCTCTGATATCCTTTCTTCTGCTTGGTCAATTCGGCTGCTGAAACTTGTGCATGCTTCGTGAAGTTCTCGTGTTGTGTTTTTCAGCTCCATCAATTCACTTACATTCCTCTTTATGTTGTCCATTCTCGTTAGCATTTCATCAAATCTTTTTTCAAGTTCTTAGTTTCTTTGCATTGGGTTAGAACATGTTGTTTTAGCTCACAGAAGTTTCTTATTACCCACTTTCTGAAGTCTTATTCTATCATTTCATCACACTCCTTCATCCAGCCTTGTTCTCTTGCTGGTGAGGAGTTGTGATCCCTTGTAGGATGCTAGGTGTTCTGGTTTCGGGTGTTTTCATCCTTTTTTCACTGGTTTCTTCCCATCTTTGTGAATTTATCCACCTGTTGTCTTTGTAGTTGCTGACTTTCAGATTGGGTCTCTGGGTGAACTTCCAGTTTGTGGATTAAGTTATTTCTGTTTCTTAGTTTTCCTTCTAACCATCTGGCCCCTCTGCTGTAGGGCTGCTGAGGTCCACTCCAGACCCTGCTTGCCTGGGGATCACCTGCAGCAGTTACAGAACAGTAAGGGTTGCTACCAGTTTCTTCTTCTGCTGTCTTTGTCCCAGAGGATACTCGCCAAATGTCAGTATGTTCTTTCCTTTATGAGGTGACTCTTTGGACGTACAGGGGTCAGGGAGCTGCTTGAGGAGACAGTCTGTCCTTTACTGGAGCTCAAGTGCTGAGCTGTGAGCTCCATTGTTCATTCAGAGTTGCTGGGCAGCTACGTTTAGGTCTGCTGCAGCAGAACTCATAAACTCCTTTGTTTTTTTCCATGGTGCTCTATCCCAGGGAGTTAGGGCTTTATTTATGAGTTTCTGTTGTGCTGCTGCCTTTTTTTTTTTCAGGGCTGCCCTGCCCAGCGAGGAGGCAGCCTAGTCACTGTCTGTCTGCAGAGGCTTTGCTGAGCTGCTGTGGGCTCCACCCAGCTGCCATGTGATCTTCACTGCAGTCCTGTTTATATGGGTGTAGTTAGAACTGCCTCGGCAATGGTGGCCTGCCTCTGTAATTGCAGACTCTATCTTTAATGGCGGACTCTCTCTGTAATGGCAGGTTGCCTCGGCAACGGCGGGCGCCTCAGCGATGCCGGACTACCTCCATAGTGGTGGAGTGTCTCAGTAATGGTGGACACCCCTCCCCCACAGAACTGGACTGTCCTGGGTTCAGCTCTGCTTGCTGTGAAACTCTCAACCCAAAGCGTTTTCAATTGCTGTTTGTGTGTGTGTGTGTTGGGGGGTGGGGTGGGTCCAGCTGAGCCTGATCACCTGACTCCCTCACTCAGAGTGTTGTTTTTTTTTTTTTTTTAGTTGAACGGTCAACTCTCTCTCAGGTAGTCCAGTTGCCTGTCGAAAAGGTGCCGGGATCTGTTTGATTTCCCGTGCAGCAACTCACTGTGCCAGCTGAAACAGCGGTGCTGAGATTTGTGGTGGTTTTTTTGCCCAGGAATCTCCTAGCCTGGCTCCCTGTTTCAGTTCCTTTTTAAATCAGATGAATGGGTGATCTGCCTTCCCGGGTCTCCAATCACCAGCTAAATGGGCACCCGGACCAGTGTATTTTGTACAGAGAACTGCCATGCCAGGGCACTGGCAAAGTAGCCATGCCAGCCAAAACAGCTGCCCTGGCAAAAACAGCCATGCTGGCGACCGCAGGGCTCCTCTGCCTGGGAATCTCCTGGTCTGTGGGCAATAAAAATCCATCTGGAAATGAAATGTCCACTCACCCTCTGCACTTTCACTGGGAGCTGCAATCCTGAGCTGTTCCTAGTCGGCCATCTTGGGTCTGCTCTCTGGTATTTTCTTTATAATTTATTATTTAAACTAAACTGAACAGATAATATGGCACAGCTCTTTTAAAAATGTAAAATAAAACAAAGCGCCCAGAAACAGAATTTTCTTAAACACTGAGCTCTAAGAAAAAAAATTACTGTGAAATATACCCAGCTATATCAAAGTAGGACATAATCCATTATAGGCAGTTCCTTCTGTGCATGTGAAAATATATGTGCATGTTTATTTATGTAAATGCATCCACATATACTATATGTATGTAAACATATACATTTATATATGAAACTGATTAGCCCAATAATATTCTTATCAGCATTTGCTGTTATTGTGTGTGTGTGTGTGTGTGTGTGTGTGTGTGTGTGTGTGTCTGTTTAAATATACAGGAATATAGAGTTCCATGAATATACATAATTAATTATTGGGATACTTAATATTAAATAAAATTCATAAAGGAAACAAATACAATTAAAAGCTGATATATAGCTTTCTGGAAATGCAATAAGGAATAGAGAGAATTAAGAAAAAAGAACAGTTAAACTTGGTCTTTGCTTTACAGCATTTGTATCCTTTTTGGGGTCTCATGCCCTTGCAAAATTAGGTGAAAGATATGGTTTCTTTCTTTAGAAAAACAAATGAGAACACGTATATACATTGGTGTGCCTACAATTATGAGGTACTTGCACGTATACATTCTTGGATTATAAACATCCCTGAACCATCTGTTAAAATTCCTTCTTTAAATTGTCCCCGGTATTCTGTGATAGTGACTGAAAAGATATTTATATTCTGTCACTACCAGGCATTTCTTCTTCCCTTTCACATCATTCACAAATCCCTTTCAATTCTTTCTACTCCTATTTGTCCATCTTAATTTCCTCTTGCATCACCTAGGATTCTACCCAGACAATTGTATTAGTAGTGAACTGCTTTGCCTACCTTTATTCTTTCTATTCCACTGTATTCTAAATTCTGCCACAAAATTAATCTCTTCAAAGACCAGTTTGGTATTTCTTTTTGTCATTGTTGTTGCTATTGTTTCATTGTTTTATTTTTTAGTCCATCTAAAATAATGCTTACAATTTTGCCATACAGAGCCAAACAGATCTCGATTGCATTCAAAACCCAGCTTTGCTCTTACTAGCTGGGTGATAATGGATATGCTGCTTGACCTTTTTACAATTTCCACTTCCTCATCTATAAAATAAGGACAATAATATAATTTAAAGACTGTTGTAAGGATTAATGAGATAATACATTTAAAGTGATTAGCAAGGTATAAGGGCATAGTAATGTTCAGTAACTATTTCCTGACTAAATGAAATATTTAGACTTGAGGTTTTCTATTTAATGCTTTTGCTAACGTAAGTCTCTGTCTCCCATTTCATGCTCATCATTCTTTCGTATCAAAGAATCCTACCTCCTACATCAAATGTTCCCTAAATGCTATAGCCAAATGTGAGCTCTCCCACTTCTTAGTTCCTCAGACTTTTCATAGTACATATTACAGCAGCGTAACATAATGGCTAAAGCTCTCGGGTCGTCTTAGACATAGATACTAGCTCCATCACTTATTAGCTCAGTGACCTTGGGCAGGTCACATAGGCTCTTTATGGCTTATTTTCCTTATCTGCAAATTTGTTATAAAATCATCACAAAGAATTTTTATGAAAATTAAACATGATTTCTAAAAAAGATAAAACAATAGAGCTACAGAGGGAGCTAGTACCAGACCAAGGCAGGGGGCAGGTATTACCTAGAGATGAGCAAGAGGGAACCTTCTGGAGCAAGGAAATATTCTAAAACTGGATTTTAAAAAGAAATCGTAATATCTTGCAACTTTTTTTAAAAAACTGGCTTGTAGCCATGCTTTCATAGCTATATAAAGTTACTATTTATCAAACACTACAGTTAAAATGAGTGAATCCTATGATATTCAAATGATATCTCAATAAAACTTATTCACACTAAGCATATTGTGTGTGTTAGTAGTTATGATCTTATACTGCCTTGTGTTATCTGTGGTTTTGGTTTTGTTTTCTTCTTGAGACAGAGTCTTGCTCTGTTGCCCAGGCTGGAGTGCAGTAGCATAACCATTAGTTCACTGCAGCCTCAGCCCCCTGGGATCAAGGGATCCTTCTGCCTCAACTTCTGAGTAGCTAGGACTAGGACTGCAGGCACATGCCACCACACCTGGCTAATTTTATTTTTTATAGAAATAGGATCTTGCTGTGTTGCCCAGGCTGATCTCCAGCTCCTGGCCTTGATCCTCCTGCCTTGGCCTCCCAAAGTGCTAGGATTACAGGCATCAGCCACTGTGCCCATCCTCTATGTCTCTTTATGTGATTGTCGAGAGTGTCTCATGTCCTTATTATATCTTCCTTCCCTTCCCATAAACTAAGCCTGAATTTAATCCTGGCACTGTCCAGTATTAATATGTGCTTGTTTGGGTTGAGGGTACCACAGATGTCTATGTATAAGGAAGGCTGAACTGTACATTTAGAGGCTGATCTTTTACGTCTATACATAATAGATTAGTGGGACCCCATCTCTACAAAAATCAAAGTAAAAAAATTAGCTCGGCATAGTGTCACACATCTGTAGTCCCAGATACTCAAGAGGCTGAGGCAAAAGGGTCACTTGGGCCCAGGAGGTCGAGATTGCAGTGAACTGTGATTGAACCACTACACTCCAGCCTAGCAATAGAGGGAGACCCTGTCTCAATAAACAAAGAAACAAACATAGTAGAGAATAGTTGACGTTAAGAGTGTAGGTTTTGAAGCCAAGGATAATGGTGATCATTTTGATGCTAATCTCTGCAGCTGTAAGACTCAGGCCTTCTCTATGCCTGATGATTTCTGGTTGCACACAACCTGTTGCCATTCCCAAAGTTAGTATGCCGCACTCCTGGCATTTTAGGGTCTGGTATTCCCAGCACTCCAAAGCTTTTTGTTATTTGAATACTCTCCCTTTCTTCAAAGAGTGGATCCTCCCAAATAACTTCATGCATCCTGGATAAGAGTTTTCAAAGAACCAGAAGAAAAATTGTGAATGGGATTCTTACAGTCTTCCAAGATAAATACAGCAATATTTTATGTTGTTTAGAAAATAATAAAAAAATAAAAACAATATTTCTGTCCATACCATCTTTTTATTTAGCACTCCAGAAGAGAAAAGTAATTACAAACTAAACATTGTTTATTGGAAAGGAATTGAGGCCAAGTCAACCAGTTCTTGGGAGGATAAACTGTTGCTTAGGAACTTTACCGTGGCCCTTGAATGAATAGTTACTTGAGCATATCTTCCAATTAAGACATGTGTTTTAGCCACTATTGAGTTCTCTAACAGAAACTTTCAAGGGTTACATATATCTTGAAAGTTTTTTAAAGAGGATCAATTTAATTTGGAGGGTTTAGAAGTACAAAGTGCTGGAATCTTTCTTATGAAAGCTAAAGGGAACAAAATGTAAAACATCCCACCTCCTTGGGCATTTTCACAGTATACCAAAATCAGCAGGGGTTTGCTAGACAATCAAGCTTAAAAACAAAATCTCTAGTTAATCTGTCATTGCACAAATATTCTTTTTTAAAGTACATTATAGATCTCTCATGTTTACAAAACTGAAGTGAGATTTTCGTATGCCATTGTTCCATTTCAGGGAAACAAGTGGCTTACCTTTGAAGCTTGGACATTCCTATAATGTCTAATATATTACTCAAAATGAACTTTTCCATATGCTTTTATTGAATGCCCAAATTATTTTCTTTATTGTTCATCTAGGGACAGCAACAGGAGTTAGAAAAGATGCGTCCACATCTCCCATGCCAACAGGAAGCCCAAAGGATCTTGTCACCACAGCCTCACCATCATTACAGCACACCACCTCCCGGTAAGCTTCAGAGATGCTTTTAGTTTTTAATATTCTCCCTATGAGAACATCTTTTGAAGTTTCTTTAATAAGGAATGGAAATATCTTGATAATTCTTAGTGACTCTTTCTCAACAGAGGTCCTTCTTTTGAAGCATCTAGACTTGGCCAGTTTGAACTACATGGAGTCCTTTTCTTTATACATACGCTTTCTTAGTTGATCATGGTAATGGGTAACGGTTTCCATACAAACCTAAAGCTAATCCTGTCCTTCATCAGAAAGTCTCTTTAGCAGCAGGTCTTTCCCAATTGTCACAGAATCGTTGTACATTTAGACTGTAATTTTAACTAGCTGAAATCATTGATATTGAACATTATAGTGGCTTTTGTACTAGTTAAACAAATACCAATATTTGCTTATATCACAGACATTTGAGAGGTTAAGCATTTGATCAGCCTTTTCTGGATCCAGAGAAATAAATATATTATTTAAAATTTTTTGTATCTCTTAAATCAACTCCCGCAGTATGCAATTAAGGCTGATATATAAACATCAGCTTGGCTGATGTTTCCTCAGGGATATGATTGGTTTTGAGCACTCAAATTCATAGCATCTTTTCCAATAAATTGAATATAAATGTTAAGACTTAATTTGTAGTTAATTTAAAGTCCATTGGCTTTGCAAATTAGAAATCTCCAAATTATAGGTCTCAAGTCTGATGATTTTAAATTTGTACTCTGAAACTTATTCTTCTGGTTTAAGGTAATTTCGAAAGTAAGAGAAACATTATTTCTTCCTCCTCTAAAAAGTTGTATTCTAGTCCAATGCCTATAGATATGCTGTTCCAAAGAAGCCAAACCTAGGAAACAGTATGTGCATCCTATTTTGATTCTTTTTGTCATCCTTTAATTCTGGAATGGAAAGGTAAGAATCTTAAAGAACTTTTGAGAAATGACTCCAACACAAAGATAATAACAATGGCTGCCATCTACTAAGTATCTGCCACGTCCACAACACCTTGCCAAGCCGTGTCTTATCTAATCGTCACAACCTTATGAGGTGGTACTATTATCCATTTTAAAAATTAGGAAAGTAAGGCTCAGAGACATTGAAGAACTCTCTAAGGTCACATAGCTGACAACAGGCGAAGCCAGCATTTCAGACTCCAAACCTCTTAATCTTAAATATTCTAATAGTTGACAATGACAACCTCTCTATTTTGGAGGCCACCCACAATCTGAAAGAGAATATAACTAGTCTGCCACAACCTTTCACTGTTGCTGCTTTCTTTTATTTTTAATGCTACTATTGTTGGCATTCTGCCTAAGACCCACAGTAAGTTGTGATTCTGAAATGTCGATGGGGCTTCCTTTTTGGATCACTTGACCTTGTGTCTAAAAGCTTATGCTCAGAGGGTTTCCATCCTAGCTCACCTTGAGGGATTCATCTGGAGGAGTTAGAGGTAAAGAAGGGAGATAATCTGGATTTTCAATCTTAGTGAATTTTCCTATTGTTAAAGATTAAAATGAGATTTTTAACACCACTTTAACATGTTTTTGATGGTTGCATTTCAGTTTAGAAAGAAGCAAAAAAATATATAGTGGAATAAAATGTTTTCCTGGTAAGGGTTTTATAAAACATCTTCAGCACATATTTTTTGAATGGATCATATCAACATTGTGGAGTTTTACAAGCCCAGTTTAAAACTGCTGTGAAGAGCCATATTTGCAGTCCTTTAAAAAATGATTATCTATTTTTTCTTAATATTGCAGATCAGCTAAATATAGATTCTCAGAAGCTTCCTAAGTAATGAGCATTTGGCTTAATAAAACAATGGGTAGCACACTAGATTTTATCTTTAGAAATGCTTGATGGCATGATATAGGTCTCTTATACGAAGTGCAGAGTTAAAAAAAGATCAGTACTGTGAAAATAACTTACTAGGAAGGTTATAGTGTTGGCTTTCCAGATTTCAGAATCAGGATTATTTGAATTGTTTTTATTTCAAAGTGTAGAAAATGCATTTTTTAAATAGACTACGTATCAGTTACATGCAAACTCTTAATGTAAGAGAAAAGGTTTCTTTATCTCAACAAACCTTTGAAAGTACCAAAGAGAATAGGAGTAAAATCTCTTCCCCTGTCCACCTTAAATTTAATTTTCAAGACCTGTAAATGAGGATGAGGGTGAGACAGATGCCAGTGGGAGACAGGTTTTCCTTTGTTCTCTGAAAATACCTAGAAGAGTTCCATTTCATTCTATGTGCAGGTGAAAAACAGGTGTAGCAAAGTCATCTTTCTCATTCACAGTGCTGGTTGTTAATTGTTTTCACTGCTGGCTGTCAATATAATGTGAAATTTTTATTCCCCATTCAAAATAGAAAAAGTTGTGGCTGAAAATGTTAACATTTGCATTTTTATTTGTTGATTTATTTAAAGGACAGCCCCTCCTACAGCAATCCATCAC
This sequence comes from Saimiri boliviensis, assembly GCF_048565385.1. Lineage (NCBI taxonomy): Eukaryota > Metazoa > Chordata > Mammalia > Primates > Cebidae > Saimiri > Saimiri boliviensis. The sequence continues at coordinate 41,071,382 of NC_133461.1, read as the reverse complement.
TTGGTGACACCCCAAATATGAATAATGTATTGTAGACTTGCAGTTACAATGTGTAATAAGCGCTAGAGACAGTAAAGGAATGTTAACTATGTTGCAAATGTAATATTTATTGACTCATAAAGTTTATTGCTTTCAAGGTTCAATAATACTGACCATAAGACATTAATATCACTTATCCTGATTTTAGCTGGGCACCTTTGTATGTAGAAATATTCATCTATCTCATGCTAATAAAACAAATATATAATTTACAGCATAAGCAAAGAGGGCATTATAGTTTTCTGTGCTGAAAGCTGCAGTGTTTTTTCTCTCCATTTCACTTCTGTTTTTCCACACTAATATCACACACCCCTAAGCTGCCTAAGAGAATAAGCACAGTGGTCATCTTGGTACAAGAGGGTGGTGAAGCTGAATTAAATGTACCATTCATTTCTGCTTGTATGGAACAAGCAATGAATGCCCCATGGACCACTGCATCTGGAAAGAGGAATGGAGGGGCTTTCTCTCTATCATTCTGAACACCTCAGGATAGGTGAGCCTTTTCTTTAAGAGAAAGTTAAGAAAATACTGTTCCTGCCACAAGAGTGAGTCAGAGTTTACCAAATCTACTTGATCCTCTAGTCTCCAGTGAGAAGCCAGAGCTGGGCAAATTACCATTTCCTTCTCAAATGAATGTGTTATGAGCACAGATATAACTAATAAGTAACCATTTTGTGCCTTCCAGAATGAGGTGTGTCCGTTGCCAACAATAAAGATCATTCAGGAAATAACTAACACCCAAAGCAAAAGAAGTAATGATAATTAGCAACCATCAGCTGTAATTGTCATCTACATTAAGATGCAGAATTATGTACTTCTTCGTTATAAATAGCCTTTCTAATTGTACTTGATGTATGCCAATTTAATCAAAAAGTATACTTGCAACAGGCAGATATTTGTATTAATATAGCTTTGGATCTTCAAATCTTTTATTTCAAATTCGACTGAAAAGAAGGCCTCTTATGCTGGTATATCTTTTATATGTTGGTGTCTTTTTCTATTCAGGGATGTAGATCTGATACATTTTATATTAAAATGAAGATAGTATCTTCTGGGATTGCTCAATGCAACAGAAATCTTGTCACCTTTAAAAATGTTGGTTGAGTTTCTATTTTTCAGTCATATGGTAACACGATGATTATGGGACCCTGATAAACAGAGGCACACCAGGGGTACAGCGGCAGGATTAAATTTTCAGTCTCTGAAATAAAACATTACTAAGGTCACTTCTCTCTGTTTTTCTATGACTCCTACAAACAGTTACAGCTGGTACTTTCCCTGTGCCTCTGTGTGTGTGTGTGTGTGTGTGTGTGTGTGTGTGTGTGTAAAGAAAGAAAGGGAAATTTCACCAAATCATGCTCAACTAGTGAATTTTCAGAACTGGAACTGGAATTAGCCTATTTCTAGGATGTACTGTTCACCTATTTAGCTTTTGCTTTTTTTTTTTTTTTCTTTTTTTAAAGACAGGTGAGTTTCTAAGGACAATACAAAAATGTTAAAGGTTTTTGTTTTATTGCTTTTTGAGTTACTGGTGGGGAGAGGTGTTGATTTTGTGAAGCTTCTTTTTTCGTGACAAGATTTGGAAAATACTTGAGTACATGCTTTGAGGGACTTGATAAATTTTTTGGGTGCTTAAAAAATATGTTATTTGTATTAATGACACATCATAATTATACATATTTTGAGGTATATTGTGATGTTTCAATACATGTATATATTGTGTAATGATCAAATCAAAAAATCCAGCACATCCATCACCTCATACGTTTATCATTTCTTTATGATGAGAACGTCCAAAATCTTCTCTTCTAGTTATTTTGAAATATACTCAGTTGGTACAAAAGTAATTGCATTGCAGTTTTTTCTATTAAAAGTAATGGCAAAAACTGCAATTACTCTTGTACCAACCTAATAAAATGCAGTATTGTTTACCATAGTCACCCTACTGCACAATAGAACATCAGAACTTATTCCTCCTAACTGTAACTTTGTACCCAGTGACCCATCTCTCCCTATGTCCCACCTCCCATTCTTCCTAGCCTTTAGTAATCGTTATCACTCTCTACTTCTATAAGATCAGCTTTTTTAGATCCCACATACAACCAAGGTTGCTCGTTGGAAAAAAATCAAGGCCAAGTCAACCAGTTCAGTAGTTTTCTGTGCCTGGCTTATTTCACTTGACATAATATCCTTCGGGTTCATCTATGTTGCCACACATGACAGGATTTCATTCCTTTTTATGGCTGAATAGTATTCATTGTGTATGTATACCACATTTTCATTATCCATTCATCCGTTTATGGACACTTAGGTTGATTCCATGTCATGGCTGTTATGAGTCCTTCAGTAAACATGGAGTGCAGGTATCTCTTTGACATACTGGTTTCATTTCCTTCTAATATATCCAGCAGTGGGATTGTTGGATCATATGGTAGTTCTTTTTGTAATTTTTTGAGGAAGATCCATACTATTTTCGTAATGGCTATACTACTTTACATTCCAACCCAATAGTATACAAGAGTTTCCTTTTTCCATATCCTTGCCAACACTTGGCCTTTGGTAACAGTCATTCTAACAGAAGTGAAGTGGTATTTCATTGTGGTTTTGATTTGTATTTTCCAGATGGTTTTTGATTTTGAGAATCTTTTCTTGTATCTGTTAGCCATTTTTATGTTTTCCTTTGAGAAATGTCCATTCAGGTCTTTTATCTATTTTTTTTTTTTTAGTTACTTTGTTTTCTTGCTATTAAGTTCCTTGTATATTGTGGATAGTAACTCCTTATCAGATGGCTAATTTGCAAATATTTTCTCCCATTCTGCAGGTTGTCTCTTCACTCTGTTAATTCTGTCCTTTGCTGTGCAGAAGCTTTGATGTAATCCTCTTTGTCTGTTTTTCTTGTGTTGCCTGTGCTTTTGTGGCTATATCCAGGAAAGCATTGTCCTGACCAGTGCGGTGGAGATTTTCCTCTATGTTTTCTTCATGTAGTTCCATTGTTTCAGGACTTACATTTAAGCCTTTAATCCATTTCGATTTGATTATTTTTGTAGCTGACGAGAGATAAGGAGTCTAGTTTAATTCTTCTGTATGTCTGCATGTCGATATCCAGTTTTCCCAGCATTGAAAAGATGGTTCTTTTTCCATTATGTGTTCTTCACACCTTTGTCAAATATCAATTGGTTGTAAGTACATAGATTTATTTTCATGCTCTTTATTACGTTAATAGTTTGGTTGGGTTTTTTTTTAAGGACCTTCCTTTCTGTCGATCATATACTTAATGTGTTCTGAAAATTTTGCTGTAAGTTTATGCCTTGCTGAGCTTTCAATAGTACAGTTGCCTATGCAAAGCCATGCTCACAAGGCAGCTATTTAGACACAACTGACTAGAAGGTAGCTTGTGAGATCTTTGACCCACTGAGACTGAAATCTAGGAACTAGACTGAGAAGTATCTGAATTTATAGATTCAATCCTATCCCCATCAAGCTACCATTGACTTTCTTCATAGAATTGGAAAAAAAGTACCTTAAACTTCATATGAAACCAAAAGAGAACCTGCATAGCCAAGACAATCCTAAGCAAAAATGAAAACAAAAACAAAGCTGGAGGCATCGTGTTACCTGACTTCAAACTATACTACAAAGCTACAGTAATCAAAACAGCATGGTTCTAGTACCAAAACAGAGATATAGACCAATGGAACAGAACAGAAGCCTCAGAAATAACACCACACATCTACAACCATCTGATCTTTGACAAACCTAACAAAAACAAGAAATGGGGAAAGGATTCCCTATTTAATAAATGGTGTTGGGAAAACTGGCTAGCCATATGCAGAAAGCTGAAACTGGATGCCTTCCTCACATCTTATACAAAAATTAACTCCAGATGGATTAAAGATTTAAACATAAGACCTAACACCATACAAACCCTAGAAGAAAACATAGGCAAAACCTTTAAAGACACGGCATAGGCAAGGACTTCATGACTAAAACACCAACAGCAATGGCAACAAAAGCCAAAATAGACAAAAAATTGGATCTAATTAAACTTAAGAGTTTCTGCACACCAAAAGAAACTAGCATTAGAGTGAACTGGCAACCAACAGAATGGGGAAAAGTTTTTGCAATCTACCCATCTGACAAAGGGCCAACATCCAGAATCTACAAAGAGCTTAAACAGATTTACAAGAAAAAACAACCCCATCAAAAAGTGGACAAAGGATATGAATAGACACTTCTCAAAAGAAGACATGTATGCAGCCAATAAACATATGAAAAAAAGCTCATTATCACTGCATTAGAGAAATGCAAATCAAAACCACATTGAGATACCATCTCACACCAGTTACAACGGTGATCATTAAAAAATCTGGAGACAACAGATGCTGGAGAGGATGTGGAGAAATAGGAATACTTGTACACTGTCGGTGGGAGTGTAAATTAGTTCAACCATTGTGGAAGACAGTGTGGCGAATCCTCAAGGATCTAGAACCAGAAATACCATTTGACCTAGCAATCCCATTACTGGGTATATGCCCAAAGGATTATAAAACATTCTGTTATAAAGACACATACACACAGATGTTTATTGCAGTACTGTTTACAATAATAAAGACTTGGAACCAACCCAAATGCTCATTAATGACAGACTGGATAAAGAGTGGCACATATACACCGTGGAATACTATGCAGCCATAAAAAAGGATGAGTTTATGTCCTTTGCAGGGATATGGATGAAGCTGGAAACCATCATTCTCAGCAAACTGGTACAAGAACAAAAAACTTAACACCACATGTTTTCGCTTATAAGTGGGTGTTGAATAATGAGAACACAGGGAGGGGAACATCACACACCTGGGCCTGTCGGGGGGTGGGGCCCTAGGGGAGGGTAGCAGGGGATGCGGGGATTGGGGACGGCTAACATTAGGAGAAATACGTAATGTAGATGATGGGGGGGATGGGTGCAGCAAACCACCATGACACATATATACCTATGTAACAAACCTGCACATTCTGCACATATACCCCAGAACTTAAAGTATTATTTAAATAATAATAAATATAAATAAGTAAACTATGAACATTAGAAGAAAAACTCTCAAGGTCATCAAAGACAAAAGGAGTCAGAATGTGTCACAGCCAAGAGAAGCCTAAGGACACACGATGTGGGATCCTGGGACAGAAAGAGAACATCAAGTATAAACCAAGAAAACCTTAAGTGTGGACTTCAGTTAATAATAATGTCTCATTCTGCATTAATTGTAACAAATGTTCTACCATACTAATGTAAGATGTTAATAATAGGGGGAACTGGATGTGGGGTGTACTTCTCTGTACTATTTTCATAATTTCTCTGCAAATATAAAGCCATTCTAAAGTTAGAAAAAATATATATCAGATAGAATTTATTCTCATTTTTCCAAAATGACTTCTTAAAGTATGAGCTGTAAGGCTGAGAACTGTCATTTTAGCTTTCCTTTCCCTCAGAGTAGCAGTTTACACACTATACACAAAGTAACATTAACCATAACTTTTCCATTTTGAGTATCTTGTAAATAATGAAATTAAAACCGAATGAAATAATGCATATCAACTGATACTAATCTGAAAACTTCAGAAAATAATGTATTGAGCATGTAAAAGAAAATATGGAGTTATAAACATGCCTGTCTCCCATGTTTAACCAGGAGGGTAAAAAGCCCAGCCATTCAAAAGGATTTCCATTTAGTTGAGTTGATAACTTGGAATTCCAGGCTGCTGCAGTATCACCAAGAAGAACAGAATGTATAGAAATTCTTAAGTGTTTGATAAAAAGATACTGCTTTTAGTTAAGTCATGATGTTGGACAGATACTGTAATCCCCACTGTTGAACAATGAGAACACATGGACACAGGGAGGGGAGCACTATACACTGGGGTCTGTTGGGGGGAAATGGGGGAGGGGCAGGGGGGTGGGGAGGTGGGAGGAGATAGCATGGGGAGAAATGACAGATACAGGTGAGGGGACCGGGGGCAGCAAAACACACTGCCATGTGTGTACCTATGCAACAGTCTTGCATGTTCATCACATGTACCCCAAAACCTAAAATGCAATAAAAAAAAATAATAAAATAAAAAAAAAAGAAAAGCCATTAATAAAAGAATCCATTCTTCTTTCACATACTGGTTTTTAGTGTGTAAGCTAGGAAAATAAAGACAAATAGGCTAGGTAGACATAATAATGATGTAGCAAATTATAAGAAGTGAATTCAACTTGAAGAAGATTGTCAAGACATTCTTACTATAGAAAGAGTATATTGTACTTGGGAAAATGTACATTAGACAACAGCTTATATTTACTACTCACTTAGAATTCTACTCCTTGGCTTCAGGAAATCTTTCTAAAGGCCTAAGTTCTGGGTGAGGAGGTTGTGAGAGGTATTTTATTTTTCACACTATTTTTCAAATGTTCTACAACAATGCTATATTACTTCCATTTTTTTTAGAAACAATGTTTCTAAAACTAAAAAGAAGACAAAGGAAACACACTTACAGGAGACAAACCCATTTCAAAATTTTACACTCAGTAGTTCCAAGTAGTTGCAAAAACCCTAAAGTTACTCTTGGCCCATATGACATAAATATCTTATTTCTTTGTCAACCCAGCAATAGATGAGGATTATGCTTCCTTGTTGTGTCTTCTCCAGGGTACTGAACTCTGAAAACTGCTATGATTGTGACATCTGTTCAGTACTGCCAGTTCCTGCCATCATTTCACAGCTTTTAGCCTCACAAACTGCCATTTTAGAGTTGTTCATTTGGTCCAAGGTTATCAAATTCCCTTAACTTCAACTTTAAGAAATATTTTTTTAGTGTCTCTTCCTTTGGCACTTCAATGCTTTTATAAAAATTGTTTTATATGTTACCTAATGTTGTCCTTACAATCACAAGAAAGTAAAGCTCCAAGAAGCAATTACAGAACAAAGATGTAGTAATTATAACTCCATGGTTTATAGGCCTAGGTTTGAATGCTAGCTATGTGGTTTTGAACAAAACATTTAATTTAATCTATAAAATGGGAATAATAATAGCTCCCTCATAGGCATGTCATGATGATTAAGCAGGATAGATCATGTCAAGTACCTCGCACAGGCCTGGTGCATGGCTAAGTGCTCCATAAATAGCAGTTGTCATTATGGAACTTCCCAGGGTCACTCAAGCAGTCAAGAGCAAGCTAGGATTTGGACCTTCCTTTTGTGATTCCAAACTATGAGTGTATGCCCTAACAAAGGGTTAGGAATAGGGTTAGGTTCATCTCAGAGGTGAGCAATTTTGTTGTATTTTTTATGTTGACTTTGCAGACATGCCTGTTACTTTGCCTCCACATGCCCAATTCCTTATGTGAAAATATGAATATTAATAGCTATTTTATAAATTTGCTCTGAGGATTAAATATGGCTGTGTATGCAAAGCCTTTAACTTGATGCTTATCCATATTGGGCACTCAGTGTTAGCTTTCTTCTTCTGTGCTCTGAGAAATAAGACTTCTTTGGGCATCTAAAACAATACGTGTGAATGGTACTGGCCCCTCTGCCAAATGCCCTAAGTGAGTGCTTCTGCCAAGATGTCAGTTAGAAGCAAGGAACACATTTATGAATGACCCTGCATTCAAAGGGTTTTCTTTATGCAGTGTTGGCGAATTTTCCAGTGTTTTGGGACTTCCTCTCCATTTGTTTTTCTTCTAAATGGATGAGGGTAGGAAGTAAGATTCTTGTATAGATCATAGGGTGAAGATTTTGTTGTATTCCTAGGATATCTGTTTCTAGAGTCACTCAAGGACTGACCGAAGTTACTGATAATTGATTTTGCCCTCATAATTAGCCATTTCATAAGATTCTGAAAGGATTTAATTCCCTTTAGAGCAGTTGTTCTAAAATCTCTCTGCACATTGGAATCACTTAGGAATCTTTAAAAAAATACCTATATCTAGGCTTCATTCCAGATTAATTGACTCAGAATTGCCCATAATGGACTCCAGTGATGTGTGGTTTTTATTTTTCAAAAAGGCTCTGATGCACTTTGTCTAAAGACACATATTTGGAAATCCCTGCTCTGGAGTTGCACATCCTGTTACTACCTAACCCCAGCACACCAACGTTCTCCCTTTCTTTATTCTGTCCCCTACCTAAGCCCGGGGCCTCTTCTTTCCATTGGCAATTTTTATTAGTCATCATTATCCTCCTCCCAAGAGATTATCAGACTATATCAATCTGCAGTGAAAAAACTAAGAAGCCCTTAAATGACTTGACTTATCAATTTAAATTGTGGAAATTGGAGATTAATTACTAAAACGTATTGTTGGTGTCAGTCTTCTCTACAAAAAGCTTGTACAGACTCATCATTTGTGAGGGAACTCTCAGCAAGTTTAAGAGAAAATTTCCTAAGAAACAGTCCTGATGCTTTCTACCACTTTCTCGTCTGTGCTTCATCTTTCTCCATAGTACTTATCACCTTCTAATATGCTGTGTAATTTACTAGTGTGTTTTATTTATTGTTTGCTTCTCCCCCTTCCTCTCCTGCCACACAAAGGATGTGAATTTTATGAGCACAGGTATTCTTTCTATTATTTTCTATTCCTTTCATCTCTGCACTAGAGCAGAGCCTGGCTCACAATAGACATTCAATAAATATTTGTTGGACGGATGAAATAGTGAGTGGTCATAAACAAAGTGAATGTTTCTTTTTAACTTACCGGTTCATGATATTCCTGTCGACACTTATTTTGCTTTATGTCTTCACCACATCTCCAAAAGCAAACATTGTTTCTGCGCAGCTTATACACGTAGTTGTGCTTCTTTTATATCCCAGAACTTCCTTGCATTTTCTCCCATTTTAAGGTCTTTCCATTTTGTAAGGATTAGAAAACATCTTGGCTTTCAAAGTATTTCCAGACAGGATAACAGCAGATTCCTGAGTGTGAGCAGTGTCAACATGTTGTTTGCATTTGGAGTTGATTGCATAGACAATGTCAGTGTCAGTGAGGATATCAGATATGGTTTGCTTAGCCATTCAGTTATCTTATGTTCAACCATATCACAGAGCTTTTCCTAAATCTCTCCTTTGGTCTGCAGTTGCTTTATTGTTTCAGTTTTCTCAAGTTAAAATCCTTGCATATTGACAGGCAGCAGAGCTTTGAGGAAAGGGCATTAGAATTAAAGGCCAAAGATCTGGATTTATCCTGCCTCTACAGCTTACTACCAGCAAAACTTCGAAAACGTCCCTTGACCACATGGAACCTAAGTTTTTCAGGCTTCTGTCCTATCTGTCTGACCCTTACCCTTTGTATAGAGGTAAAAATAAACAGAAAAACAGGTACATCTGTCTCGTGATTTCAGAGTAATTTACACATTCGTAGAATAAAGTATGAAGAAATAAACATTTCCAAAAATAATTATATAATCGATTTCAGAATAACATGATTTAAACTTCCCATTAAAAATGTTTGGGTTTTGTGCTAGTCAGTAGTTTAGAGACACCATGTCATTCACAGCATGGCACAGAGCAATTCCATGAGAAGCACTGACCTTCCCAGTTGATAAGGGGCCCAGTACAGTTTACATGTCCTGAAATTATGCTCTGTGAACATACTGAAGGTTTACTTTTTAAATTTTAAACAAAATCATGTCTGGAAAACATCAGATCTTACTATATGGAGAACACCAACTGAAAGAGATAGAAAAAAAGATAACACTCCTGGTTGCCAGTCACACTGAAAAACATGACCATATATTAATGTAGGCTACGTGCTTGGCCTTGGGGAAAGAATGTTCAGAATTGTGCCTAATTGTACCAAGAATGCCTGCCACTGTGTAAATCAAAGACTATCAGCAAGAATACTTACAATGGAGAAGATAAAGAATAAAGTAGTTAATGGTTATTGGCTAATGTATCTGCAACTCAGCTGGACATTTTTGTATACACTGTTGATATATTTAAATATATATACATATATAGTGATAAATATGTGTGTGTGTGTGTATATATATACACACACATATACACACACACACACCACTTTTAATATATTGAACATTTTCATCTTAATGGGCTAGTCTCCCCCGCAAAAAAGACAGTCTATTTTTCTCCTTTAGCTTACTTTTTCTTTATTCCTTGTGGGGAAGTTCATTTTAACATTTTAAATTGTCTGTAACTGCTTATGAGTTTAACCATTAAAATTATCATTAAACAGTTATATATGAAAGTTCTTTGTTTAGTGGCATTCTTGATACTATTAGGCACAATTCTGAACATTTTTTCCTCAAGGCAAAGCATGTAGCCGACTATAATATACGGTCACATTTTTCAATGTGACTGGTGACCTCAATTTCGATATCAAGGATATCATCTTCTTTTTTTCTTTCTTTCTTTTTCTTTTTTTTTTTTTTTTTTTTTTTAGACAGGTCTCACTCTGTCCCCCAGGCTGGAGTACAGTGGCACATCTCACTGCCACCTCTGCCTCCCAGGTTCAAGAGATTCTCCTGCCTCAGCCTCCCAAGTAGCTGGGATTACAAGCATGCGCCACCATTCCTGGCTAATTTTTCTATTTTTAGTAGAAGCGGCATTTCACTAGGTCGGCCAGGCTGGTCTCAAACTCCTGACCTCAGGTGATCCACCCTCCTCGGCCTCCCGATGTGCTGAGATTACAGCTGTGAGCCACCTCGCCTTTGTCTGAGCCACCAGGCCTGGCCTATTATCTTTTTTCTTATGTCTTTGTAAGCTTAAAAGGAGGCTGAGTGCAGTGGGTCATGCCTGTAATCCCAACACTTTCAGAAGCCAAGGAGGGAGGGTCCTTTGAGCTCAGGAGTTTGAGACCATCCTGGGCAACATAGTGAGACCTTGTACCTAATAAAAATGTTAAAAATTAGCCAGTCATGGTGGCATGTGCCTGTAGCCCCAGCTACTCAGGAGCCTGAGGCAGGAGGATCACTTGTACCCAGGAGGTAGAAGCCACAGTGAGCCGTGATCACACCACTGCACTCCAGCCTGGGTGACAGAGTGAGATCCTGTCTCAAAAAAAATAAAAATAAATAAATAAATAAAGGGAAATACATGAACATTGTTACTTTCATTAGGCTTAAGACTTCTGGATCTATGTTCTCACCAAATCATCTTTACTATGCGTTTTTAGAGGATATAAATTAACTTATTGGTGTACAAATCCTAATGAAAGAAAGAATGATTACCCATGAAAGAAAGATTCCAAGTTGATTTCAAAGCTCAACAGCAATTGACCAACACATTTTCTGTTTACTTATTCAGGCTTTCATTGATTTTCTTATTCTCATGGGTGCCTACTGAAAAAAGTATGACTATTACTGAGAAAAAAAGGGGGGGGGGCGCCTATCATCATCCAGGCACAGTGGCTCACATCTGTAATCCTAGCACTTTGGGAGGCCAAGGTGAGCGGATCACCTGAGGCCAGGAATTTGAGACCAGCCTAGCCAACATGTCAAAACCCCATCTCTGCTAAAGTAAAAAATTAGCTGGGTGTGGGGGTGGGCACCTATAGTTTCAGCTACTCAGGATGCTGAAGCAGGAGAATCGCTTAAGCCCAGGAGGCAGAGGTTGCAATGAGCCAAGACTGTGCCACTGTACTCCAGCCCAGGTGACAAAATGAGACTCTGTCTCAAAAAAAAAAAAAAAAAAAAAAAAAAAGTTTACTTATCATCATGTTGCTTGGTGCCCACCTCCAAATACTAATAAACAATGAACTTTGTTGGAACATAAGCCTCTTAGCAGACAAGGGGAGAGTGATTACTGTTGTACCTGAGAGGCTGTTTCTTCCTATAGGAAAGCTGGGAGATTCTGAGGTGAGTTGGGATTTGTATTAGAATAGGGACCCTGCATCAAGCTCTTTCCACTGCATGGCTATTTGAAACCCTCAGCCAATAATTAGAGCAAAAAAAGAAAATTTCAAGTCCAATACCTGCACAGCAAGATAGAAAGCAGATAAAACTTGTATATAGTTGCATGTCTTGTACAAACCTTGTATACAGTTGTTTCTTAACATACATGAATAATTTATCCTTTCTACATTTTGACAGTTGAAAGATATTCTGGATTAATGTTCATATTAAATAGTAATGTATGATAAGGAAGATAAGATA